>NW_017189518.1:600000-900000 GCF_001704415.2 Capra hircus
TGATACCGCCATCTTAATCCAGCACCAGAAGGTTCACTCCAGTCCCCCCACTTTCCAGTTTTGCAACACTCTTCTCACTAGTCAGAGAGGCCTGGGCCCATTATCCTCCATATATTTACTTATTGCTCAAGTCTGGAATGCACATAAAGTAACTGTAGGGTTGCCAAGTCATGTCATTGTGAAAAGCAAACCTCCTCAAATGAGTTAATATTTACATTTTAAGGTGAAATGTACACATAATGAAAGACACAGATCTTAAGTATATTTGACAAATGCATGGACCCATGGGACCCACATTCCTGTCAAGACAGAATATTTTCAACACACTGGATAGGTATGTTGTGCCCTTTCCTGTTATCACTGCACCTAGAGGCAACCCCTGTTGTGATGTTTTTCACTGTAGATTCAAGTTTCCTTTACTAGCACTTCATAAAAATGGAACCGTATGATCTATAGTCTGTTGAGTCTGTCCTCTTAAACTCAGCAAAATGTCCCTGAGATGCGTCATGTCACAGGTTCAGTAGTTCATTCCCTTTTGTTGCTGTGGAGTATCCTCTTCTATGGATAGACCGCAATTCATTAGGCATTTTCCTTTTGATGAACCTTCATTTCTAGTTTGCAGTTACTATAAAGAAAGCTGCAATGAACATTCTTTTACAAGTATGTTTGTGGACACATATTTTCATTTTTAAATTATTAAGCACATTTATTTGTTCAATTATACAGCAAAATTGATTTGTTTTCTCTTGGTATACAGTTCTGTGGTTTTTAACACATTCATTTATTTGTGTAACCATGGTCATGGTCAAGATAATG
The DNA here is from genome assembly GCF_001704415.2 of Capra hircus. Classification (NCBI taxonomy): domain Eukaryota; kingdom Metazoa; phylum Chordata; class Mammalia; order Artiodactyla; family Bovidae; genus Capra; species Capra hircus. The sequence goes on from NW_017189518.1 coordinate 600,817, forward strand.
ACCAGTTCCATCACACCCCCTAATAGTTCCTTGTGCATCCGTTTATAGTCTGTCCTATCTCACCTCACCTCTAACCTCTGTCAACCACTGACTTATTCTGCATGTCTATAGTTTCATCTTCCTGAGAATGTCATATAAACAGAGTCACACAGTAAATAATCTTTCAAGACTGGTTTCTTTCCCTCAGTGTAGTTCCTTTGAGATTCATCTGAGTTGTTGCATCAATAAGTATGTAGTATTGGGTTGCATTTCGTTGTATGCATGTCCCCTGGTCAGGGAATTAATATCCCACATGCTGCACAGTGCAGCCCAGGGGAAAGAAAAAAAAAAAAAAAACTTGCATTTCACTAATGACTAAAGATGTTGACTATCTTTTCATCATTTGAATATTAAAATGTTTTGCCTATTTTAAAAATTATGTTGTTTAATTTCTTATTATTGAGCTTTGAGAATTCTTTGTATATTCTGGATACAAGTCTTTTGTTAGATATGTGATGTACAAGTACTTTCTCTAGCCTGTAGTTTCTTTTCTCATTCTAGTAACAGTGTTCTTTTGCACAACAAAAGATTTTAGTTTTGAAGGACGATTTTACCATTTTTTTCCTTTGATGGATCCTGCCTTGTCATGGTACCATGTCTAAGAATTCATTGCTAAAGCAAAGTTCACATAGATTTTCTTTTTTTCCCAAAAGTTTTATAGTTTTGTATTTGGGTCTGTGATCCATTTTGTGTCCATATTTTATAAAGTGTGCGTTTTAAGTTGAAGTTCGTACTTTTTACCATATGGATTTCCAGTTGTTCCAAAACTACTTGTTGAAATATGATCAATATGATCTCCTGCTCAAAAGTTTTCAGTGATTTCCCCATGCTCTTAGAGGAAAATGCACAGTCCTTTTGTATTATCCGAGGTATTATCTGTAAGGTATTATCTGTAAGGTATTCTGCTCTCATGCCTGTCTAGTCCTCACATCTCATTTTGTGCCGCATGCCTTCTTATCTATTCTGCTCCAGCCTCACTGGCCTCCTGGCCTCTGTGAATTCCCCAAGCTCTTTTCCAATGCAGTGCTTGTGTGCACACTTATGTCCTCAACCTGAAACACTCTTCAACTGTGTTGTCGCATGCTTGGCATGATGCTCTCCCAGGTCCATTTTGAGTTCTCTTCCCATGGCCCCCTGTTCTTTTACTTTGTCATGCTTTTTGCAGTTTGTAAAAAATACAGTTATCTTTGGGCTATCTGTTCATTGTGTGGATTCCCCATGAAACTATATGCTCCCTGAGGCTGCATTCTCCATGTCCAGCACTGTGCCTGCCCTCATAAAACTTACTGCCTAGAGTGGTTGTAAAACATCAAAATATAGGAGGGTTGGAGCATTGGAGGTTTGTTCCCTTTTAGTTGTGTATGAGTAGTGTTTGGAAGAAAGCCTATTTGCTAAAACAGGGATTGAGTTTTCTTAGCTATGTGATAAAAGTAATTACCTACCAGATAATTTTAAAAGGACCCATATTTTAAATAGTTAAAACTCAACATTTTGTTTTATGTCTTCATATTCTAATATATAAAATCAGCTGGACTATTCTATATAAGAAGTTCAGTTATATAGACTGAATTTCAGTTCAATTCAGTTGCTCAGTCGTGCCCGACTCTTTGCGACCTCATGGACTGCAGCACACCAGGCTTCCCTGTTCATCACCAACTCGCAGGGCTTGCTGAAACTCATGTCCATTGCATTGGTGATGCCATCCAGCCATGTCATCCTCTGTCATCCCCTTCTCCTCCTGCCTTCAGTCTTTCCCAGCATCAGGGTCTTTTCCAATGAGTCAGTCCTTCCCATCAGGTGGCCAAAAGATTGGAGCTTCAGCTTCAGCATCAGTCCTTCCAATGAATATTCAGGCCTGATTTCCTTTAGGATGGACTGGTTGGATCTCCTTGCAGTCCAAGGGACTCTCAAGAGTTTTCTCCAACACCACAGTCCAAAAGCATCGATTTTTTGGTGTTCAAATTTCTTAATGGTCCAACTCTCACATCCATACATGACTACTGGAGAAACCATAGCTTTGACTAGACAGACCTTTGTTGGTAAAATAATGTCTCTGCTTTTAAATATGCTGTCTAGGTTGGTCATAACTTTTATTCCAAGGCTAAACTTACTCATTCTATAATATATAAGAAGTTATATATTCTATATAACTATATATATATATCAGCCCACACAAACAATACAATTCTTAAAGCCCTTAGAATCCATGTCCATGTCTTGAGAAGGAAGAATGGAAGGTGTTATTTGACTTGCAGACGCTATGTCATCCTCTAATGGGCACCCATCCTCTTGGCACTTTGGCCAGGGAGCAGTGAGGGATGTGGTGCTCAGAGTAGAGAATCTGAGAGAAGAGTCAATTATTTTTCAAGCTATCTTATTTCATTTTCCACCTATCTCCCAATGCCCACCCCCTCCACAACACACACACAAATACATAGCCCAGACATTCTCCTGTTCTACTCTTTATGACCCTGTAGTAATGGGTCAGAAAATGCATATCCTTTTTTGCCAGAGCTTGAACCTAAAATCTGCCAGGGTCTTTAATATAGTATAGTCTGTGGTATGAATTTGTCTACTGGAGAAGTCTCGTAGATTCAGGTAATGTACTTCCATTCAGAATATCTGAATAAAATATCATATTTTGCCCTTCCCATCAGAAAAAGAAAGACAGAAAAATTTTCTGACACGGAAAATGATCATTTAATCCAAAGATATTTCTGGAAGCAGCCACTCAGAAAGTGTTTCTATATTCAAATGCTAAAATTTTTTAAAAGGAGGGTGAATTTGTTGTCTCTTTGTTCTCAGGAAACTATAATCCTTTAACAATTTCAGATCCATCAAGATCTTTCCCAGGTGAGACCAGACAGGACTTCTTTGATGGGACTCTGTTTTCCACTGGCTTCCATAGTCATTGGGGGGAAAGAAATCTTTCACTTACTTGTGTTTTTCTCAAATTGTGATATGTCTGTTTATTCATAGTCTTTCATTTGGGAGAAGTCATGACCAGCTCCAGGTGAATTCATGAAAAACAAGTTCTTCAAAAAATTTTTGGCTAAATGGCCAATTTGTCTAGTGGTCAAATTGCCAAAAATTAGTTCATGCAAAAATAATCCATAGAATGACCAATGTAAAAAATTTACCCAAACTCATTGATTCATCAAAATCATGTCTTAAGAAATACTTTTATGGAATATATTCCAAAGGTTTAAAAACATTTTTCTGAAAGGGATCTGATAGTAAATATTTTAGGCTTTACAAACTACATAAAGTCTCTATAGTATATTCTCTGTTTTTGTTTTACAGCTTTTTTAAAAATTAAAAAATCATTCTTACCTCGTATGAAAACAGGCTGCTGCCAATTTTGGCTCACAGACTATAGTTTGGGCCTTTATGTATTCAAATAATTTGTATTTTTTCACACAAATATGTTGGTTTTAATTATATGCAATGGCTATATTCTTGAATTATTCAATGACTATATCCTTATGTTGACCTAAAATAGACTGCCAGATGTTTCTCCAGCAAAGATGAGTTTATTTGGGATCAGCAGTGAATTGCCCTCAAAATACTTAGATAACTGGAACCCATTTCCTAGAGGTTTTTCCTCTCGAGTAAAGAACATGTTTCAAACAGCTTTAACAGCTTATAGTACAAATGGCTCAATTCAAACAGCTTGCAAGCCAATTGCAGCCAATCTTGAGGAAAAATCTTGTATTAGAGGAGCTGGGCTGAAAGTGTTTTTTTTTAATTTTTATTTTAATTGGAGGCTAATTACTTTACAATATTGTGGTTTCACCACACATTCACATGAATCAGCCATGGGTGTACTTGTGTTCCCCAGGGTGTTTTTAAAAGCCACTCTCTGAAAGATAGCCCTTTCAAAGGAATAGGCTGAAGGCTGAACCTGCACAGTTTTATTTGAAGCAGCTCCTTCTGGAATTGGGCCAGAAGCATTTTCACCCAGCTTTGGTTGAAGCAATCTGATCTCCAGATTAGACTTAAGTGTCAAATGAATACTTGCATGCAGAACAAGGCCTTTACCTGAAAAAGGAAACCTTCAAATAGATCCTGAATAATTCCTGGAGAGCATCAAATGTAAAGAGGATGTGAGCCCAGATCCAGGAGAAAGACACACCTTCAAACTCCATGGTTGGTGAGTAAAGCAATGAACAACTGTGCACTCTGTGGGTGCCACAGGCATTTGCTCACCAGTCCTGGAGCTGTTGGGAGTCTTGTCTGGTCCCTGCAGATAGACTGCCAGATGTTTTTTCAGCAAAAATTCATTTCTTTGGGACCAGTAGAGAATTGCAATTCAGAATCTGAAACCATGATAAGCCACTTGGAAGTCCCTGCACGGCAAGGGAAGAATGCTTTTACAGAGGGGAAAAGGAAGTGGGGAAGGCTACGGTAGGTAAACAGAGTCCATGGCTTTTTGTTGACCGGTTGAGTCCTTCCCAGGAAAGAAGAGAACTCTCTTCTTCCCGTTGGGCTCTGCTATTGTCACAGGCCATGAGAGCACTCCCTCCTGGTCTCCTGACGATTTAATTGACGTTTCTGTTTATTAATTTTACAAACCTTATACATAATTCACTTTATGGAGCTGTATTTTCCTCATCTGTAAAGTGAAAATGGTAAAAACACATAAAATAAGAAAATAAAGTGAACGCTTGGAAATCAGGGCTCAGGGAAGTTAAGAGACTTGCTGCTCTAGGTCCCACAGCTAGGAAATGGCAGAGCTGAAGTTTGAAACCCCAAGTGTGTGTGAACCCCAAATCCTGTCCATCTTCCATGGCAGCTCTGATGTGCTAAGCACAATGGGGGGACTGGGGAAAGTAGGAGGCTGTTTCAGGCATGTCCCCTGAGGAGCCCGTTAAGTGCATAGGGAGTCTTAGGGAGAGGTAGGTCTGGAAATGCTAGTATCAATGCAGTTGCTAGGGATGATTGAGAGGTACTTAGACCTGAAGGGAAAAAGGATGCCTACAACTTGACCCATGATTTTACATTTCAGACACAAAGTGGTAGTGGGTTTCCTCTTTAGTTAGAATAGCCTGAAAATTAACTCCTTGAACCTGGGTCACAACCTGCAAGCTAGAAGGGAAATCTGGTTTCGCTTTCTTCCATTGCTTCGGAATAGATCATCTCAGCTTTAAGTTAAACAAGCAGAGACATTTAGGATTATATTTTTACTGTCATCAGTTTCCTGACTCTGTGTCACAATGGATCAGAACACATCTTAGTTTGTGCTGCATTGACATATGAAAGGACGGTCTTCATTGGACTTCTTTTTCATACTTGCAGTTTCATTTATGAAGCAAGTAGAAGTAGATGGGTTTTTGAGCCAAGAACAACCTTCCATTAAAATGATTCAACAGTATTGACTACTTCACCAATGAATATCAAACCTTGGAGAAAGATTTAAAATAAAGAGTAAAAAACATTAACAGCCCAATTTAGGAGTAACATTTTGAGATTTTACATAATGAGACAGAGGTACTTTTCTTCGTAAATTTGGAAAGTGTTCTTTTCCTGTAAATACAGCTAGGAAAGTGTTCTTTAATCATTTTCTTTCTGTTTAAGGATTAACTGATATAATTTGGAAAAGGGAAGTTCTATTTGTATCTCAGTTCAGTTCAGTCACTCAGTCGTGTCCAACTCTTTGCGACCCCATGAATCACAGCATTCCAGGCCTCCTTGTCCATCACCAACTCCCAGAGTTTACTCAGACTCACGTCCATCGAGTCAGTGATGCCATCCAGCCATCTCATCCTCTGTCATCCCCTTCTCCTCCTGCCCCCAATCCCTCCCAGCATCAGAGTCTTTTCCAATGACTCAACTCTTCTCATGAGGTGGCCAGAGTACTGGAGCTTCAGCTTTAGCATCATTCCTTCCAAAGAAATCCCAGGGCTGATCTCCTTCAGAATGGACTGGTTGGATCTCCTTACAGTCCAAGGGACTCTCGAGAGTCTTCTCCAACACCAAAGTTCAAAATAATCAATTCTTCGGTGCTCAGCCTTCTTCACAGTCCAACACTTACATCCATACATGACCACTGGGAAAACCATAGCCTTGACTAGACAGACCTTAGTCGGCAAAGTAATGTCTCTGCTTTTGAATATGCTCTCTAGGTTGGTCATAACTTTTCTTCCAAGGAGTAAGCGTCTTTTAATTTCATGGCTGCAATCACCATCTGCAGTGATTTTGGAGCCCAAAAAATTAAAGTCTGATACTGTTTCCACTGTTTCCCCATCTATTTCCCATGAAGTGATGGGACTGGATGCCATGATCTTCGTTTTCTGAATGTTGAGCTTTAAGCCAACTTTTTTGCTTTCCTCTTTCACTTTCATCAAGAGGCTTTTTAGTTCCTCTCCACTTTCTGCCATAAGGGTGGTGTCATCTGCATATCTGAAGTTACTGATATTTCTCCCGGCAATCTTGATTCCAGCTTGTGTTTCTTCCAGTCCAGCATTCCTCATGATGTACTCTGCATAGAAGTTAAATAAGCAGGGTGACAATATACAGCCTTGAGGTACTCCTTTTCCTATTTGGAACCAGTTTGTTGTTCCATGTCCAGTTCTAACTGTTGCTTCCTGACCTGCATATATGTTTTTTAAGAGGCAGGTCAGGTGGTCTGGTATTCCCATCTCTTTCAGAATTTTCCACAGTTTATTGTGATCCACACAGTCAAAGGCTTTGGCATAGTCAATAAAGCAGAAATAGATGTTTTTCGGGAACTCTCTTGCTTTTCCCATGATCCAGCGGATGTTGGCAATTTGATCTCTGGTTCTTCTGCCTTTTCCAAAACCAGCTTGAACATCTGGAAGTTCACAGTTCATGTATTGTTGAAGCCTGGCTTGGAGAATTTTGAGCATTACTTTACTAGCATGTGAGATGAGTGCAATTGTGTGGTAGAGTGAGCATTCTTTGGCATTGCCTTTCTTTGGGATTGGCATGAAAACTGACCTTTTCCAGTCCTGTGGCCACTGCTGAGTTTTCCAAAGTTGCTGGCATATTGAGTGCAGCACTTCCACAGCATCATCTTCCAGGATTTGAAATAGCTCAACTGGAGTTTCATCACCTCCACTAGCTTTGTTCGTAGTGATGCTTTCTAAGGCCCACTTGACTTCACATTCCAGGATGTCTGGCTCTAGATGAGTGACCACACCATTGTGATTATCCGGGTCGTGAAGATCTTTTTTGTATAGTTCTTCTGTGTATTCTTGCCACCTCTTCTTAATATCTTCTGCTTCTGTTAGGTCCAGACCATTTCTGTCCTTTATGGAGCCCATCTTTGCATGAAATGTTCCCTTGGTATCTCTAATTTTCTTGAAGAGATCTCTTTTCTTTCCCATTCTGTTGTTTTCCTCTATTTCTTTGCATTGATCACTGAAGAAGGCTTTCTTATCTCTCCTTGCTATTCTTTGGAACTCTGCATTCAGATGCTTTTATCTTTCCTTTTCTCCTTTGCTTTTCACCTCTCTTCTTTTCACAGCTATTTGTAAGGCCTCCCCAGACAGCCATTTTGCTTTTTTGCATTTCTTTTCCATGGGGATGGTCTTGATCCCTGTCTCCTGCACAATGTCATGAACCTCATTCCATAGTTCATCAGGCCCTCTGTCTATCAGAACTAGGCCCTTAAATCTATTTCTCACTTCCACTGTATAATCATAAAGGATTTGATTTAGGTCATACCTGAATGGTCTAGAGGTTTTCCCTACTTTCTTCAATTGAAGTCTGAATTTGGTAATAAGGAGTTCATGATCTGAGCCACAGTCAGCTCCTGGTCTTGTTTTTGTTGACTGTATAGAGCTTCTCTATCTTTGGCTGCAAAGAATATAAGCAATCTGATTTTGGTGTTGACTATCTGGTGATGTCCATGTATAGAGTCTTCTTTTGTGTTGTTGGAAGAGGGTGTTTGCTATGAGCAGTGCATTTTCTTGGCGAAACTCTATTAGTCTTTGCCCTGCTTCATTCCGCATTCCAAGGCTAAATTTGCCTGTTACTCCAGGTGTTTCCTGACTTCCTACTTTTGCATTCCAGTCCCCTATAATGAAAAGGACATCTTTTCTGGGTGTTAGATCTAAAAGGTCTTGTAGGTCTTCATAGAACCGTTCGACTTCAGCTTCCTCAGTGTTACTGGTTGGGGCATAGACTTGGATTACCATGATATTGAATGGTTTGCCTTGGAAACAAACAGAGATCCTTCTGTCGTTTTTGAGATTGCATCCAAGTACTGCATTTCAGACTCTTTTGTTGACCATGATGGCTACTCCATTTCTTCTGAGGGATTCTTGCCTGCAGTAGTAGATATAATGGTCATCTGAGTTAAATTCACCCATTCCAGTCCATTTTTGTTTGCTGATTCCTAGAATGTCAATGTTCACTCTTGCCATCTCTTGTTTGACCACTTCCAATTGGACCTGACATTCCAGCTTCCTGTGCAATATTGCTCTTTATAGCATCAGACCTTGCTTCTGTCACCAGTCACATCCATAGCTGGGTACTGTTTTTGCTTTGGCTCCATCCCTTCATTCTTTCTGGAGTTATTTCTCGTCTGATCTCCAGTAGCATATTGGGCATCTACTGACCTGGGGAGTTCCTCTTTCAGTATCCTATCATTTTGCCTTTTCATACTGTTCATGGGGTTTTCAAAGCAAGAATACTGAAGTGGTTTGCCATTCCCTTCTCCAATGGACCACATTCTGTCAGACCTCTCCACCATGACCTGCCCGTCTTGGGTTGCCCCGTGGACACGGCTTAGTTTCATTGAGTTAGAGAAGGCTTGGTCCTAGTGTGATTAGATTGACTAGTTTTCTGTGATTATGGTTTCAGTGTGTCTGCCCTCTGATGCCCTCTTGCAACACCTACCATCCTACTTGGGTTTCTCTTACCTTGGGCGTGGGGTATGTCTTCACAGCTGCTCCAGCAAAGCGCAGCTGCTGCTCCTTACCTTGGATGAGGGGTATCTCCTCACTGTCGCCCTTCCTGACCTTCATTGTGGGATAGCTCCTCTAGGCCCTCCTGTGCCCGTGCAGCCACCGCTCCTTGGATGTGGTGTGGCTCCTCCCGGCAGCTGCCCCTGTCCTTGGACGTGGGGTAATTCCCCTTGGCTGCTGCCCTTCGGATGTGGGGTCCTCCTGGCTTCTGACCCTGCCTCCGACATAGGGTAGCTCCTCTCAGCCACGCTTAGTGCGCCAGTTGGTAGCAGCCGCCTGCACTTAATAGTGTCAATTGTTACCTTTATTTGATTTTCCCTGGGTGATCCAATGACTGCTGCTGCTGCTGCTGCTGCTGCTCAGTCACTTCAGTCGTGTCCAACTCTGTGCGACCCCATAGACGGCAGCTCACCAGGCTCTGCCGTCCCTGGGATTCTCCAGGCAAGAACACTGGAGTGGGTTGCTGTTTCCTTCTCCAATGAGTGAAAGTGGAAAGTGAAAGTGAAGTCGAATGACTATTTGTATCTATTCCTAACCAAAGACCAGCGATAGATGTGACTCTATTTTATACCTGCATAGACTGGTTAGGTATGAAAGGCTCATCAGTGCTTTTCATTGACAATGTATGTTTATCACTTATTTGTACTTTCTAATTTTAAGCAAATATTTGCCATATATATTGACATATAGAAGAGCATGAAATGTTAAGTTCATGGAAGAATTTAGAAAGCTTTGCTTTTTTATTTTTAATATTCAAGCTAGTACATTTAAAGCAAAACCTAATTGCCTCATAATGTTTTCTTGACAAGGTTAGTGTCTTGTCAAGTAACACCCTCAACAACCTTTGACATAACACTATTCCACAGAACCTTTTATGATGGCAGAGTTGCTGTTTAGTCTGTTCTGTTTAATACAGTAGCCACTAGCCACATGGAGCAGTGGAGCACTTATAATGTGCCAGCTGTGACTGAAAAACTAAATTTTAAATTTTATTACATTTTTCTTTTAATTTAGCCACTATGTAGTTAGTGGGTGGGGCTTCCCTAGTAGCTCAGACAGTAAAGAATCTGCCTGCAATGCAGGAGCCTGGGTTCTATCCCTGGGTCAGGAAACTCCCCCAGAGAAGGGAATGGCAACCCATTCCAGTATTCTTGCTTGGAGTATATCCCATGGACAGAGGAGCCTGGCAGGTTACAGACCATGGGGTTGCAAAGAGTTGGACATGACTAAGTGAGTAAACAACAACAAGAAATATTTTAGGACTTACATCTTTAAAAAATGTAGGGTTATCTGTAGAAGTAACTCTGTTTAGGTCTAAGTTACTTAATGCTGAAAGTCAAAGCAGTGATAAACACATATTATACATTTTGTATCCCCACCATACATACAAATGACCCAATTAGCTCATTAAGTTGCTATTTAAATCAATACCTTCTAAATAAAATATTATTTTGTTGCCAAAATATACATTTAAAATTTTTCATAATTTTCTACAATTATAAATAAGTAAAATAGACTTTTTGGGTGCATCCTGTGAAACATAAAATGGAAATTTTCTCTCCATTGGATCAGTATTCACTTTTTGAAACCATGCTGAATAATCCAGTTATTCTATTTGCTTTGTAAAGGCACATTTTTGAGATATTGCAGTTTGGTTCCAGACCACAGCAATAAAGCAAATACCACTGTAAAGTGAACCTCATGTTTTTTTTGTTTCCCAGTGCTGCATATAAAGGTTTATACTATGATGTAGTCTATTATGTGTGCAATAGCTCTACGTCTAAGAATGTACATACCTTAATTTAAAAATACTTACTTGCTAAAGAAAAATGCTAGCCACCATCTGAGCCTTCAGAAAGTTGTAACTTTTGCTGGTGGAGGGTCTTACCTTGCTGTTGATGGCTACTGATTGATGAAGATGGTGGTTGGTGAAGGCTGGGGTGGATGTGGAAATTTCTTAAAATAAAAAAGCAGTGAAGTTTGTCATGTGGATTGACAAATGATTTCTTTGTAGCATGCAATGCTATTTGATCACATTTTATCCACAGTAGAACTTCTTTAAAAATTGGAGTCAACTCTCTCAAACCCTGCTGCTGCTTTATCAGTTGATGTAATATTTTAAATCCTTTGTTGTCATTTCAACAATCTTCACAGCATCTCTATGAGGTGTAGATTCCACCTCAAAGAAACCACTTTCTTTGTGTATGCATAAGAAGCAACTCGTCATCCATTAAAGTCTTATCATGGGTTTGCAGAAGTTTAGTTACGTCTTCAGGCTCCACTTCTAATTCTAGTTCTCTTGCTATTTCCACCACATCTGTAGTTCCTTCCTTCACTGAGGTCTTGAACCCTCAAAGTCATCCATGAAGGTTGAAATAAATTTCTTCCAAACTCCTGTTAACTTTCCCAAGAATCACAAATGTTTTTAATGATATATAGAATAGTGAATTCTTTCTAGAGAGTTTTGGATTTACTTTGTCAAAATCCATCAGAAGAATCACTATCTATGGCAATTATATAGTTTTATGAAATGTATTTCTTTAAAGATAAGACTTCAAAGGTGAAATGACACCTCGATTCGTGGGCTGCAGAATGGGTGATGTGTTAACTGGCATGAAAGCAACATTAATTTCCTGTCAATCTCCATCAGAGCTTTTGGGTGACCAGGTATTTTGTTGATGAGTTGTCATATTCGGAAAGGAATCTTTTATTATTTTTTTTTTCTGAGCAGTAAGTCTCTAGAGTGGGCTTAAAATATTCTGTAAACCATATAAATGGATGTGCTGTCATCCAGGCTTTGTTGTTCCATTTATAGACCAAAGGCAGAGTAGATTTAGCATGGTTCTTAAGGGCTCTAGGATTTTCAGAATCATAAGTGAGCATTGGCTTCAACTGGAAGTCACCAACTGCATTAGCTCTTAACAAAAGAGTCAGCCTGTCCTTTGAAGCTTTGAAGCCAGGCACTAGCTTCTCTTCTCTAGCTATGGAAGTCCTAGATGACATCTTCTTCCAATAGAAGGCTGTTTCATTTGCACTGAATATCTGTTGTTTAGTGTAGCTACCTTCATGAATGATCTTAGCTACATCTTCTGGATAATTTGCAGCAGCTTCTATGTCAGCCCTTGCTGCTTCACCTTGCATTTTGATGTTATGGGTAGAGCTTGTTTCCTTAAGCTTCATGGACCACCCTTGCCAGCTTCAGACTTTTCTTCTTCTGCAGTTTCCTCACCTCCCACAGCCTTCATAGAATTGAAGAGCTACAGCCTTGCTCTGGATTCAGTTCAGTTCAGTTCAGTTGCTCAGTTGTGTATGACTCTTTGCTACCCTGTGGACTGCAACACACAAGACTTCCCTGTCCATCACCAATTCCCGGAGCTTGCTCTCACTCATGTCCATAGAGTGGGTGATGCCATCCAATCATCTAATCCTCTGTCATCTACTTCTTGTCCTGCCTTCAATCTTTCCCAGGGCTTCCCTGATAGCTCAGTTGGTTAAGAATCCGCCTGGAATGCAGGAGACTCTGGTTCGATTCCTGGATTGGGAAGATTCACTGGGGAAGGGATAGACTACGCACTCCAGTATTCTTGGGCTTCCCTTGTGGCTCAGCTGGTAAAGAATCCACCTGCAATGCGGGAGACCTCGGTTGGGAAGATCCTCTGGAGAAGGCAAAGACTACCCACTGAAGTGTTTGGCCTGGAGAATTCCATGGACTGTATAGACCATGGGGTTGCAAAGAGTCAGACATGACTGAGCAACTTTCATTTTCAATCTTTCCCAGCATCAGAGTCTTTTCCAGTGAGTCAGTTCTTCACATCAGATGACCAAAGCATTGGAGTTCCAGCTTCAGCATCTGTCCTTCCAATGCATATTCAGGACTGATTTCTTTTAGGATTGACTGATTTGATCTCCTTGCAGTCCAAGGGACTCTCAAGAGTCTTCTCCAACACCACAGTTCAAAAGCATCAATTCTTCAGCATTCAGCTTTCTTTATGGTTCAACTGTCACATCTATACATGACTACTGGAAAACCATAGCTTTGACTAGATGGACCTTTGTCGGCAAAGTAATGTCTCTGGTTTTGAATATACTGTCTAGGTTGGTCATTGAAGAAGGCAATGGCACCCCACTCCTGTACTCTTGCCTGGAAAATCCCATGGATGGAGGGGCCTGGTAGGCTGCAGTCCCTGGGGTCTCACAGAGTTGGACACAACTGAGCAACTTCAGTTTCACTTTTCATTTACATGCATTGGAGAAGGAAATGGCAACCCACTCCAGTGTTCTTGCCTGGAGAATCCCAGGGACTGGGGAGCCTGGTGGGCTGCTGTCTATGTGGTCGCACAGAGTTGGACATGACTGAAGTGACTGAGCAGCAGCAGCAGGTTGGTCATAGCTTTTCTTCCAAGGAGTAAGCGTCTTTTAATGTCATGGTTGCAGTCACCATCTGCGTGATTTTTGGAGCCCAAGAAAATAAAATCTGTCATTGTTTCCATTGTTTCCCCATCTGTTTGCCATGAAATGATGAGGTCAGATGCCATGATCTTCAATAAGCCAGGTTTTCACTCTCCTCTTTCACTTTCATCAAGAGGCAAGAGTTCCTCTTCACTTTCTACCATAAGGGTGGTGTCATCTGCATATCTGAGATTATTGATATTTCTCCTGTTAATCTTGATTCTAGTTTGTGCTTCATCCAGCCCTGCATTTCGCATGATGTGCTCTGTATGTAAGTTAAAATAAACAGGGTTTTTAAACTCTGGATTAGGCTCTGGCTTTAGGGAATGTTGTGGCTGGTTTGCTTGTCTCTCTAGACCACTCAAACTTTCTCCATATCCGCAATAATGTTGTTTTGCTTTCTTATCAATTGTGCGTTCACTGGAGTAGCACTTTTAATTTCCTTCAAGAACTTTTTTTTTTTTCACAACTTGGTAGCAGTTTGGTGCAAGAAGTCTAGCTTTCAGCTAATCTTAGCTTTTGACATGCCTTTCTCACAAGGATTAATCACTTCTAGCTCTTGATTTAAAGTGAGAGACGTGATTCTTCTTTCTCTCTCTGTCTCTCCCACTTTCTTTTTCTCTCTCATCTTCCATTTACTTTATGAAAAGTAAGCTGATATTTAGACTTGAGTGTACCATGAAGCTTCATTATTTCCCTGGGCATCAAAATTCTAATTTTGGCAGAAATTAATTGTTAATTATCAGAGAATAGAGAGTTTCTCTAATTATAGGAAACAAAATTGAATTTGGCCTGAAGACTTTTTTTCGTAATGTCTTAAATTTAAGAACATTTGTTCATACACATTGGCTCTTTTTTTGTTTGTTTGTTTTTTAGCTTGCTTTGCTTACCACTGTCAAAAAGAGGCACTAAGACCTACAGCAAACTTCATTCTAATGCTGGTCCAGATGACTTCAGTTCAGTTCAGTTCAGTCGCTCAGTCATGTCCGACTCTTTGCGACCCCATGAATCGCAGTACACCAGGCCTCCCTGTCCATCACCAACTCCCGGAGTTCACTCAGACTCATGTCCATCGAGTCGGTGATGCCATTCACCCATTTCATCCTCTGTCGTCCCCTTCTCCTCCTGCCCTCAGTCCCTCCCAATGTTAGAGTCTTTTCCAATGAGTCAACTATTCGCATGAGGTGGCCAAAATTACTGGAGTTTCAGCTTCACCACCATTCCTTCTAAAGAACACCCAGGACTGATCTCCTTTAGAATGGACTGGTTGGATCTCCTTGCAATCCAAGGGACTCTCAAGAGTCTTCTCCAACACCACAGTTCAAAAGCATCAATTCTTCAGTGCTCAGCTTTCTTAACAGTCCAACTCTCACATCCATACATGACCATTGGGAAAACCATAGCCTTGACTAGACGGACCTTACTCGGCAAAGTAATGTCTCTGCTTTTGAATATGCTCTCTAGGTTGGTCATAACTTTCCTTCCAAAGAGTAAGCGTCTTTTAATTTCATGCCTGCAGTCACCATCTGCAGTGATTTTGGAGCCCAGAAAAGTAAAGTCTGCCACTGTTTCCACTGTTTCCCCATCTATTTCCCATGAAGTGATGGAACCAGATGCCATGATCTTCGTTTTCTGAACGTTGAGCTTTAAGCCAAATTTTCACTCTCCTCTTTCACTTTCATCAAGAGGCTATTTAGTTCCTCTTCACTTTCTGCCATAAGGGTGGTGTCATCTGTGTATCTGAAGTTATTGATATTTCTCCCAGCAATCTTGATTCCAGCTTGTGCTTCTTCCAGTCCAGTGTTTCTCATGATGTACTCTACATATAAGTTAAATAAGTAGGGTGACAATATACAGCCTTGACATACTCTTTTTCCTATTTGGAGCCAGTCTGTTGTTCCATGTACAGTTCTAACTGTTGCTTCCTGACCTGCATACAGGTTTCTCAAGAGGCAGGTCAGGTGTTCTGGTATTCCCCTCTCTCTCAGAATTTTCCACAGTTTATTGTGACCCACACAGTCAAAGGCTTTGGCATAGTCAATAAAGCAGAAATAGATGTTTTTCTGGAACTCTCTTGCTTTTTTGATGATCCAACAGATGTTGGCAATTTGATCTCTGGTTCCTCTGCCTTTTCTAAAACCAGCTTGAACATCTGGAAGTTCATGGTTCACGTATTGATGAAGCCTTACTTTATTATAAATATGACTTACTTTATTATAAATATGGTGCAGAACTCCTTTCTCTGTAGGAAAAGTGACACCTCAAAGATTGACGATGCTATGTATTAAAAAAAATAAGAGAGTTAATATTAGTGTATCATATGTTAATTTCTTTTTTTATGAATGGTATTTCTTTATATTTTCAGGTCTAATTTTCCTTGTTATGGCTTCTTAGATACACCCATCATTTAAAAGTGGACATTTAATTTCCAAATACATGGGTTTTTTTAAGTGTCTTTGATGCTAATTTCTCATTTAAATGCTTTCTTCTCTGCAGTCACCCTCTGTGTTTTTCTTAGTCTTTTAACTTTATTGATGCTTTCAATGGCTAAGTCAAAGATCTCTCTTGGTAAATGTCACATTGCACTTGAAAATATGTGGGTTATTTTCAAATATCTTTTGATATTGATTTCTAACATAATTCCACAGTGATAAGAGAACAGACTCTATGATTTCAATACCTTTAGACCACCTAGTTTTACATCCCTGGATATGTTCCAGTGCCTCTTAGTTTATAGTCTATGGGGATTTAAAAGAATTTGTATCCTACTCTTTTGTGAAAATGGTATAAATCTTAACTGTGTTGAATTAATTGGTTTACAGTGCTTTTCAGGTCTACTATATCCTTCTACTTTTCTATATATCCATTCAATTACATTTTGAGTGTTTGATATTGAAACTCCAACTAAAAATCTTAATTTACCTACTTCAAAATAATTGTAATATATGGTAGAACTATATGTAACTTTGTCCTATATTTCCCAACTTGCCTATAAGTATTATCAATAATTTTTTTGAAAAAAGAGAAAAAAGAAAAATAAGAGATTTTTTTCTTGTTTGAACTGTTAGAAAACAAAATTTAACTGAGTAAATGTGAAGATCTAATTGACTTTATGAGGTGATTCATGAATTGGGCAGCATCCCAAGAGTTATATATAATGGAAGTTTTTTTTTTTTTTTTTTTTATAGAAAGGGGAGTGGGGCCAGGGAATTACTAGCAAAATCAAAGAAAGGATTATTTTGGGGCCAGGACATTCTTCTTCCTTTGGGGGATAGAAAGGACCATGTGACAGATTACCTAATTGGTGCTGACTAGGAAGTTCCAAACTGGTTGATTAAGATTCCACTGCTGGTAAAGGCTGAGACTGCAGTTAGGTTAGGCATTAAATCTGGGTTTAGTAACATGGGTTTTAACACAAGTGATACCATTTGGGGTGTTTGGTGTTTTTCTTAACAGAACTTCATTTTTACTGTATTACAGAGAATTTAGTGGCAAGTGAGATGTGTTTACCATCTCTCTTTTCACCTATTTATAGGAGTGTTCAAGAGGAAAGAAGATGTTTTGGAATGGATTCCTCAGAATTTGAAATTGTTGATGCAGAGGTACGTACATTGAGTACATAGAGTCATGCCTTATTTCCATAATGTTGACTGTTTAGTTAATGTGTGTGGCCAAGGTGGGGGAAGAAAAGAATTTTCCTGCTACCCTTCTAGGTTCTCAGGTAAGATGCCCCTGTAATTAAGACAGGACTAACAGGAGAAAGAAAAATGGAAGCTTAGTAATGGATATTAATATATCTCTTACATACATGGGAGAGACCCAATAATATTGAATAACTCTCTGAAATGACTCAAGCCACCACCTTGAATACCATATTCAGCTAAGATAAAAGAAGGTGATGGGAGTGGGGAGTCAGTAGTGGGGATACAGTAAACAAGGGTTACGTTTTTCTGCAGATTTAAGTCCTGGCCTTCTGCATTAATAAGTTTCTAGAAACTAAGAGTCATCCTTTTCTACCTGGTGCAGAAAGGGAGACACACTTATAAATGGAGATTTCCTTTATAAATATAAATGTATCTTACAAAAGGGTAACTTCTATTGGTTTTCAGAGCTCCTCCTCTGCCTGCTGTTTCTTAGAAATAACCAGCTCAAAATAACCCTTATGCCAACAAGTCATATTTTGGGGTGGCAATTTCAGCCTCCCTCGACCTATGTATAAAGGTTTTTAGTTTGAAGTATCCCATATGGACGTAGAACATGAGTGGTATTCCATAGTTGCCATTTTATAGTTATTTCTTATTGGAAGCAGTAACAGCCATGCTTGGAATGGTCCCTGTAGTAGCTTTAAAAAGAATTAAGCTAACCTCTGTGCCAGACATCATTCAGTCTTTTTGACTTGTGAATGCATTTTGAAATCAGAGGTTATATAGCCTATAGCCTGCTCCTATAGGCTATGTGAGTAGACTCATGAGATGGCAGAGTCCTCTGCCCATTATGGGTAGAATGAATCCATAATTAATGTGAATTGTCCTCCATCCTTTCCTTAAGCCATTAAATGTATCATCCAATTATCCATTCACCAGATGTTCCACTAGAGAACCCTATAGGGATACACCTGAATAGAAATATGAAACTTGGGTCTGCCCTCAATAATCTAAATTCTAGCCTGGGAGATAAGATCGAAGTGCAAGAAAAACAGATATATAACAACAAATAACCATCCCAGGAAGCCTTCCCCAATGAATAGTCTTTCACCTTACTTGTTACTCCATGGGTGCATATAACGTAGCTACTAGGCTGATTCACTATGGTGGTGATAGTACTATAGGGAGAAAAGACAGCTTGGCTAACAGAAGATAAGAGCTCAATTCCTGATTCTGCCATTTACCAATTAATTATGTGACCTGGGGAATGTTATTTTACCATGGGAAGCCTCAGTTTCATTATGTGTAAAATGGGAGTGGTAATAATCTCTGCCAGGCTACCTCATAAGGATTAGATAACACTCAAAGGAACTGCATTTATTGAACTGGCCAAAAAGTTTACTTGAGTTTTTCCATATGATGTTACAAAAAACCTGAATGAACTTTTTAGCCAAACCCATCTCAGGATATTGTCTGTATTCCTGCAATAGAATGAATCTTCTATGACAGCAGGGGTAGTATTGTTCATCAGCATGTCACCAAACACCTTGAATAGTACTGGCTACACATAGTAGGTGCTCATAAATATTAAATACACAAAAGAATATTGTATGTTAAAACAGTCTATTTTTATAGCACTCTTCAAATGTCTGGTAAAGGGATTTAAAGAACAATATTGACAGGTTGGATGTGTGGACTATCAGTTTGGCTTTCAGCCTTCCATGTGATTTTGCTTAAAAGTATTCACATTCATGAGACTGTGCAGACAGCAGGTGTTTTTAGTATTTAAGTTCTTCTGTAATATGGAAATACTATGAACATGTATTTTCAATATGAAGTGCTGGTTTTTCTATTATATTTTCTAACTCTTGCTCATTCAATAAGCTACTTCTATGTAGATAAAACTTCTCCCTTCTGAAGAGGTATCTCTGCTTAACCCAGCTTTCTGTTCAAGATGGTATGAAACAGCGAGGAAATTAGGTAGAAGAAAGTTAATTTAAGTGGAACAATGCTCTGTTTATACACAAGCTAATTTCAGTTATGTTAGGAAAAGAGGCCAAGACATCCATAAAGCTCTGGCCATCAGTCTGACATCTACATAGCTGACAGCCTGATTTCATCAGTCTGTCAACAAATACTTACCCAGGACCTGTTGTGTGCTATGTGTGAAGAATCCAGTCCTTCAACTTAGTGTTTTGAGGAAAGTTGGATTAAAAAAAACTCTCTTTATAAACTTTATAAAACCTAATTAATTTTAACATTTAAAGGTAAGTTTGGTTTTTTTTTTAAAGAATCTTATAATCTTATCACAATGGCACAATTGCTATTTAATTTTGCTATTTCCATTCAGTCTTGGCCTACCATCACTTGTGTTTTTGACTTTGTTATAACGATAGCTTGCCTGCTACTCCATTTCCTTTGGTTATCACTTATTGCTAAAGTCTGTCTTTGGACAGTCTCAAATTTAGTCATTTCAGTAACTGGACAATATACTATGGTGTTGAGGGACTTGTGTTTCCAATCAAGATGGAGCAACAGGGACCAGATTGACTTTCCTGCCCAAAACAGCCAAAAATAAAAGACAAAAAATACGATGTAACAGTTTTCAAGATAATGGACAGAAGGCAACAAAAGACAGGGACTCTTAAGAGATGGGAAATTAATGAAATGAGCCCTGCAATTGCCATAACTTACTACCTAGCGAAATTCCAGGCCATGTAGCCGAGAGGGAAGACACATAGGGATCCCAGTAGAATTCCTGAGCTGAGGAGACTGAGGAGAGACTAGATTGTCTAAAGTTGCTTGCAGATTACCAGAGAGGAGAGGGCTGCATGGATGAAGGTTGCTATGGGGATCTGTGAGGGAAGAGAACCACTCAAGAAATTAGAGGAAACAGTGCCAGCATTCATACAGGGTCGGTAATGCTTCCTGTTTCTATCTGCCACACTGGAAATTCTCATAATACACAGGACACGAGGCATAAGAGAATACAGAGAGATCTTGCCTCAATTATGGGGGAAAGTTAGCCCCAGGCTGACTATTGCTCTGGTTCTATCAAGTCATTAAGGGAAGACCAAAGGGATCCTAAAGGAAATCAACCCTGAATATTCATTGGAGGGTCTGATGCTAAAGCTGAAGCGCCAATACTTTGGCCACCTGATGCAAGCCGACTCATTAGAAAAGAACTGAATTCTGGGAAAGATAGAAGGCAGGAGGAGAAGGGGACGACAGAGGATGAGATGGTTGGATGGCATCACCAACTCAATGGACAAGAGTTTGAGTAAACTCCTGGAGATGGTGAAGGACAGGGAAGCCTGGTGTACTACAGTCCATGGGGTTGCAAAGAGTTGGACACGACTGACTGACTGAACAACAGCAACAGCAAATGGGCCAAATTGTTTTAGGTAATTTAACTACATTCCAAAACAAAGAGTGTTTCTAGGAATGCAAAATGATCCAATACCCAAGAAATAAAATTAACAATATTTGGCATTTAGTCAAAGATTACCAGGCATTTAAAAAAGCAATAATATGTAACTCTTATTGAAGAGAAAACCCAATCAATAAAAACTCACCCAGATCCAATACAGGTTTTAGAATTAGTGGACAGGGATATTAACATATGTGTTACATATGTTTAAATTTTCAAATAGAGATGTGGAAGATGGGTTAAAGTCTCAAGATAAAATTCGAGCAATGAAAACAACACTGGATGGGACTGATGGCAGATTAAACATTGCAGATTTTGTAGACTGGGAAATTTAAAGACATTATAATAGAAATTCTCCAAATAAAGAGAAAAAAAGTTTTAAAAGAACAAGAAAAAAGGAAAGTGTATCAATTGGCTGTTAGAAACTTTTCAAGTAGCCAAATGTACATGTAAATGTAGTCTCTGAAATGTAGAGGGAAGCACAAGCAAAAATATTTGAAATAATAATGGTCAGAGATTTGTCCACATTTGATAAAACCCGTAAACCCAGAGATTCAAGGATCTCAACTGAACCTAAGCAAAAGAAGAGTGAAGAAAACCACACAAAGCATACCCTGGTCCCTGCCAGGTATCATAATATTTTGATCTGCTGGCTGTTACTATGGACTATGTTATATTTAATAAAGCAGGTTCTGTTGAGAACAGCTACTAAAAGGCTTCCCTGATAGCTCAGTTGGTAAAGAATCTGCCTACAATATGGGAGACCTGGGTTTGATCCCTGGGTTGGGACGATCCCCTGGAGAAGGGAAAGGGTACCCACTCCAGTATTCTGGCCTGGAGAATTCCATGGACTGTATAGTCCATGGGGTCGCAAAGAGTTGGACATGACTGAGTGACTTTCACTTCACTTTTCTAACTGGCAAGGAATTGAGAACAAGGCAAAGTATTGAGAACAAAGTTCTCTCCATGAAACCACCACTTCACTGTTTGAACAGCAGTGGCTTTAAGTAGTAACATCAATGCTAATCCAAAGCAAATTCTCATGAATTGACTCTGTCCCAATGACTTTATTTTAATGATGAGTTTAGATGAGTTGTTGCCAGCTATTGACATTCTGTCACCCATCTGTAGAGATCTGTTGCTCCTGAACAGTGTTGCACTACATAGGCATTTTGGCAAAATTGGAGCTTGTACATTTTCAGAATGCTTTTCCACTCAAATCCATTGTGCCTGGAGATGGCAGGCAATTCTTCAGAAGATGCTGGCTTTGACCCTGTACCAGGGGCTGAGTAGGGCAGGAGAATCGTAGTGTACATGAGACTTGGAAGCACTTTGCCCAAGCTATGTATTGATGAGGAGGACAGGACAAACCTGACTCAGGGAGCAATCATGAAGGTTTCTTCCATTGATTTTATAGCTACAGTGTTCAGTTCAGTAGCTCAGTCGTGTCTGACTCTTTGCGGCCCCATGGATTGCAGCACACCATGCTTCCCTGTTCATCACCAACTCCTGGAGCTTGCTCAAACTCATGTCCATCGAGTTGGTGATGCCATCCAACCATCTCATCCTCTGTCATCCTCTTCTCCTCCCGCCTTCAATCTTTCCCAGCATCAGGGTCTTTTCCAATGAGTCAGTCCTTCTCATCAGGTAGCCAAAGGATTGGAGCTTCAGCTTCAGCATCTGTCCTTCCAATGAATATTCAGGACTGATTTCCTTTAGTATGGACTGGTTTGATCTCCTTGTAGTCCAAGGGACTCTCAAGAGTCTTCTCCAACACCACAGTTTGAAAGCATCAATTCTTCAGCATTCAGCTTTCTTTATGGTTCAACTCTCACATCCATACATGACTACTAGAAAAACCATTGCTTTGACTAGATGGACCTTTGTCAGCAAAGTAATGTCTCTGCTTTTAAATATGCGGTCTAGGTTCATCATAGCTTTTCTTCCAAGGAGCAAATGTCGTTTAATTTCATGGCTGCAGTCACCATCTGCAGTGATTTTGGAGCCCAAGAAAATAAAGTCTGTCAGTGTTTCCACTGTTTCCCCATCTATTTGCCATGAAGTGATGGGACTGGATGTCATGATCTTCATTTTTCGAATGTTGAGTTTTAAGCCAGCTTACGGGGAAAACGTGACAATTGGGGAAGAAACTTCTGGAGTCCCACCCTTGAGATATATACTCATTTCTAGTTCACAGTTGCATCAGGTCTTGGAGGTTGCATTGATAGTCTGCTCCATGTCTAGCCTCAAAGGCCATGCTTCTCTTTTAATTCCTTTAATGTATTATTCATGGAAACAATTATGGAATAAAAATGAATCTGTGGGGTGGGAGGTGGGAGGGGGTTCAGGATTGGGAACTCATGTACACCCGTGGCTGATTCATATCAATGTATGGCAAAACCAATACAGTATTGTAAAGCAAAAAGATTCCAAAAAGATTCCAAAAAGATTCCAAAAAGATTCTTTGCTTTGTTTCTTTGCTTCATTTTTTCCCAAGCCATTTACTATTACTGTACATGTTCCATCACTTAAGATCATTTGAACTCACTGCATTTCTGTTGATGGGCTAAAAATTATGAACGTACAAAAATGGACATCTTAACATCCAAGTATATATATTTCCCTTGAAAATCACCCAGGAAGCAAGGAGCTAGTGATTAAATTGTTATATATCTACGATAAAGAGCAGAACCAAGAGGACAGAGAAAGAGAGGTCATATCATATCTTAATGAATATCTCCCCAGCCGAATATCTTTCTCAGTGTAATGAAAAGATTGCCACATCCTCAGAAACATATTGCTCATTTTGAAGAGTACAAAACACTGTACTTGAACAGTGAAGTTGCATAGTTTCCTGAAGTTCAAATGCTGGGACCTGATCTGGATGAACATGCTCCAACAATCAGCTTCCTTAAGAAAAAATGAGCATGCATCTATGTGTTAATCTAGTCTAAAACAAACACACAAACACATACACAATCTTTTGGCAGAGATTTCCAAGATTTCACTGATAAACCAGGTACTTAAATTTCATATGAACAGTGAGCCCCAGCCTATTCAGAAAGGTTCCAGTTGTTATGTAAGTGGAAGTGGATCACTAAGTGTGAATATAATGTATATAGTTTAAAACAACAGATAGCTTAGACTGAGCTTGAAATCACTGGAGTATATCACTCATTCTGCTACTCACTTACTGTATGACCTGCTCGTTTTTGACACTATCAAATGGGGAGTTTGCACTAGAAGCTCCCCAGGGTCATTGCTGTCTCTCTGTTACTACATAGTGAAGGTACTTTTGTTAATAATACTTTCAACTTTAGTTTGTATAAAAAAGAGAGACGTGGTTAAACAGCCCCCAATTGTCCTTTCCTTTCTCTAAACCTAGTCTGCATGTGGAAGATCTGTAGAAAAATGGCCCCATCAGTGGAGGGTAGTTCTCTTACAGCCTTCCCACTTTTCTGAACCAGCATGCAACCAACACCTTGAAATGCACACACACATATGTATGTGTGTGCATTTGTATGTGTGTGTGTGTGTAGCAACAGCCTTCGATTGGTACACATTTTTCTTATGCTTGTGCTTTTACCACATCTATACCATATTTCTCTTCTTCGTTTTGATGTTGGATAGCATATGACACCCATAATCTCTGCTTGTTGTTACCTTCCAGCAATTTGTTTCAAGTACATGTTTCATGATAATTCTGTTAGATATTCAATTTATTGAAACAATGTTAGAAATGATGTAAAATATATCAAAGTTTGTGTTCTACCTGTGTTTCCTGTCGTTTTATATATCTCTTTGTCACCAAATTGAAATGTCATCTTCTCCTTCCCTTTTGGAAATTCCTAGGAACCAGCAAATACTATAGAGATTGAACTTTCTGAATCATCAGATTCTACGGACTCCTTTAATGAAAGTCTTGTTATGTGTGATGACTTCAACACAGTGTCCTTGCCAAGCATACCTGCATCACCTGGTGGGTACATTTTAACATTTGGATGGGGACTATCAAAAGAAAAATAGTGATCTACAGAGTAGTTAGTTTTTCAAATGAAGATAGTGTTCTGTTTATAATGGTGTGAAATCACAAAAGTGAACTGTAACTTTCTTCATCATCTGTAAGTTTTTGTGAATGATGATTTGAGAGCAGTGCAAATTAATATCTCAGCAATGGTTCAAGTGTTTGGGAATGATGATATTATTATCTCCAACTTATTTTTTAAGTTTTTATTGAAATATGTGGAATCTAGATAAAAATGGACTCACAGACACAGAAAGCAAAATTATGGTTACCAAAGGGGAAGGATGGGGAAGGGATAAATTGTGAGATTGGGACTGAGATATACACACTACTATTCATAAAAAAAGATAACTAATAAGAACCTACTGTATAGAACAGAGGACTCTACTCAATACTCTGCAATAACCTATATGGGAAAAGAATATATATATATATATATATATCTGAATCATGTTGCTTTACACCTGAAACTAACCAACATTGTAAATATCCCATTTAATTTTGATCTAAAGATTGGTGCTAGATCTCAGTCCTTGGAGGAGTAGCACCTTATCTTTTCATACTTATGCAGCCTTTTTTGTATATTAATTGCAGTCCAAAGAAATCTCTTTTAAAAAAACACTGTACTATAAGAAGAATTGTTACTGAAGGGTGAAGTGATAGTCTCTCAAAAACAGTGATGTTTACTACAGAAGTTTAAATATTAAAGACATTTCATTAATATAATTTTATGAAAAATATAATACAAAACAACGGTGGAGGCAAAATGCAAACCATGTCCTCCAATTAGCTGATCTTATCATTGATAACTTGTAGAATCCCCATATATAGAAGTAATGCCTGTATTTTTGAAATATTCTAGTTAAAAATTCTTCCAGTATTGCTGTCAATCTCAAAGCTTTGTTTAAAAAAATCCTTCTAAGAGAAAGACAAGTACCATATATTAACACATATATATATGGAATCTAAGATAGTACTGACGATCCTATTTGCAGAGCAACAAAGGAGACACAGACATAAGAATGGACATTTGGACACAGTAGGGGAAGGAGAGTGTGGGATGATTTGAAATAATTCCATTGAAACATATACTTACATCTATGTACACTAGATAGCCAGTGGGAATTTGCTGTATGACGCAGGGAACCCAAAGTCTCTGTGGTGCTCTGTGACAACCTAGAGACGTGGGATGGGGAGGGATGTGGGAGGGGCATTTAAGAGGGAGGGGACATATGTATACGTATAGCCTATTCATGCTGATGTATGGCAAAAGCCATCACAATATTGTTAAGTAATTATCTTCTAATTAAATTTTTTTAAAAAGAAGAAAAATCCTTTCTAACCAATTGTTTTTGGTGGAGTATGGGCAAAGTCCATGAACCCATGATTGTGATTTTGAAAATGTGTAAGACCAATTTAGTTTACACACTGTAAAATCTGCTCTTTGAGGTGTACAGTTCTTGACAAAGGCAAGGTCATACATCTACCACCACAGTACAAACAGAACAGCTCTGCCACCTCCCAAATTCCTTTGTTCTGCCTCTTGGAACTCAAACTCTGTCCCTCATCCTCTGGCAACCATTGATCTCTATTCCATTGATCTCTGGTTTCCTTTTACCAGAATGTCATGTAAATGGAATCATACAATGTCTAACCTTTTTGGCCTGTCTCTGTTAACAAAATGCATATAAGATTCAAATGTGTGAATCAGTGGCTCATTCTTTTTTTCTTGCTAAGTAATACTTCATTTTATGAATGCACCACGGTTGTTGTTGTTTTTTTTTTTTTTTTCCATTCAACTGAAGAAGAGCATCTGGATTGGTTCCAAGTTTTTGGTGATTATAAATAGAACTACTAAAATATTTGCATAGAGGTTTTTTGTGTGCCTATACACTTTTAAAGCATTTGGGTAAATTCTTGGGAGTGGGACTACTGGGTCCTATGGGAAGTGTGTATGAAGAGAACTGCCAAACTCTGTACTGAAATGATTCTATCATTTTGCATTATTCAAATAATGTTCTGGGGGCTGCTGAAGGAAAGTCATGTCACACCACCTCCAAGAGCACTTCAGGCAGATCCAAGATCCTGTCTGCTTGGGAACCTAGTTTTTCAGAAGTGCTTTATGACTAGGTTTGATTTGATTTTATTAGTTGAAACATACCAAATTCAAGTAGCAGAGCCAAAGGAACTTTTATAATGAAAAGACACAATGTGAATGGGTAGGGTGCCTGCCTATGCTTGAGTGTATGGAGGTAAAGTGAGACATTCCCTCCTTTTACTTCATTTTCAAATGTGAACAGATTTTAAAATAATGTCCTGAATTACTCCTGGTACCTGGTGCATCTAATCCATAACATGGAGTAAAAGTGTACCTTCCTGTTTCTATAATATATAACAAGAAATAAACAGAACTCTGTGTAATCTGTTTTGGGATGTTAGTAATTTAGCCTTTTTTGTTATGAATTCCAATCTTTTCTTCCTCAGAAATGTACTCAAGGCAGAGCTTTGAATCAGAACCTGAGATGGGACATGTGACTTACGTGTATGAGTTGAGGCATATACACAATGTGGATGATATGGATGAGAGAGAAGAGTCAGATGAGGATGTCCAGGAGAACCAGGAAGACCAGGAAGATGAAGAGGACCAGAAGGAAGTCCAAGAGGACCAGAAGGAAGTCCAAGAAGACCAGGAGGAAGTCCACAAGGACCAAGAGGAAGTCCAAGAGGGCCAGCAAGAAGTCCAAGAGGGCCAGGAGGAAGTCCAAAAGGGCCAGCAGGAAGTCCAAGAAAACCAGGAGGAAGTCCAACAGGGCCAGCAGGAAATCCAAGAGGGCCAGCAGGAAGTCCAAGAGGGCCAGCAGGAAGTCCAAGAGGGCCAGCAGGAAGTCCAAGAGGGCCAGCAGGAAGTCCAAGAGGGCCAGCAGGAAGTCCAAGAGGGCCAGCAGGAAGTCCAAGAGGACCAGGAAGAAGTCCAAGAGGACCAGAAGGATCAAGAAGACCAGGAGGACCAGAAACAGCAGGAGTATCAGGTAGGCAGGGTGGGCCAGGTGGATCAGAAGGGCCCGGGGGACCAGTAGTACCAGCAGTATGAGCAGCACCAGAGACCCAGGAAGACCAGGTGAACCAGGTGGAGCAAGAGACTGGTCCTCCAGTTTGGCTGCTGATATCAGAGATCGGGTGCTCTGGGAGTCTTGCTCCACATATCTATCTGTACCACTATCTCTAAAAAGCCCCAAATTTCCACTCCTGTGCTCAATTTCACTTTGCAGAAAGCACACTCTTTGTTTATTTTAAAATTGTGTCACCATTTCTGTTGTACTGGATTTTCTGATGCTGCTGAGAATCCAATGGGCCCTAGCCAACAGGGAGATTGGAGGTTCTTTAAGTAAGACGAAGTACTGTTCTCCTTTTAACGTGAAATATCCAAAGACACTCTGTACTTGAAAGTTTGAGTCAAATACGAAATTTAACTACTAACAAAAGGCACTGTTTTTAAGCACTCTACTTGTTATTTGTGAGGAGATGCTAACTGTCCCATGGGAGGATGGTTTTCCTGCCTACCCATACCAATACTTCTGCACCACAAGCTAGGTCTCACCAGTGGATTGTCAGAATGTTAGATATATCCCAGGTTCAACTGTCAGCACCAATGTATGGTTCAAGGCTAAATCAAAACATTTGGATTCATGACTCTGTTGTTGTTCTACACCCAAATTTATCTACATAACCACAGGTTTGGGTGGTTTATCTTTATATTAGAAAGGATTATTGTCACCAGGATTGGCAGCCAAGATAATGAGTTTATGGTCTGTTATGTAGAGAAGCACATGGCAACCCACTCCAGTATTCTTGCCTGGAGAATCCCAGGGATGGGGGAGCCTGGTGGGCTGCTGTCTATGGGGTCGCACAGAGTCAGACACGACTGAAGCGACTTAGCAGCAGCAGCAGCAGCATGTGGAATTGTATGCAATAACTACCAAGCACTAGGTGAGTCTCTTCATTAGATGGTATCCTCTTCTAATGAGAAGAAGCAAGGGCTAGAAAACAACTGTTTTTTGGCCCCAGCATTGTGACCTTGGCACATCCCTGAGCCTCAGTTTCTCCACTTGAAGTGGTCTGCTTGCCTTGCAGGGATTTTTAGACTGCTCTGAAAATTCTTTGAGCTATTTAAAAGAAAATTTCTGAAGAAATACATTTGTCTTTGTTTATGTCCCTATCATGCTAGAAAGTTGTGCTTCCCCTTTCACTGATGATAGCTTTCTCTTCTTCTTTGAGTTAATTTCTTTTTAAGCTTTAAATGTACCTTTTGTTTAAAATGGTCAAAATAATCAGCAATGTGTGTAGCCTGGCTCTGCCTGCGATAGTGTAATAGGCTTGTTTCTGGGTGCCATGGACTGACAGACTGGAGTATAGCCAGAAGACGGAGAAAAGCTGGAGAAGGGAAATTTTAAAAGATTTTTTCCTTGTGATGAGAACTCTTAGGATTTAATCTCTTAACAGCTTTCATGTATAATATACAATAGTGTTAGCTATATTTTTATCATGTTGTATGTTACATCCTTGTAACTTATTTATCTTTAACTTGGAGTTTGTATCTTTTGACTGCCTTCATCCATTTCCCCACCACCCCCACTCACCTGTGCTAATCACAAATCTGATCTCTTTGTCTATGAGTTTGTTTTTGCAGTGTAATTGACCTAGAACACTATGTTAGCTCCTGGTATACAACACAGTGGTCTGATATTTTTATACATTTTTAAATGATCACGACAATAAGTCTAGTTATCATCTGTCACCATACAGATATATAATTATTGACTATGTTCCCCACATGGTACTTTTCACATCTGTGACTCATTTACTTTGTAGCTGAAAGTTTGTACTTCTTAATCTCTTCATCTTTTCCTCTAATACCTCACTCTTGTCCCCTTTGGCAACCACCTGTTTGTTCTCTGTATCTATGACTCTGATTCTGATTTGTCTTACTTGTTCATTTGCTTTGCTTTTTACTTTTCATATTTAAGTGAAATCAATGTGTTTGTCTCTCTCTTTCCGAGTTAACTTAGCATTATACACTATTGGTCCACCCATGATGCTGCAAATGACAAAGATTCATTCCTTTTAATGACTGAACATATATATTCCATATAACATATAATATTCCAATTATATGTTTGTGCTGTGCTCAGTTGCTCAGTGGTGTGTGACTCTTTGTGATCCCAAGGACTGTAGCCCACAAGGCTCCTCTGTTCATGGAGTTTTCCAAGCAAGAATACTGTAGTGGATTGCCATTTCCTTCCCCAGGAGATCTTCCCAACCCAGGAGTTGAACCTGCATCTCTTGTATCTCCTGCATTGGCGCATAGGTCCTTTACCATTGTGCTACCTGGGAATCTCAATTGTATGTATCAGTTCAGTTCAGTTCAGTTCAGTCACTCAGTCGTGTCCGACTCTCTGCGACCCCATGAATCACAGCATGCCAGGCCTCCCTGTCCATCACCATCTCCCGGAGTTCACTCAGACTCACGTTCATCGAGTCTGTGATGCCATCCACCCATCTCATCCTCTGTCGTCCCCTTCTCCTCCTGCCCCCAATCCTTCCCAGCATCAGAGTCTTTTCCAATGACTCAACTCTTCGCATGAGGTGGCCAAAGTATTGGAGTTTCAACTTTAGCATCATTCCTTCAAAAGAAATCTCAGGGCTGATCTCCTTCAGAATGGACTGGTTGGATCTCTTTGCAGTCCAAGGGACTCTCAAGAGTCTTCTCCAACACCACAGTTCAAAAGCATCAATTCTTCAGCGCTCAGCCTTTTTCACAGTCCAACTCTCACATCTATACATGACCACAGGAAATACCATAGCCTTGACTAGATGGACCTTAGTTGGCAAAGTAATTTCTCTGCTTTTGAATATACTATCTAGGTTGGTCATAACTTTTCTTCCAAGGAGTAAGAGTCTTTTAATTTCATGGCTGCAGTCATCATCTTCAGTGATTTTGGAGCCCCCCAAAATAAAGTCTGACACTGTTTCCACTGTTTCCCCATCTATTTCCCATGAAGTGATGGGACCGGATGCCATGATCTTCGTTTTCTGAATGTTGAGCTTTAAGCCAACTTTTTCACTCTCCCCTTTCACTTTCATCAAGAGGCTTTTTAGTTCCTCTCCACTTTCTGCCATAAGGGTGGTGTCATCTGCATATCTGAGGTTATTGATATGTATGCTCCATCTTTATTCATTTATTATTTGATGGACATTTATATAACTTCCATACCTTGGCATGTAAATAGCGCTGCAGTGAACGTAGGGTTACATATATCTTTTTTTTTTAATTTTTTTATTTTTTTTTAAATTTTAAAATCTTTAATTCTTACATGCGTTCCCAAACATGAACCCCCCTCCCACCTCCCTCCCCACAACATCTCTCTGGGTCATCCCCATGCACCTGCCCCAAGCAAGCTGCACCCTACGTCAGACATGGACTGGCGATTCAATTCTTACATGACAGTATACAAGTTAGAATTCCCATATATCTTTTTTAATTAGTGTGTTTCTTTTCTTCAGATAAATCCCCAGGAGTGGAATTTCTGGATCTTATGCTGGTTTTATTTTCCATTTTTTGAGGAATCTCCATATTGTTTTCCCATAGGGACTATACCAATTTACATTCCCACCAACAATGCAGGAGAGTTCCCTTTTCTCTTGTTGTCTTTTTGATAATAGCCATTCTCACAGGTGTGAGATAACATTTCATTGTGGGTTTGATTTATGTTTCCCTAATAATTAGTGATGTTGACCATCTTTTCATGTGCCTCTTGGTAATCTGTATGTCTTCTTTGGAAAAAATATCTGTTCCGATCCCCTGACCATTTGGGGACTGTTTATTTGTTTGTTGATGTTGAATTGTATCAGTTCTTTGTGTATTTTGGATATTAACCACTTATCAGTATTTCTTTTGCAAATGTATTCTCCCATTTTATAGGCAGCCTTTTAATTTTGTTGATAGTTTCCTTTGCTGTCCAAAGGCTTTTTAGTTTGACATAGTCCCATTTGTTTAGTTTTGCTTTTGTTTCCCTTGCCTGGGGAGACATATCAAAAAATATTACTAAGACTGATATCAAAGAGCATACTGCCTATGTTTTCTTCTAGAAGTTTTATGGCTTCAGGGCTTACATTTAACTCTTTAATCCATTTTGAATTTATTTTTATGTATGTTGTGAGATTCCTTGGCATGTACCTGTACAGTTTTCCCAACAACACTTATTGAAGAGACTGTTTTCTCTCTATTGTATATTCTTGCCACCTTTGTTGTAAATTAATTACCCATATAAGTGTGGGTGCATTTCAAGGTTCTCTCTTCTGTTCCATTGATCTATATGTCTGTTTTTGTGTCAGTACCATTCTGTTTTGATTACAGTAGCTTTGTAGTATAGTCTGAAGTCAGCAAACATGATACCTCCAGTTTTGTTCTTCCTTCTCAAGATTGTCTTGGCTATTCAGTGTCTTTTGTGTTTTCATACACAATTTTAGAATTATTTGTTCTACTTCTGTGAAAAATTCCATTGGTATTTTGATAGGGATTCCTTTGAATCTGTACATTGCCTCGAGTAGTATGGTCATTTTGACATTATTTCTATCTATGAGTACAGTATAACTTTCCATCTGTTCATGTCATCTTTAGTTTATTTCACCAGTGTCTTACAGTTTTCAGAGTACAGGTCTTTAAACTCCTTAGGTAGGTTTATTCCTAAGGATTTTATTGTTTTTGATGTAATTATAAATGGGATTATTTTATTGATTTATCTTTCTGATAGTTTGTTGATAATGTATACAAATGCAACAGATTTTCATATATTAATGTATCCCCAACTTTACCAAATTTATTTATAAATTCTAGTAGTTTTTTGGTGATGTCTTTAGATGAGATCCTGACAGGGCCGTCTGTGGGGCTACTGTGGTCCTGGAGCTGGTATCTTCCTGCCAGTGGATTGGCATGGGGTCCAGGGTGTTAAGGGACAGTGCCAGCTCCTTGTGAATGGAGCTGGGACCTGATATTTCTGGCTGCAGAGCCCTCAGGGTCTCAGAGCTGATGTTGCCCAGCTAGTGAGTAGGGTAGGGACCCAGGAGGTCCCAGGAGTAGTGGCAGTTCACTGGTGGGAAAGTCCATGTCCTGAGCCTGCTGGTGGATTGGGTCAGGTCCAGAGGTAGCTGAAACCTCAGGTGGTCCTGAGGCAGCCAACCTGTTGGTGGGTGGGCCTGTATCCTTGTATGGCTATTTGCTTGGCCAGAGGCATCTCAGAACTGGCACCTATAGACTGTTGGGCCAGGGCAGGGCTGGGTCCCAGGGCTAATAAGCTTGAGAGAGGATCCCACAATGGCCCTTGCCAACACCAGTGTCCACATAGGAGAATGAACTCCAAAAATGTCTACTGTCAGTGTCTATGTCCCCGGGGGGAGCCACAGTTGCCTTCTGCCTCTTGGGAGGCTGTCCACAATCAGCAGGTGGGTCTGACCCAGCCTCTTATCCAGTTACTGCTTCTGCCCTGGGTCCAGGAACATGTGAGACTTTGTGTGCATCCTGTAAGAGTGAAATCTCTATTTCCTATGCCCCTTGGCTCTCCTGAAAGTAAGTCCCACTGGCCTTCAAAGCCAAATGATCTGGGAACTCAGCTTCCTGGGCAGGACCCTCAGCCTGGCAAGTCTGATGTGGGGCTCACACCTCTCACACCCCGTATGTGACTGAACTATCGTTCAACTCCACTCTTGCTACCCACCTCTTCATGGTTCCTTCTCTGTAGAGAAGATCTGTAGTTGTAGAAGATCTTTTGTGCTGGTCTTCAGATCTTTCTCATCAATTGTTGCTTGGTAGATAGAATTTTGGTG
The DNA here is from genome assembly GCF_001704415.2 of Capra hircus. Lineage (NCBI taxonomy): Eukaryota > Metazoa > Chordata > Mammalia > Artiodactyla > Bovidae > Capra > Capra hircus. The sequence continues at coordinate 634,216 of NW_017189518.1, forward strand.
CTCCCATGGGAGCAGATGAGCTCAGGGTCTTCCTACTCTTCCATCTTGGGCACTCCCCTGACTCTTCCTGTCTGTCTCCTGTCTCTGATCTGTTTCAGGTCCCAGTTATCTCTATCTTAAATTAACTCTATTGCCTCTTCACTAGGTTTTTTTCTGACTCCAGACTGACTTTGTCCTGTCAGTTCATCTTCCACACTGCTCCCCAAAGGCATGTTCTACAACACTGATCTGAGCATGTCACTTCCCCAATCAAATCTGTGCTTTAGAACATGCCTCCTGGCAGCAGTGTTTTAAGTTCCCTGGCCACCTAAATGTGTATGGTCTGCACAAAGCTCTTTTCCCAGTTTCCCTTTCAAGTGTGACTTGCCTCATCCCTTTCCTGCCAATGCAAAGCATTAGTTTGTCCTGAAACACAGTTTCTAATTTTATTAACCTATACATTTGTTTGGGCTTACCTGGTAGTTCAGTTGGTAAAGAATCCGCCTGTAATGTAGGTTCGATTCCTGGGTTGGGGAAAGCCCCTGAAGAAGGGATAGGCTGCCCACTCCAGTATTCTTGGGTTTCCCTGGTGGCTCAGGAAGTAAAGAATCTGCCTGCAATGTGGGAGACCTGGGTTTGATCCCTGGGTTGGAAAGATCCTTTGGAGGAGGGCATGGCAACCCACTCCAGTATTCTTGCCTGGAGAATCCCCATGGACAGAAGAGCCTGGCGGGCTCCAGTCCATAGGGTCACAAAGAGTCAGACACAACTGAGTGACTAAGCACACACATACATTTGTTTAGCAGCAGATCTGAGGCTGATACTCAAGTTAAAATTAGATTTCCAGGGCTAAGGGGAGAGCGTTCCACACAGTTGTGTGTGGACACCATAGTTGTGTGAAAGTCATATCTGTGGATTCTGATGGTGCTTAGATGAGTGCCTGGATGAAAGGAAGTGCGAATTGAGCCTCCTTCTTCTTTCTGCATCACTAGCAGGAGCTTTGATGGATGTTTCCACGTGTCTCATTTGTGATCTGACCTGCTACACTCTAACTCTTTCACTAAGGACTGTGAGAAGGTTATTTCACATCTCTGAGTCAATGTTTGGGGAAAAATTAGACTAAACATTTCCCATAATCTTTTCTGATTATAGGATTTCTGGATTCCCTAACATTTCTTCACACTTTCTAGAAGTGAATGAAGTCAGGGTTGGGGTGTTGTTGTTCACATTCTCAGTTATGCCAAAGCTTGGGAATGAAACAATGTGGTAGAATTTGGAGAAGCTGGTGGCCCCATATATAAACCATAGTGATGTCTCCCCACAGCCACTACAGCTGTCACTGGATATCACATCATACATCAAGAGACAGGAAGAGGAAATGATGAAGAAATTCCAGGAGCAGCTGAACGAGAAGACACAGATACTGCAAACCGAACTAAAAAACCAGAAGAGTTCCCTGGAAACTTTGAAGGAGCAGCTCCAAGACAGGAACGACTCCAAGTCACAGGTCAGAGACCAATTCTATGCCAGTGGCAAAAGGGAGACGAGTAAGGGACCTGGACAGCCTTCACGGGGTTAGGCGATAGGGCCTGCTAGTAGTGAGGGAAACTACCTCCAGGGAAGCATGGCACATCTGGAATGATCTTTTGCAGGGACTTAGGGCTTTGCTCCTTTTCTTTTAGTTGCAGGAGCTGAGATGGGCCAAGGCTTTCTGTGCAGTCTTGCTCCATGACCAGCATGTCTTCTGCCGTAAGGAAAGCTATGGCCCCTGAGTAAGACCTTTGTGATACTGTGTCCTTACAGGCGCTGCCATCCATCACAGGCCATGTTCACAGTCCTGATTTGCTGGAGCCAGTGCCCAAGAAACCACGCTTTGAGGCAATGAAGAGTCCCTTCTCTGATATTTCGGAGGCATCATCTGTCAGTGGTACATGTTTACCACATTCTTCCCAGATCTCCGAGGAGCTTCAGCAGACTTTTGATACCTCTTCCCAGGTACAGCAGGCCACTTTCATCGCTGTAGTCAAAAGCAGAGTTCATTCTCATGAAAGCATGGGCTCCCCTGTTTCTCTGGTGGTAGTGGTGGTTTCCCGGTTGGGTACAGTTCGTTTGCCTGAGATAAAACGTCCAGGCCAACTGTACCTGGATGCACATGCACACATGCGTGTGCATGGGTTCTGGACCACACAGCTGGGAGCAGAGAGTCACCAGACCGCCAGGGCATCCAGAGAGGAAGTGTTCCTGTTGTCTTCTGCCACAGAGGATGGAGAGTTTGTTCCATGTATGAGGCTCTGGCAGACCCTGAGTTGCTCTTCTCTCTTTCCTGTGGATGCAGGTGGCCAATCAGGAGGAGGTGAAGCAGCAGCAGCTGCAACAGCAACAGCAGCAGGAGGAGCAGCAACAGCAGCAGCTGCAACAGCAGCAGCAGCAGGAGGAGCAGCAACAGCAGCAGCAGCTGCAGCAGCAGCAGCAGCAGCAGCAGCAGCAGCAGCAGCAGCTACTGCTGCTGCCCGAGCAGCCACAACAGTATAATACCACCGGGGAGAACCACGTAATGCATGTATTCATGCCAAACCAACCTAGCTTCTCTATGTTGCGCTACAACGAAGGCTTCATGCCCCTATCCCTACCCCTACCCCTACCTCTACGACCGCCACCACCACCACCACCACCACCACCACCGCCACCACCACCACCACCCATGTTTATTCCTATCCAAATGGTGGCTGAACAGCAGCCTTCTGGCTATTATCGTGCTGGAAACCTCAATGCCTCTGGCTACTATCGTGCTGAAAGCGTCAATGCCCCTGGATATTATCGTGCTGAAAACCTCAGTGCCTCTGGCTACTATCGTGCTGAAAGCCTCAATGCCCCTGGATACTACCGTGCTGAAAACTTCAATGCCTCTGGGTACTATCGTGCTGAAAATTTCAATGGCCCAGAAAATGGTAGATTCAGGTAAGGAGGCTGCGAGATGGTCATAACGGCTGAGGTCACTGCTTTCCTATGGTGGCTGGACATCACGCCTGAAACCATGGGCGACATGCCCATGGGCACCCAAAGTCCCCTATCCCAAGCAACATGTTCCAATTCATCCTCCTCTGTGGCCTCGCTGCCTCTGCTGGCATGATCCATAGCCAAGCATGCCTTGATGGAACAGAGGTGTCTCCATAAAAATAAGAAGGCTAGATCAGGAAGTCTCCAAGCTAGGGAAGTAGCATGCCAATCTTGAAATTGCTTGACTTCTAGCCAAGCCCAGTCTCACAGTACAGGGTGTCTATCAGGAAGTCTTGAGCGTCCCCAGCTGAGTAACTCCTGGCTCCTACCTCCCTGCTTCCATTTTCCTGGGATCCTGTGGTCACAGTAGAACAGGTGAAGGGGTCTCCATGGCACTGACAATCCGTATGGCATTGGATACCTAAAGAGCCAAGAACACAGAAAGACAAAGTCCTGGGAGGCAGTATGAGGACAGGAACAGTTTCTGCTCAGGGATAAAATCTTTGGTCTCAATACCAGAAAAAGAAGGTTCTGCTCAGCAATGAAAGGTGGTGGAAGCACAGTCTTGGCACACAATATTTATTTTTGGATGAATGCCAGTCTCTGAGTGGGTCACCTAAAGCTCTCCTGAGTTCCTTCTGGGTCTTCCTTTAGGAACAGTGACCCTGACATGTGGGATGGGTTAATGCCATGTTTCCCACTGGCCTAATTATCAGAATCAACCTGAGGAGGTTATTGAAAGTGCATATTCAGAGTCTGGGATGATGCTCAGAAATCTCTGTTTATCACACAACCCTCAAGTTTAGGGTGATAGAGAGAGCCCTGGACTTAGAGGAGAAAGCAGACTTGCAGCCTCTCTGGGTCTTGGGCTCCTTTGGTGATGAAGGGCAAGTCCCTGACTTTGGAGTCGGTGAAGTGACTTATACAAAGATCACCATCTTGAAAGAAGCAGGACCGTCCAAATAATAGCAACAATACCACTTGATACAAATGACTAATTTTCCAGTGTTTCCATTTGCTTTACTTTGGAGAATTGAGTCTTATTCAGGCCAAAGTGAGAGTCCAAGTAAGTGACTCCTGATTTGACTACCCAAACCAAAGGTTCTTTGAGCACCTCTTAATGAGCAAGACTATGTCTCTTGGGCCTCATTGCTAGACCCGTGTCTCTGTAACATGTTTCTTCTATTACAGATTTTTTCCTGAAAATCACCATCAGCCCCGCATGAATCTTTTCTCTATGACCCACGGCCCAGGGTCCCATGCTATTTATTCTGCCAGCCTCCCTCAGACTACTACCATAACCCACAACCCACAGCTTGTTACCCTGGAGACTCCACAGGACTACATCCGCCTCTGGCAACGGCCGCAAGACACTCAGAGTCATGTCTACCAAGCAGTCCAAATGAGTAATTGGGTTCCCAATGAGCAGGCCACCGTGGGCCAAGCCACTTGTACTCAGGTATAGCACTCCCTTCTTCTCTGACCCCTACCCAGGTTGGAGGTTCTGCACAGCACTACACCCTTTCTGCATAGGCTCTGTGTGTGAAATCCATACTTTAAAGCACAAGAAAATTTGAGGACAGGTACCCACATGGGGGTGGCAGTCACGGCTGAACAAAAGACTCTCTAGGCTTCCAAGAAAAAGTGAGCTGTTCTCATAGATATTAAATGCAGTCCTACTTGGAAACTTCTCATAAATGTGTTCCCTGGGCATAGTGAGTCTTGCCATATGCTGAACTCAATGCCCTAGATGGGAGACCTTTCTGAACTTCTATATCCTTAGTTCTGCTACAAAATCCAAGGCCTGGTGTGGGTGTGTTTCCTTGTATTGAAAATAAACCAGGAGTCCTTCTGATAAGTACTTGGCATCCAACCATGGAGTGCCCTGTATTTAGCAGGGCAAACCCCACCTTGGGGACCATCTACAGTGGCCTGGTTGCTGGGGCAGGGATGGGAGCTGGTTGAGACCACAGTCACATAGCAGGTTTGGCTCCCAGATAAACTCCCAGCAGTCTCCTTGGGGACCACAAACTCTCAATCTGACTAATGCCACTTACAAAGAATGTTTGGGTTCTGGCTTTAGAAATCTTAAAAGAGCTTCAGTTCAGTTCAGTTCAGTTGCTCAGTCATGTCTGACTCTTTGCGACCCGATGAATCGCAGCACGCCAGGCCTCCCTGTCCATCACCAACTCCCGGAGTTCACTCAGACTCGTGTCCATTGAGTTGGTGATGCCATCCAGCCATCTCATCCTCTGTCGTCCCCTTCTCCTCCTACCCCCACTCCCTCCCAGCATCAGACTCTTTTCCAATGAGTCAGCTCTTCACATGAGGTGGCCAAAGTACTGGAGTTTCAGCTTCAGCATTAATCCTTCCAATGAACACCTGGGAATGATCGCCTTTAGAATGGACTGGTTGGACCTCCATGCAGTCCAAGGGACTCTCAAGAGTCTTCTCCAACACCACAGTTCAAAAGCAACAATTCTTCGGTGCTCAGCTTTCTTAACAGTCCAACTCTCAAATCCATACATGACCACTGGAAAAAACATAGCTTTGACTAATGGACCTTTGTTGGCAAAATGATGTCTCTGCTTTTGAATATGCTATCTAGGTTGGTCATAACTTTTCTTCTAAGGAGTAAGCGTCTTAATTTCATGGCTGCAATCACCATCTGCAGTGATTTTGGAGCCCCCCCCCCAAAAAATAAAGTCTGACACTGTTTCCACTGTTTCCCCATCCATTTGCCATGAAGTGATGGGACCAGATGCCATGATCTTCGTTTTCTGAATGTTGAGCTTTAAGCCAACTTTTTCACTCTCCTCTTTCACTTTCATCAAGAGGCTTTTTAGTTCTGCTTCACTTTCTGCCATAAGGGTGGTGTCATCTGAATATCTGAGGTTATTGATATTTCTCCCGGCTATCTTGATTCCAGCTTGTGCTTCCTCCAGCCAAGCATTTTTCATCATGTACTCTGCATAGAAGTTAAATAAGCAAGGTGACAATATACAGCCTTGATGTACTCCTTTTCCTTTTTGGAACCAGTCTGTTGTTCCATGTCCAGTTCTAACTGTTGCTTCCTGACCTGCATATAGGTTTCTCAAGAGGCAGGTCAGGTGGTCTGGTATTCCCATCTCTTTCAGAATTTTCCACAGTTTATTGTGATCCACACAGTCAAAGGCTTTGGCATAGTCAATAAAGCAGAAATAGACGTTTTTCTGGAACTCTCTTGCTTTTTTGATGATCCAGCAGATGTTGGCAATTTGATCTCTGGTTCCTCTGCCTTTTCTAAAACCAGCTCGAACATCTGGAAGTTCACGGTTCATGAATTGCTGAAGCTTGCCTTGGACAATTTTGAGCATTACTTTACTAGCGTTTGAGATGAGTGCAATTGTGTGGTGGTTTGAGCATTCTTTGGAATTACCTTTCTTTGGAATTGAAATGAAAACTGACCTTTTCCAGTCGTGTGGCCACTGCTGAGTTTTCCAATTTTGCTGGCATATTGAGTGCAGCACTTTCACAGCAGCATCTTTCAGGATTTGAAATAGCTCAACTGGAATGCCATCACCTCCACTAGCTTTGTTCGTAGTGATGCTTTCTGAGACCCACTTGACTTCACATTCCAGGATGTCTGGCTCTACGTGAGTGTGAGTGATCACACCTTCGTGATTATCTGGGTCATGAAGCTCTTTTTTGTACAGTTCTTCTGTGTATTCTTGCCACCTCTTCTTAATATCTTCTGCTTCTGCTAGGTCCATACCATTTCTGTCCTTTATCGAGCCCATCTTTGCATGAAATGTTCCCTTGGTATCTCTAATTTTCTTGAAGAGATCTCTAGTCTTTCCCATTCTATCGTTTTCCTCTATTTCTTTGCACTGGTCACCGAGGAAGGCTTTCTTATCCCTCCTTGCTATTCTTTGGAGCTCTGCATTCAGATGCTTATATCTTTTCTTTTCTCCGTTGCTTTTCGCTTCTCTTCTTTTCACAGCTATTTGTAAGGCCTCCTCAGATAGCCATTTTGCTTTTTTGCATTTCTTTTCCATGGAGATGGTCTTGATCCCTGTCTCCTCTACAATGTCATGAACCTTCATTCATAGTTCATCAAGCACTCTATCTATCAGATCTAGGCCTTTAAATCTATTTCTCACTTCCACTGTATAATCATAAAGGATTTGATTTAGGTCATACCTGAATGGTCTAGTGGTTTTCCCTACTTCTTTAAATTTGAGTCTGAATTTGTTAATAAGAAGTTCATGATCTGTGCCACAGTCAGCTCCCGGTCTTGTTTTTTCTGACTGTATAGAGCTTCTCCATCTTTGACTGCAAAGAATATAATCAATCTGATTTCGGTGTTGACCATCTGGTGATGTCCATGTGTACAGCTTAAGCCCTTAAAAAAAAAAAAAAACTAACCACAACAAAAATCCAGTAAACTAAGGAAGAATGAAGGAGTTTGAGTATTTTAAATGGTATGATTCATTTCACAAACACCCCTTGACCAGCTGGGCCACCAGCCCTCCAGAAAGGTGGCCCATTAGAGGGACAGCCTTCATGATGCCATCAGATGGTCAGTAGATGCTGTGGTTCATTTATGAAGCCAGACTCTGCTGAGACCCTCATGCATGTTCTCAAGCACTTACCCTGAGAGGCAGATGCCCAGTTAGTGGAGAAAAGAGGACCTGGGGATGTGACACAGGTGGGAGAAGAACCAGGGGAGCAGCCAAGGGCAGGACCATGTCAGATGCTCCCTGTCCACAAGACTGCAGGGGCTCCCACACCCTGCCCTGGCTCCTCTTCTCCACGCTCTGGAGCCTTGCTCTCCCTAGGTCCTCCAGCACCTCCAGCCTCTGCCCATAGCCCAGCCCTGCCCCTTCTGTTTCCCCAGTCTTGTCCTCCACCCCCTTGAGTTCAACTCATTAAAATCTATCACCTTCAAAAACCAGCCCAAGAGGTTAGCTCTTTCTTCTGCACAAAGTGCCCCACAGTCTACTCTTGGTGACACCATCAGTGTGTCTGTCCCTCCTCCCCTGTCCGCAGGCCAGAATGGGTTGTTACCTCTCCATGTCACATTGAGTGAGCCAGGTAGCTGCCAGTGAGGCCCTGCGTGGAAGTCATCTAGTCTGTGTAGAATGGTGAGACCTAAAGGTAGAGGCAGGGAGAGGCCGAAGAGATCTTCTAATGCCTTGGCTGGCCCTGGCTTGTTGGGAGCTGGGTTGGGGGAAGCCAGACAGGGAATCCAGTAGCCTTAGGCATTCAGACAAGTTTTTGGAGAGCCCAGGCCTACTTCTGCTGCTCTTTAAGCTACTATGCTGTTGGGAGAGGGAAGCTGGGGGGGATCCCATTTCCCCAGCTCCAACTTCTACCGGCACCTTGCAGGCTTGTGTTTTCCAAAGACATCCTTCTCAGCAGCTTACTGGCTCAGACCAAAGGGATCCTCACACCACTGCAAAATGGGCCCAGGAACTTTAGCAAAGGACTCCATCTTGTCCCCTTTCTCTCAGCAGGTGGCACCCACTGAAGAAGTCCAGCATTCTTCAGGACTGCAGACTGTCCAAGCCTCTGGGAATAATGGGCCGAACCAGCTAAACTCCTGTATGTCATCACAGCAGTCCCACTTGAATCCGTAGAGCCGCATTAGCTCTACTTTTCTCTCAGGCCTTGAGAGAAGGGGTGGGGGAAGACAGGCCAATGAAGCCTGCATGGCCAGGGGACCCCAAGGTTCCCTGGACTGGGGGGTGGGGGGTGGGGGGTGAAGACTTTTCTTTCCTAATACATTCTATTCTCATTGTTAGTCCTTCAAAACCTGTGTCTTGGAAAATTTTGCTGCCCAGTGTTGCACTTAACTATTCTACCATTTGCAGGCAGGCTTCAGTCTGCTTGGCTTAGAATACCCTTTTTCTGCTAAGAAATATTTTCCAGCACAGTTTGCAATCTAGTAAGCAGCTGTTACATCTCAAGCTGTGAGAATTTCGAGGCCTTGGCTTCAACCATCAAGGCCTGCACCTCCTCCACAGTTGTGCTGGGGACACCCACAGGAAATAGCAATCCAACTGTGGGAAGCTGAAATAGGTCAACAAATTGTGCTAAAATCATCACAGTTCTGCTGCTTAATAAAAACTGTCTTTGACTACAACTCTCTGTGAACTTAAAATTGACTTTGGGAACCTAGAAATGGCTCCTGCCTTCCCAAGTGGCCATGTGCCCAAGCCCTCTGGATAGCTGAGGCCCGACATAGTTGGCCTGGTGCTACTCTCTCTTTGTAGACTGTGGCTGTGCCCGGTATATCCCATCAGAGGTGAGCTAGGTTGCTCAAGGGCACAGTGCCCATCTGCTCTGCACCCAGGTTCCTTCTCTTCTTTTGGGCAAGTGTTCTCCCTGGAGGAAGAGTGATTTGCTCTCAGTCAAGCACCAAGGAAAGCATCTTCCCAGGTGTGTGCACTGGGGAGGGGAAGAGGGGGTAGGGGGTACTTGGATAACCCAACCTAAAGTCATCATGTACTGTGAATGTCAGTCTTAAAGTATTGAGCCATTGCTGGAATAAGGCAAAGGAAGCTCCTATCCCCAGTGGTAAGTTAAAGGGGCAGTGAGGCCACAGACCCACAGGAGAAGCTTGACATTTGCCAGGCAGCCAGATCGCTACCATGGTGCTATGGACTAAATACCTGCCCCACTTCGACTCATATGTTAAAAGTCTGTCACTAATGGGATGGTATTTGGAGGTGGGGCCTTTGGGAGGTGATTAGCTGTAGATGAGGTCATAAGGCTGGGGTCCTCATAGTGGAATTAGTGCACCTAGAAGAAGAGACACAAAGGGCTTGCTCCCTCTCATGTTGTGTGCACAAAGAGGCACTCACATCAGCTCACAACAAGATGGTGGCTATCTACAAGCCAATCGAAGAGGTCTCAGAATAAAACCTACATTGCTGTCACTTTGATCTTGATCTCCTTGACAGCCTCTAGATCTGTGAGAAATAAAAATCCGTTGAAACAACCACCCTCCCCAACTATAGTTCAGTTCAATTCAGTCGCTCAGTTGTGTCCGACTCTGCGACCCCATGGACTGCAGCACGCCCAGCATCCCTGTCCATCACCAACTCCTGGAGTATAGTATTTTCCCCTTTACACAGAAAAGAGAGGTGGTCAGGCAGGTCCTAGAGCAGCACACTCCCCAAGATAATGCAGCTGGGGCCTCATTCTGCTGTACAAGTCACTGAAGCCCTCTGGGTCTCTGTTTATCCATCAGAAAAAAAAGGAGGGATAAAGAGACAGTGCCTTTTAGCTAGATGATGCTTAACAGCATTGTAGAGCCTTCAAGTGGGGCACTACAAAAGCTGACTTGACCAGAGGCATCCAGTTGGTGTTATTATTTGAATTTGATGTTGAGGGTGTTTCTGGGCCAGGATTTGTCCCATCTGATCAGGATGACTCTGGCTTCACCACCCTCTGGATTTCAGACAAGGATCCTGAGCTGAGGTAGTCTGTGGTTCTCTCAGAGTCTACCTTGATCAACAGCTCAGCTCCAAGCTCAACCCCCAAGCCAGGTGGCCAGAGAGTCATAAGGGCCTACTTTTTTCCAAGGATCCCCACAGCAGTAGCTGCAGTGTCACCCCATCTTAGGATGGGGAAAGTGGAGGGCATGAGGCTAAAGCCCAGAACCAGTGCTCATGTGCCAGCTGGTTCAGCATGAGTTTGGTTTGGATGTGACTAAAGGCAAAACACAGTGAGCAAGGTCTCTTAGGCAGTTCTAGGCCCAGTTACTGTTCCAAGGCATTCTTGGCACTCTTGGCTAAGACCTTAGACTTGGCTGCCTGGGCAGACTGATGGCTTTAACTGGGATCTTTCTTTTTCCTTCTTTTCCCAGGCATGAGCCCTAATTCCCCCAGCTTCAGAGGGTCTCTTGATGATTGTAGCCCAAGAGAAAGCTGTCTGATGTCAGGTGCTGGGAGAGACAGGGTGACCAGGCCAAGAGATGGCAGTGTCCACACGAGGGTCATGGGTGGCTTTAGCACCAAAGGAATGAGACCTGCATGCACTCTGCATCATGAACTGAGGGGGTGGTTCTGTCCCACCCTTGCCCAGGGAAGCAGACTTGTGTCAAGAAGACTGATCATGGGCCAAACTTCCCAGACAACGACTCCACCCGGAAATAGCTATGGCTGTCCCCACGGTCTGTGCTAAACTGCCCCGGGAGGTGCTGGGGGCTCTGCAGCCTGTGCCACAAATGGAAGCTACACCTGGAATGACATGAGACAAAGCTTTTCTGTCCATCACCCTCCCTCCGGGCCCCACAGGCCACACAAACAGAGTGCACAACACACTCAATCAGCTCGTCTTTCCTCCCAGACTCCTCTCTGAGGGAGACGAGAGGTTCTTCCAGCAGCCCAAGGGCAGGCGTGTGTCAGGGAAGGGCCTGGGAGGGAGACTCCATCCAAAGGCCAAGTGAGCCTTGCTCCTGGGATGCCCAAGCCCAGCATGACAGCTTCAGCCTTGTGGCTTTCCTTACTGGGTGATGCCCTGAGCACCGAGACCCACACACAGCTCAATGGCTGGGCACATGGCTTGGGACATGGGGGCAGCTTACCCCAAGTTTCCTGGCTTTGCTGCTTCTGCTGGACAGTTTTGATCTCACCATAGCTGCCTGGCCCCCACCAGCTTTGATGTTTGGGTGGGGGTGGGGATGGGTAGAGGCACAGAGTGGTCAGAGCACTGTGATCTTGTGGGCACAGAGCTCTTACAGCTGAAGGGGGCCCAGACACAGTTGATCCAGGACCCCAGACCCTGGCCTGCCTTCCCTCAACAGTACCACCAGAAGCCTCAAGATGTAAAGTGTGCACCCCTAGTGAGGAGGTCAGCAAGAGTGACCCCTGACCCAGACCGCTGTTGCCTAACCACCCCAGAAGACCTCCTGGTGGCTGGACAAGGATTTCTTTACTCCTCCAGCACAAAGCCAAATTGGCAGCTCCTGTCCAGAAAAGTACTGGAGTTGCAGTTCTCTGTGGGTAGAGAGGGCAGAGGAAGTTGGAGGAACATGACACAGCAGCCCCTGTGTGGCAGACCCTTCCCAACACAGACACCATGACCCCCGCCCCTGTCAGCTCATCCCCAGGTTGGGGGCACAGCCTCCTCACTGACCAAGCCTCAGTCTGGATATAATAGGATATTCCAAGTGCAGACTTTATGAGCTGAATATTCATGTAATTTGTAGGTCAGCAAAAATTGATAACTGTTCCTATTCCCAAATGAGTTTGATCATAAAGAAGGATGTGATATGATGATGTGAAAGTCACTCAGTCGTGTCTGACTTTTTGCGACCTTATGGACTATACAGTCCATGAAATTCTCCAGGCCAGAATACTGGAGTGGGTTGCCTTTCCCTTCTCTGGGGGATCTTCCCAACCCAGGGATTGAACCCAGGTTTCCCACATTGCAGGCAGATTCTTTACCAGATAGCCACAAGGGAAGCAATAAAAAAGGAAGAGCGTTATTAAAATGCCAGCTCTGCTCCATGATCTTCCTCATCTGCATCGGTGGGACACCACCCGGCCAAGGCCCTGCATGGCATCTCAAGGGTTCCAGCTGAAAGCAGTGAAAGTGAAGGCAGCCTCAGAATGTTCTGGGATTTGAGCATTGTTCACTTCAGCCAAAATCCCTGGGAGAAATGTTGGGCAGGAGAGAAGGGGCCAGGGTGGGCTTGGGGGGCTTAGAGCTGCCACAAATTCCATCCCCATCTCTCAAAACAGGCCCCAACGACCATAACAAAGACTCCAGTTTATTGCCATGACTCAAGTAAATGTTCCACGTGGCATAGAAAAGCATTGTGCTGTTTTTCTGTTTTCATGGCTAAGCAAGACGATGTGGAATGGCTTTCACTGCTTATCAAATAAAACCAAGATCTTAGTCTGGCCTGGTGGCCTGGCCTCACCCTTCCTCCCCAACTGCATGGCCCTCCACCCTTCATACACTCCACCCCAGCCTTGTGGAACCATTGGGTTGGGCACAAGTCCTGGTTCTCCCACCCTCATGTATTTGTCCCTCTTCTCAATGCCCTGAACATCTTTCCGTCTCACCTCTGGATTTCTGATCCTTACCCATGAAGCAGAGCCCATCCGGAAGGCTCTCTGCTCCCCTTTCTTCTGCCTCACCTGGGCCTCACCAAAGCCCATGTGTCTCTGCTCAGCCCCTGCTGCACACATGCCATTGCCTCCTCTAGGCTGAGATTCAGGGGTAGGCAGTGGGGTCCCCAGAACCTTCTTTTTACAAATGTCCCCATGAATGTCCTCCACCAAGGGCTGTCCAGCTACCCGAAGAACATTTCACAAAGAAAATCAGCTGGTTGATGCAGGATTTTCAAGTGACAAGTCAAGCCCTTGAGCCTTCTAGGGCTAACTCCCAGGAGGCCATCCCTAGGGCACAAGGCAGCCCACTTTCTCAGCCTTGGGCCCCAGGAAGGCGGCTTCTCCTATGCACTTAGCTCAGGTGTTGGTGTTCTTAAGCTTCTGAACCTCATCCAGTCATCTTGCCACCCTGCCTCAGGCTTCATCCTCAGCAAGGGACTCAGAGATGAGGATGGGCCGAAGCTGCTGTGGGACAAAAGTCCTGGCCTCTGGTGGGACTTGGGGGAGGGCTTGGTGGGTGAGAGAGACAGGCGGGAACACTGCAGGGAGGTGGGGTGGTGGCGGGGGGAGCATGGGAACTGTTGGCAATGACAACTAAATGCCAAGAAACTCCTGGAGCTCTGGGTGTTTCCTGCCCAGATGGAGGCCCTGACCCCAAAGGTCAAAGGATAATTAACCACACGGTCTTCTTGTTGATGAAACAAAACCCACAACCCTGGAGAATCAAAACATGTCAAAGGCATGGAGGCAAAGGTCGACAGATAGGACAGACAAATTGCAGTATTTAGAATCGTGCATTCAAATGTTTGTGTAATCTATTTAGAAGTTAGCCCACCAGCCCTGGGGGAAGAGGAGTTGGAAGTTTGGCTGAAGTGGGGTGAGATTTCAACTGAGGGTGCAGGTCTCCAGAAAAGAGCTTGGCTCACGGGGAGATTCACACCCAGAACCTTGGAGCATGTGGTCCACTGGAAAAGCAGGCTTCCTGCAAAGAGGGGCCTATGGACAACAGGGCACATGGGAAGGAGCCAGGGCCAAGCAGTTTGGTACTAAACCTCACCCACACACAACAATGCCCACCACTTCCTGGCCTGGACATGGGGCCGAGGAAGGCAGGACATTAAACTTTTATTTTAGGCTTCACTTGCTACCCACTTGCTCTGAGACCGTGAGCAAGTTGTTTTACCTCTGTCTGCCTGGTCAGATTCTCTAGAATGCAGGAGAAGGATATGAAGCCTGTTCCAGATTGGGGCCAGAATGAAGAGCCCTCCTGGATTGAGGGACCAATGGATGAAGAAGTAAACACAAGTCTGATCCTTGCCGATCTGGCACTTGTGCTGCCCCCCTCTCCTTAGTTCTCATGAAGATTCAGAGGGAGTGCCTGGTCCCTGAGAAGATGGGCAAAACTTCAGAGGCTGTCCCTCCTTGTTGTGAGGACCTCCCCCCAAGTCCCACTGAGTCCTTTCTGCTCAGCTTACAAGCATGTTCAGGACAGCAGGCCCCAGGCAGCCACTCTTCAGACCCACTGCCATCTTTGACGCCTGTGCTAACCCCTCCACAGCCCATAGCCCTTACCTGGGAAATGATGTGACCCCCAAACCCCAATACCTCACCCTTCTTTACCCATTGGCTTCCAGGCCCTTAGATCCAATTATGTACTAGATGTCTCCCCATGGGTGTCCCCTGGAGAAGGAAATGGCAACCCACTCTGATATTCTTCCCCGGAGAATCCCATGAACAGAGGAGCCTGGCAGGCTACAGTCCACAGGGTCACAAGAGTTGGACATAACTTAGCGACTAAACCACCACCCATGGGTGTCCTCTGGGCACATTAAGGTCGATACAGCCAAAAACAGGTTCTTCAACATCTCTGGAAACCAGGTCTCCACTCAGGGAGAGGAACCATCCTCCTCTCAGTCACCCCTGCCAGTAGTCAGACATTGGCCTTGACATCTCCCTTTCTGTGGTCTATCCTATTGGGCATAATTGTCTGTTACCTTCACTAACACACAGTAGGGGCAGGGAAAGCTTGAGTAAATGAGGGAGTGCCTGGGTGAACAGATGACTGGAGAGTCGACCTTGTCTTGTGCTCCCAACATGGGCTGGGCATACAGGAGGCATATGGAAGGTGTGTTGAGCAATGGATCTTTTCTCTCCTCCAGAAGCTCCCCAGGCCCCTGCTTCAGCAATACACCTTTCCGGGTTCAGGGCACGTAGCTCTAGGGCCGCTTTAGGTCGAATCAGCATGTGAGGCTATATCCCATGGGACAAGCCTCAGGGGAAGTGGGATGGCTCCTCAGGACCAACACATAGATTGAACTTCTTGGTACCAGTTTTCTGTACGTGAGGGTGCACAAGAACACTTCAAGTCTGCTTCCTGTGGTTGCTCATGGCTGGGGCATTGTCCAGAGCCCAGACATGGACCAAGAGCCCAGGACAGGCATGCATGAAGGAGGTCCCCTTATCTCTGTCATAGGGCTCATGATTTCTTCTGTTCCTGCCCCACACACTCCACCACCAGCCACCTGGTGGTACCTTCAGTAGACTCCAGCTTGGATATGCAGTATCATTTGCCCCCACTTCCCCGGGGAAACTGAGAGCAGACAGGAGGGGGCCTGGAGCTCTGGCCACACAGCCCCCAAACTTTACGCAGGGCTTGATTAGACTCATTTCTTGTCATCTCTTGCCCCCTGGTGTATGGTTGCAGTATTGCAGCTCTCCAGTGTCCTCCATTGTGACCAAGTCAATTATTTTCTGAGCACCTACATAGGGCCAGGCTCTACATGTGGGACAGAACCTTATTCTCAAGATTTCAGTCCATCCCTTGATCAGATCTCTTTATATCTCCCGTCTCTACTCTCCAAGTGCCCTTAGAGTCATGAACCATCATATCATCACTCCCTGTCCCTTCTTGCCTTCTTTCACAATGGACTAGCAAATCCCCAACATTGGATGAACCCAACTATTTATGCTTTGTGCATCTGCACTTAAGCATCTCTGTATTGCTAGAAAGAATCACACAATCTGGCACATTGCACAGCCTTATAGATTTATGATCTCCAACTCACCTGGGCACACCTCGCTGTGCAGGAGGACCTCTGCATCTTGTGTTTTTCCAGTCCAACTTACAATGGTGATTTGCCCTCTCCTCAAAGTCCCCATGTCTTCCCACTTTCCTCCTTCTCACCTTGTTCATATTTGATTTAGAAATTAGAATATATGGAATGGAAACTCCCTCATCATACCATCGCCAAGCATATTCACCTGCCTTCCTCTATAACCAACCTTTCGTCCTTTCCGCAAGCTAAAACAGCAGATGCTTCCCTTCTGTTTCCTAAGGCTGATGCCTTCTCTGCACCCTGGATCCATCCTTCCCACTTGCCCCTCTGTCCAGCATCACTGAATTCCCCCTCTCTACTTGACTGTCTCCACACCATGCAAACCTGCTGTCATTGTTACCAGCTGGAAAAAAAAAAATCATCTCTTGACTCCTATCTTCTTTCTCCCACATTTTCCTGCTTCCTTTCAAAGCACTTGTCTGTAGGTATTATCTTCAATTCCTCTCTCTTCCCAGTGTAGGCATCAACACTCTTGAATCCAGCCTCAGCTGCCACCAGTCCACTAAAATAACTCTTACCGTGGTCACCTATGAACTCCGTGTTGTCAAGTTCACCCTTCACCTACCTGCCCTAGTGTTACTGTAGCTCTCAGCACTGTTGAGTCACTGGACAGCCTTTCCTGTAAACACTTCCTTCTCTAAAATTCTAGGACACCTCTCTCCTGTTTCCCCATCTGCTACCTCACTGGCTACTCCTTCTCACTCTCCTTTGCTGGTTCTTCCTCCCGACTCTTGAAGTTGGGTCTTGGATTTTTCTGCATCTCTTTTATACCCTAAGTGATCACATCCAGTCCCCTAACTATAAAACACACAAACACACACACCTCACATTTCTTTTTTTTTTTTTTAATTTATATTGGAGTATAGCCGATTAACAATGCTGTGATAGTTCCAGGTGGACAGCGAAGGGACTAAGCTATACATATACATGTATCCCTTCTCCCCCAAGCTTCCCTCCCATCCAGGCTGGCATGCAACATTGAACAGAGTTCCCTGTGCTATATAGTAGATCATTGTTAGTTATCCATTTTAAATATACCAGCCACACCACATTTCTTTACCGAGCCAGTCATATACACGACTGCCGACGTTACACCCCAAAACTCAGATACCCACTTGGCATTTCAAATATATTATGTTCAAAACAAAAATTTTGATACCCCCACAAGCCTGTTTATCCCATAGTATTCCATTTCTCAGTAGATGGAGCTCCTTGTTCACCTAGTTCTCTAAGGCAGAAATCTCCTGTTATGGGCTGAGTTGTGTCCTCCAAACTTCATATAGTGGCATCCCAACCCCCAGGACCTCCAAATGGGACCTTCTTTGAAAATAGGGTCACGCAGATGTAATGAGTGATCATAAGACATCATACTGGAGCAGGGTGGTCCCTCATCCACCATGAGCGGTGTCTTTATACAAAAAGGGAAATGTGGGCACACACACACAGAGAAACACATGCGAAGATGAAGACAGAGAGGGTGACGCTTCTACAAGCCAAGGAACACACAAGGTGGCCAGTAAACCACCGGAAGCTGGGAGAGAGGCCTGGGACACGTTCTCCCTCTCAGCCTTTGAAGGAACCAACCCTGCCCACACGTTGATCTTGGACTTCTAGCCTGCGGAGCTGTGAGACAATGAATTTCTTACTTAAAGCAGTGTTGTAGACTGAATTATGCCCACCCTCCAAATTCATATGTTGCAACCCTAACCCCAAATGGAGCTGTATTTGGAAACGAGATCTTTAGGGAAGTAATTAAGGTTAAATGAGATCGAAAGGGTGGGGAACTAATCCAATAAGACTGGTATCCTTAGAGGAAGAGGAAAGAGCACTAGAGATTCCTCTCACTGCACTCACACAGAGGAAAGGCCATGTGAGGACACAGTGAAACGTTTTCCATCCACAAGGAAGGAAGACTGCCCTCACCAAGAACCATATTTGCCAGCACTCTGACCTTGGAGCTCCCAACCTCCAGAACTGTGAGAAAATTGATGTCTATTGTTTAAGCCCACCTAGCCTGTGCTATTTTGTTATGGCAGCCCCAGGTGATGAAGACAGCCACCCAATTTGTAGTATTAATGCTCTTGGGACCAACCCTAACCTCTTCCTTTTCCTTAACTCTCCATATCCACTGAACAGCAACATCTTGTTGGCTCAAGATCTCCTCCAAAATCTATCT
The DNA here is from genome assembly GCF_001704415.2 of Capra hircus. Classification (NCBI taxonomy): domain Eukaryota; kingdom Metazoa; phylum Chordata; class Mammalia; order Artiodactyla; family Bovidae; genus Capra; species Capra hircus. The sequence goes on from NW_017189518.1 coordinate 652,593, forward strand.
GGAATCCATCTGCTGCTCTTTACCTGCAAATTCCCTCACCTGCAAGACATTCTCTGCAATGTCTCATGTCTTCTTCACTGGTCTCCTTACTTACATTCTTGCTCCTTACCATCCATTCCCTATACAACTTCCAGAGTGATCTTTATAGAATATCAAACTGAGCATGTCACTTGCTGTTTCAAACCCTCCAACACCTTCCATTGTACTTAGAGAAATTGTGAGCCCCTTGCAAAGTCTTCTAGGGCCCTGCCATCTCTTTGAACTCACCTCCTGTGTCTGTCCCCAACCCTTGCTCGCCATATGCCCCAACCATGCCAGCCTCCCTTATGGCTGTTGAACATCAAGCACTTTTGTGCCTTGGGCTTTTATACTTGCTATTGCTTCTGCCAGAAAGACTTCTACCTTAAAAGCCCCTTACATGGCTGACTTCATCTTTTGCTTTGCTGCTGCTGCTAAGTCACTTCAGTCGTGTCCGACTCTGTGTGACCCCATCGATGGCAGCGCACCAGGCTCCCCCGTCCCTGAGATTCTTCAGGCAAGAACACTGGAGTGGGTTGCCATTTCCTTCTCCAATGCATGAAAGTGAAAAGTGAAAGAGAAGTCGCTCAGTCCTGTCCGACTCTTTGTGACTTCATGGACTGCAGCCTACCAGGCTCCTCCGCCCATGGGATTTTCCAGGCAAGAGTACTGGAGTGGGGTGCCATTGCCTTCTCCATCATTTTTTGCTTTAGGTCTCTGTTTAAATATCTCTTCCTCAAAGTGGAAGTTGTAACTGTGAGTAGTATTTTTCTCCATTCTATTTTGTGGCTGATTAATAAAAAGGTTAAGTTTTTTGGATAAAATAGTCTTGTATTCATCTGCCTTCCTAAAAAGATTTCTTAATCATCTTTAGCTTTCTAAGTAAGCAATCATAGAATTTGCTATTAATGATACACTTTTACAATGTATTATTCAGTATGTATGTCTCTTGTTTCTTATTCTAATGTTACTATATTATTTTAACTAAACCCTCTCCCTTCCCATAAATGCTCATAACAGCACAATTTATCTCCATGTGTACTTATATATTATTTTGCTTAATAAATAAGTTAATAGGTTAAGCACATTGAATAAATAACTGTTTACCTTCTGTCCTTACTTCTGAACTATTGGTGTCATAGAGTGTGGTCAAACTGATTCCTCACTCTCTCCCGAGCCCAGGAAACAGGGTGGACAAGCGTTAGATATATATTGGGGGGGAAAAGTGAAAGAAATGGAGATGTTCTAATGGAAGCAATGATGACAAGACCCTTTCTAGCTGTAACAGGAGTTCTGGGGGAAAGGTAGGCTTATCCTGGGTCTCAGCTCCAAATGAATGTTATGAGTTGGAGAAGGGGGGCTGGTGGACATTACAGGAGAGGAAACCTCCATAGCAAAGGCCTGGGAGATTTATTGTTTCCCTCCAACTTTGAAGTCATGACTAAAAACTCATGGACATGAGTTTGAGGAAACACAGGGAGATGGTAAAAGACAGGGAACTCTGTCGCTGCAGTCGACAGGGTCACAAAGAGTCAGACGTGACTGAGTGACTGAAAAAAAAATAAAGCCGTAAAAAAACTAAGAAAAAAATGTTTAAAATATCTTTCTGACCCTGGGATAGGTGAGATTTTCTGTTTAAAAGAAATGGAAAGAATCACAAAGGATAAACAAGAAGATAAGCATCAATAAAAGGCAAGTGAGAGTGTGCTGCTGCTGCTGCTGCTAAGTGTAAATATATACAAAGGAGTCAGCCATGACTTAGCAACTAAACCGCTATGACCACAAAGTGATGGAATATTTTAATAAGCTTTGTAAAGAAAATTAAACTACCATACTTTTGCCAGCAAAAGTGAGGTGAATCTTTTTGCACACTGGGATTCAGACCAACCTTGTATAGCATCTCAGTTCTCAGAATCAGACCCTATAAAGGTTCAAATTTTTTAACCAAATGATTTTATACCTCTGCATGCATGTTAAGTCATTTCAGTTGTGTCCGACTCTTTGTGACCCTATGAACGATTGCTTACCAGGCTCCTCTGTCCATGGGGCTTCTCCAGGGAAGAATACTGGAGTGGGTTGCCATGCCCTCCTCCACGGGATCTTCCTGACCCAGGGACTGAACTCATGTCTCCTGCAGCTCCTGCATTGCAGGAGGATTCCTTACCACTGAGCCACCAGGGAAGCCAATTTTACAGCTAGGGACCCATGATTTGCTTTTTTTTTGTCCATGCCTCAAGGCTTGTGGGAATCTCAGTTCCCAAACAGGGACTGAACCAGAGTCATGGCAGTGAAAGCTCAGAATCCTAACTAGTAGGCCACCAGGGACTTCTCCATGATTCTACTTTTAAGAAACAGATTCGTATTCTCATTTACATGGGATGTGCTGACTAAGAGACCCTTAAAGGCAGAAGCTGAGTAGAGTCTTCCTTTAATCCACACCATCTCTGATTCACAAGAAGCATTCAGGGGTTATGTATTGAGCTGGATTAAGCTGAAAAATAAATAGAAGTCTAAAAAAGAATAATTAAACTCCTCTGTCTGTGTTAGCTGCCTCCTACTCATTCGCACATTCACCAAAATTTAGCTGCTAGAAGTCTCCCCCAACTAATTCAAACATGAGTGAACCAGAAAGACCAGCAGATTTGAAAGACCAACCCCAGTACTAGAGCCAGAGGAGATGCTCGACAATCTTGGTCACTTGCTTTTCTTCCTGCTCATGTAAAAAAAAAAAAGATGCCTATTTATTTTTTATAAAGATATTCATTTGTAGTATCATTTACAGTAATGAAAGTTGGAAAAAATCTAAGCCTCCAATTCCCCGAGGAATGGTTGGGTACATTTTGAAACCTCCACACAATGAAATTGATTGTATTCATTAAAAAATATGGCAAATCAACACAAGTTATTTAATAAAGTTTAACTTCCATTTCTGATTAAAACAACAAATACAAGTGAGCCAGGAATAAAAGGATTCTCCTTCAACATGATATATTAAATATATCTGAATCAGTGGTAAATGAAACATCAGTATGCATAGTGAATCCCTAGCAGTGTTGCCATGACAGCCAAGGGCAAGACTTTGTGGTGGGATCAGAGCAAGAAACAAATGGGAGGAATCTGGAAAAAAGAGACACATTTATTCTCATTTGCAAATTCTATGTCACCTACTTGGAAAACTACACAATTAAGAAGCATTTTTAGCCAGACAGTTGGGTACAAGATAATTTTATAAAAATCATCAACCTTCTCATAAACCAACAATAATTAGCCAGAAAAAAGGATTCCATTCACAACTGCAAAAATATACATATACACTTATATGTTATGTAATTAATGTTAATAATAACATGTCATGTATAATATATATTATCTTCTACATATAACATTGTATAACATATGTTAACATATTTGTTGTTGTTCAGTCCCTAAGTCATGTCTGACTCCTTGCAATCCCATGGACTGAATGTAGCACAACAGGCTTCCCTGGCCTTCACTATCTCCTGGAGTTTGCTCAAATTCATGTCCATTGAGTCAATGATGCTGTCTAACCATTTCACCCTCTGTCACCCCCTTCTCCTCCTGCCCTCAATCTTTCTCAGCATCAGGGTCTTTTCCAGTGAGTCAGCTCTTTGCATCAGGTGGCCTAAGTATTGGAGCTTCAGCTTCAGCATCAGTTCTTTCAATGAATATTCAGGATTGATTTCGTTTAGAATTGACTAGTTTGATCTTGCTGTCCAAAGGACTCTCAAGAGTCTTCTCTAGCACCACAATTTGAAACCACCAATTCTTTGATGCTCAGCCTTCTTTATGGCCGAACTGTCACATCCATACATGACTACTGGAAAAACCGTAGCTTTGACTATATGGACCTTTGTCAGCAAAGCGATGTCTCTGCTTTTTATTATGCTATCTAGGTTTGCCATAGCTTTGTCATGTTAACATATATGCTATATATTTATATACACACTTTATACATAAAATATTAAAACACAATGGAGTATTACTCAGCCATTGAAAAGAATACATTTGAATCAGTTCTAATGAGGTGGATGAAACTGGAGCCTATTATACAGAGTGAAGTAAACCAGAAAGAAAAACACCAATACAGTATACTAACACATATATGTGGAATTTAGAAAGATGGTAACGATAACCCTGTATGCGAGACAGCAAAAGAGACACAGAGGTATAGAACAGTCTTTTGGACTCTGTGGGAGAGGGAGAAGGGAGAGGGTAGGATGATTTGGGAGAATGGCATTGAAACATGTATAATATCATATATAAAAATGAATCACCAGTCTAGGTTCGATGCATGATACTGGATGCTTGGGGCTGGTGCACTGAGACGACCCAGAGGGATGGTACGGGGAGGGAGGAGGGAGGGGGGTTCAGGATGGGGAACACATATATACCTGTGGTGGATTCATGTTGATGTATGGCAAAACCAATACAATATTGTAAAGTAATTAACTTCCAACTAAGATAAATAAATTTACATTAAAAAAACATATGTAGGACTTATAAGAACAAAACTCAAAAAACTTGCTGAGAAGACTCACATAAGATTTAGGAAAAGAAGTACCAGGACTTTCCTGGTGGTCCAATGGTTAAGAATCTGCCTGCCAATGCAGGAGACATGGGTTCAATCCATGGTCGGGGAAGATCCTACATGCTGCAGGACAACTAGGCCCACGTGCCACAACTACTGAACCCACGCACCTAGAGCCCGGGAACTGCAACTACTGAAGCCCGTGTGCCTAGAGCCTGTGCTCGGCAATAAGAGAAGCCACCACAATGAGAAGCTACTCAACACAGCTAGAGAGTAAACCCCACTTGCTGCAACCAGACAAAGTCCAAGTGCAGCAATGAAGACCCAAGGCAGCTAAAAATAAATCAACAAATAAATAAAATGAAAAATACACATATATAAAGAAATACCATTAGCTTGAATGAAAAGATTTATGTTGTAAAGATACCAGTTTCCTCCAAATTTAATGCAATTACAACTGTGATATCAATGCTGTTATTTTTCTTTTGTAACTTTATGAAACTATTCCAGAGTTTTGATAGAAGAGTAAATAACTAATAATGAAATTACTGGGGGAGAGAAGTAGATATGATTGGGGGCAAAGGGTGAGAGGGTACTTGCCCTAGCCTATATTCCAGGTGTGTTAGAGTTACACTGGTCTTAGCAGTGTGTGGCTGGCATGAGGAGACAGGCTACACTAGAAACAGAGGCAAGGATATATGATATAGACACAGCAGGACTGACACCTCAATCAGTGTGGTGTAGCTGTGGCTTCAGACTTGGACTTGCTTTAGAGACAAATCTTCAGGATGGCTCTCTAGTCAGTAGGAGTAGGTGGTGATTCCTGTAGGCTGAGGGAATCTTAATTGTCCACATCAAATATATATTGGGGGGGGGAGTTGATTGATATTGTAGGGGCTCAAGTCCCCTTGTTTTTGTTGTTCAGTTGCTAAGTTGTGTCTGACTCTATGACCCCATGGACTGCATGCCAGGCTCCTCTGTTGTCCACTATCTCCCAGAATTTGCTCAAATTCACATCCATTAGCTACCCTTTCTCTTCAACTCAGGTGGAGAAATGATGATATTTCACAAACAGACTAAACAATTAGAAAAATGAAGCTAATCCTGAGCTTAAATATTAAACCAAATTCAATTCTGGACAGATTAAAAATTTACATGTTCACTAATGAAAACACAAAAATGGTGACAAGTCATTTATTTTGAAATGTTGAGGATGGAGAAAGCCTTTGCAAGGATGAAAGCAAAACGAGAGCACAGTCACATGCCAAGGACATGTGTACCAATGAGGCCACAGCAGTGTTGTTGACAGTGGAAAGAAAGCAATATAAATTGGAATCAGAAAGAAGTGGGAAATAAGGAAGTATTGGTTCAGTCATACTTTGTTTTGTGCTGACAAAGAAAGATGCCCGCTGGATCATGAGATTTTGATAAGGGGGAAAAATAGTGGAAAAAAGCATACATAAGAATAAATCTGAACTACTGAAATGATTCTTACCAGGCAATGAGATTATGGGTAATTTTTAACTTTCTTGTTTATACATGTTTTTTCTCATTGCTTTTATAATGTGTATACTATGACTTTTATAATCAATTAAAAATGTTCTTTAAATTAACAAAAATCTTTACATCACCTAAACTAAATGATGTAAAATTGGATTTATAGAGTGAAAAACAGGAGGGCAATAAATGCAAATTTTAATAGTGGTTTTCTCTATCTGGTGGGACTGCGACTGGTTCTTTCTGAAATTGCCCAATGGGAGCATATACTTTCATAATCAGAACTGAGAAAAATATGCACAACTCCTGGGCTAGATGGTAGGAAATGAGATGAGAAAGTCAGGAAGGAGCTGAGGCTACAGAGAGGATCTGGCTGGGGAGGCAGACAGACCACCATGAAACATGAATGAATCAGCAAAATGGCACATCTGCAAATGCTCTGAAGGCAAGAAACCAGGGATTGGGAAGGAACTCAGAGTGGGGAGAGGTGGCCTCATCCAAACTCACTTTCCTGTCACCCCCTCATGGCCCTAGTTCCTTGAGGATCAGGCAGCCAGCACAGAAATGGAATGCTCTGTTTGGAGGAGCCAGTTCCATACCACAGCCAAGCAGTTGTATAGCTTGAAGCTGGGCCTTAAGGTGGCGAGGGGAGGTGGAGGGGGAGTGGGACAGTGGAAGATTCTAATCCCTCACCAGAACCAGGAAAGTAGATGAGAGACGCCCTTAACTTCTAGGAACCAATGGCTATGGGGACCAGGTGGGGAGATGGTGCCCAGGCAGTAAATCAAATATGATCAGTGAGATGAACTACATTCCCTGAGCAGCAGTCCAAACTGGCCAACCTCTGGGAGTTGCAAAGCCTGCTTTAGGGCCTGCAGGCTTTGTTTTTTTTTTTTTTTAACAGTAACAAGCTTTATTTTTTTGAGCTCCAAAATCACTGCAGATGGTGACTGCAGCCATGAAATTTTTTTTTTTTAATTTTTTTTTTTAATTTTAAAATCTTTAATTCTTACATGCGTTCCCAAACATGAACCCCCCTCCCACCTCCCTCCCCACAACATCTCTCTGGGTCAAGATTTATTGGAGTTTATTTGCTTGACACTTTTGTGTCAGTTTCTGCCATACAGAAAAGTAAGTCAGCGATAAGTATACATGCGCGTGTGTGCTCAGTCACTTTAGTTGTGTCCAACTCTTTGTGGCCCCATGGACTGTAGCCTGCCAGGCTCCTCTGTCCATGGGATTTCCCAGGCAACAATACCGGAGTGGGTTGCCTTGCCCTTCTCCAGGGGATCTTCCCTACCCAGGGATCAAACCCATGTCTCTTGCATCTCCTGCATTGGCAGGAAGATTCTTTACCACTAGTGCCACCTGGGAAGACTTATATGCATACATATATCCCCTCTTTTTTGAATTTCCTTCCCATTCAGGTCACTACTACACTGAGTAGAGTTCCTTGTGCTATAGAGTTGGTTCTTATAGTCACCTATTTTATACAAAGTAGTGTATCTGTGTCAAGCCCCAATTCCCAATGCATCCCACTTCCCCCGCTCTGGAACCAATACATTTGTTCTCTACATCTGTGTCTATTTATGCTTTGGAAATAAGATCATCTATAATTTTTTTCTAAATTCCACATGTGTAAGTCAATATAGGATATTTCTTTTTTTCTTTCCGACTTACTCCACTCTCCATGACAGTCTCTAGGTCCATCCACATCTCTGCAAATGACACAATTTTGTTCATTTTTATGGCTGAGGAATATTCTATTGTAAGTATGTGTTATGTCTTTGGGCTTCCCTGGTAGCTCATTCAGTTAAGAATCTGCGTGCAATGCAAGAGACCAAAGTTTGATCCCTGGGTGGGGAAGATCCCCTGGAGAAGGAAATGGCAGCCCACTTCAGTATTCTTGCCTGGAGAATCCCATGGACAGAGGAGCCTGGCAGGCTACAGTCCATGGGATCACCAAGTGTCAGCCACGACTTAATGACTAAAACACCACCACCACATCTTTATCCATTCCTGTGTTGATGAACACTTAGTTTATGTCCATGTCCTGGCTATTGCAAATAGTGCTTCAGTGAACATTGAGGTGCATGTATCTTTTTATGATTTTCTCTGAGAGTATTCCCAAGAGTGGGATTGCTGGGTCGTATATTAGTTCTAGTTGTATATTTTTAAGGAACATCTATACTGTTCTCTGTAGAGGTTGTATCAATTTACATTCCCACCAACAGTGTAAGAGGGTTCCCTTTTCTCCACATCCTCTCCAGCATTTATCACTTTTACATTTTCTTTGATGATGGCTATTCTGACCAGTGTGAGGTGATAGCCCATTGTAGTTTTGATTAGCATTTCTCTAATAATTAGTGATGTTGACCATCTTTTTATGTTGTTGGCCGTCTGTATGTCTTCTTTGGAGAAATATCTATTAAGTCTTCTGCCCATTTTTTAAATGAGTGTTTTTTTTTTAATATTGAGCTGTTTGTATATTTTGATTAATCCTTTGTCAGTTGCTCCATTTGCAAATATTTTCTCCCCTTCTGAGGGTTGTCTTTTTGTCTTGTTTATGGTTCCCTTTGCTGTGCAAAATCTTTTGAGTTTCATTAGGTCCTATCTGTTTATTTTTGTTATTATTTTCATTACTCTAGGCAGTGGGTCAAAGAGGATCCTGCCGTGATTTATGTCTTAAATGTTTTCTGCCTATGTTTTCCTCTAAGAGTTTTATAGTGTCTAGCCTTACATGTGGGTCTCTAATCCATTTTGAGTTAATTTTTGTGTATGGTGTTAGGAAGAGTTCTTTTTTTATTTTATTTTATTTAAATTTTTTTTTGTTTTTTAAATTTTAAAATCTTTAATTCTTACATGCGTTCCCAAACATGAACCCCCCTCCCACCTCCCTCCCCACAACATCTCTCTGGGTCATCCCCATGCACCAGCCCCAAGCATGCTGCACCCTACGTTCAGACATGGACTGGCGATTCAATTCTTACATGACAGTATACATGTTAGAATTCCCATTCTTCCAAATCATCCCACCCTCTCCCTCTCCCTCTGAGTCCAAAAGTCCGTTATACACATCTGTGTCTTTTTTTTCCTGTCTTGCCTACAGGGTGGTCATTGCCATCTTCCTAAATTCCATATATATGTGTTAGTATACTGTATTGGTGTTTTTCTTTCTGGCTTACTTCACTCTGTATAATTGGCTCCAGTTTTAATTTCATTCTTTTACATGTAGCTGCCCAGTTTCACCAGCACCACTTATTGAAGAGGCTTTCCCTTTTTTTCTTGATGAGTCTGGCTAAAAAGGTTTATCAATTTTGTTCATCTTCTCAAAGAATCAGCTTTTAGTTTCATTGATCTTTGCTATTCTTTTCTTCATTTCTGTTTAATTTTTTCTGCTCTGATATTTATGATTTCTTTCATTCTACTAACTTTGGTTATTTTTGTTCTTCTATCTGCAGTTGCTGTAGGTGTAAGGTTATGTTCTTTATGTGAGATTTTTTCTTGTTTCTTGAGGTAGGATTGTATTGCTATAGACTTTCCTCTTAGAACTGTACCCTGGTGGCTCAGATGGTAAAGAGTCTGCCTGCAATGCAAGATATCCAGGTTCAATCCTTGGGTTGGGAAGATCTCCTGGAGAAGGAAATGGCAACCCATTCCAGTATTCTTGCCTGGAAAATCCCATAGGTGGAGGAGCCTGAAGAGTCGGACATGACTGAAGCAACTTCATTTCATTTCATTTCCCTCTTAGAACTGCTTTTGCTGCATCCCATAGGTTTGGGGTTGTCATGTTTTTGTTGCCATTTTTTCATTGTATTTTGATTTCCTCAGTGATCTCTTTGTTATTTAGTAGCATATTGTTTAGTCACCATGTGTTTGTGTTTTTTACAGTTATTTTCCTGTAGTTGATTTCTAATCTCATGGTGCTGTGGTTGGAAGAGATGCTTGAAATGATTTCAATTTTCTTAAATTTATTGAGGCTTGATTTGTGACCCAAGATGTGATCTATCCTGTAGACTATTCCATGTGCACTTGATAAGAAATTGCATTCTTCTGCTTTCAGATGGAATGTCCTACAAATATCAACTAAGTCTATTTGCTCTAATGCGTCATTTAAGGCTTGTGTTTCCTTATTAATTTTCTGTGTGGATGCTCGTCCATTGGTATAAGTGGGGTGTTAAGGTCCCCCACTATTATTTTGTTACTGTCAGTTTCCCCTTTTATGACTATTAGCATTTGCCTTCTGTATTGAGGTGCTCCTATGTTTGGTGCAGAAATATTTACAATTGTTATATCATCTTCTTGGATTGACCCCTTGATCATTATGTAGTGTCCTTTCTTGTCTCTTGCAGTAATCTTTAAAGTCTATTTCGTCTAATAGGAGTATTGCTAGTCTAGCTTTCTTTTGATTTCCATTTGCATGGAATATACTTTTCTATTCCCTCACTTTCAGTCTGCATGTGTCACTAGAGCTGAAGTGAGTGTCTTGTAGACAGCATATACATGGGTCTTATTTTTATATCCATTCAGCCAGTTTGTGTTTTTTGGTGGAAGCATTTAATCCATTTACATTTAAGGTAATTGTTAATATGTATGTCCCCATTACCATTTTCTTAATTGTTTTGAGTTTGTGTTTGTAGATCTTTTCCTTCCTGTTTGTTTTCCGCCTAGAGAAGTTCCTGTAGTATTTATTGTAAAGCTGGCTTGGCAGTGCTGAGTTCTCTTACCTACTCAGTTGCAGGGGGATTTATCTTATCCTCTCAGGTGTCCAATGTCTTCTGCTAATATTGAGCAGGTGCTCTGTGAAGACTGTTTCATTTGTAGATGTATTCCTAATGTACTTGTGAGGAGAGACAAATTCCACATCACCCTATTCCACCATCTTGACTCCTCCCTCCCTGCAGGCTTAAAAAAAAAATCATTATTTAAAGAAAGTTCCCGTCCCCAACACGCCTGAAGCCTCAGGTGCTGTGTGGGAAAACAGTGCCATCTGCAAGTCTCAGTCAAAAAGTTATTCAGGAGAGTTAGCCTTGGAATCAAATTTACTTTAATTTTACTTATATTTTTCTTCTTCTATAAACGCCTGAAAGATCTATGAGAAAAATCATCATCTGATGAAGTCTAATAGAGCTTTTTCAATAAGTACAAAATAAAAATTGTATGCACTAAGAAAGTATTGTATCATATCTTAATTGGAGGTATGGCTTAACTTCTAGGTCATGCAATTGATGTCATCTTAGATTTGATGTGTCTGCTTAAGACCAGAGGCTGGTGGCAAGTGACATCTATGATGCTTGGTGAGCATTCCTGTAAAGGTAGTGGCTCCAGGAGGCTCAATCTTTTCTGAAAGCATGATTCTGGTGCCCCACCTCCAATCATCAGAATTAGAGGCAAGGAATGTATCTGAACTTGAATTTGGAGCCCTCAAGCATGGTTGTCACAACTTGTATGATCATGGTATCCAGAGAGGAAAGAAGTGTGCTTACCAAGCATCATGGTGGCAGGTACCCTGCCCACAGTGTCCAGGAGAGGGCAACAGGGAAAATGAAGGGCAATAGGGCTAAGGGCTCTGGGAGCTTACTGCCTTAGCACCTTCCTGGCTTAGGCTGTATGTGTGTTATTGTTGTTGTTGTTTAGTGTCTGACTCTTTGCAACCCCGTGGACTGTAGCACGCCAGGCTTCCCGCTCCTTCACTAACTCCTGGAGTTTGCTCAAACTCATGTCCATTGAGTCAGTGATGCCATCCAACCATTTCATTCTCTGTCACCCTCTTCTCCAAAGTATTGGAGCTTCAGCTTCAGCATCAGTCCTTCCAATGAATATTCAGGGTTGATTTCCTTTAGGATTAACTGGTTTAATCTCCTTCTTGTCCAAGGTTGGGACAAAAAGGATGTGTGGATATGATGAGCCATATAATGGCCATCCAGCCTTGGCTTTGGTTCCTCAGCCCTGAACAACCTGGTCAACCCAGGTTACCCTGTTCAGACCTCTCAGGACCCCTGGCCCAGGTCTTGAGATGCTTTTGCTGGGTCTTAGGGTTTCTGAAGGCTCCTAGGGTTTCACATGTGCTTGCTTACTTCACATGCCAAATCTGAGGTTAGACTGCTTCCTCTTACAGTCCATCCTCTGGGAGTCATCTGCTGAGGGAAGGGGATGTGAAAGGGAGAGGCAGGGGGCACTTCTCAAACAGAAAGTCAAGATTAGAGCTGTGTTTCTGAAAGTGCGGCTCACCCAGGGGCCCTCATCCACATCACAGAACCACCAGCACACTGGATATTGGGTAAGCATGCAGACTTTGGGCTCACCGTCAGGCCTACTGCTTCTGTATGGGATACAGAGCAAGACATGAGAACTGCCATGATCAAAAAGCATACTAGAGGATTCTTGTGCATCATAGTCTTTGAGAAATTCTGGTCTGGGGTTCTTCTACCCTTAGCTGGGGAAGATGATCAAAGGGAAAATGACTGTTTAACAAAAGGGAGGAAATTCCACTGCCAGGGTAGGGGTGCTGGGGACCTTTCAGTCACTGAGGGATCTTTTTCTTCCTCTCACAAAAGGACCAACCTCTAATTCCAGGTAGTTCCTCTGCTGCCTTCAATCTCCCAGTGCTCTAGACCATCAGACCCTGGATTCCCCAAGGATCACTCTGGGCCACATGCAGGAAGATTCTCAGAGGTAGCTGGAGAGGCACAAGCTGGTCTAACAGCCCTAGACCTGCAAGTTCAGGATCAATAGGCTCTCTTCTTGTTTCACTTCCCCTTCCAGAGTTTGTCAAAAGGACATCAGAGCTTGTCAGGAATGTTCCAAAGTCCAGGGTGAGGGCCATGCTGGTAAGGATAGAACTTCCCTTGTGATGATTTGCATACTTCCAGGCTGGATGAAAGAAATCAACCTAGAAGCACCCCCTGTGCCACACCATTTGCCCCAGACTAGTGTAATTTTTTAGTAGGTGTTGATTGAGACACTGTTGAACCTGGCTCTGTGCTAAGCTCTTGGCTTGCATTGTCTCAATCAGTCTTGACAAGGATTTTTGAAACTGAGATTATCATTCCCATGATATATATGAGAGACCTGAGGCCTGGAGAGGTAAAGTCACTGCCCAAGACACTCAGTTAGCAAGTAGTAAGGCTGACTTTGAACCCAGATGGTCTGACTCCAGAGCAGGATGAAGTGAGGAGCAGGCAGAGGTGCTGAGGAGGATGTAAGTGGTCAGGAATAGGAGCTAGAGGAGAAGCTTGGTGAGGAGGAAGGAGGAGGCAGGAGATGGAGTGCAGTCTGAGCGAGGTGATGGGTGGTATTGGGGTGGGACTCAGGAATAGATCATGGACCAGCTGAGAGTTGAGGAATATGATGGATGTCATTGGGGGCTGTTCTGAGGTCAAGGCCAGGAAGAAGGTGAAGGTCAGAGATGAGGTTGGAATGGGGAGACTCTGGGGGAGTGATTGGAGCTCTCTAGTGTCACCATGAGCTGGCCTGGAGAACCCCACCAGGCCGGGGTTAGAATCAGGATGAGGTAACAATCAGTGTAGCAGTCCCCCTTCCCAGCTTTGCACCTCTGCCAATTGCCTTGTTAGGTCTTTTCCATGTTTGCTAGTTTATTGTCTCTCTCTTCCAACCAGAAGGGAATCAGGGCACAGACTTAGTCTGTTTGATTCACCTTTATGTCACCAGCATGAGGCATAATTCATGGAACATAATAGGTGCTCAATAAATGCTCAGGGGCAAGGCTCAGGGGAGTGATGCTGGATTAGAACATGGGATTTGGCTCTCACTAGAGTGTAGACTCAGGTGGGGTGATCTCCAGAACAAATGAGTTTGAAGGAGAGGTGAGGCCCTGGGAAGAGCTGAAGGGCACAGTGGGGTGCCCCTCAGGTTCACAAAGAGTCCAAGGAATAGAGTGAGGTGTTGGGGAGGAGGTAAGGCTTCAAGGGCTATGGTACAGTTCGGTTCAGTTCAGTCGCTCAGTCATGTCTGACTCTTTGCGACCCCATGAATCGCAGCACGCCAGGCCTCCCTGTCCATCAACAACTCCCGGAGTTCACTCAGATTCACGTCCATCGAGTCAGTGATGCCATCCAGCCATCTCATCCTCGGTCGTCCCCTTCTTCTCCTGCCCTCTATCCCTCCCAGCATCAGAGTCTTTTCCAATGAGTCAACTCTTCTCATGAGGTGGCCAAAGTACTGGAGTTTCAGCTTTAGCATCATTACTTTCAAAGAAATCCCAGGGCTGATCTCCTTCAGAATGGACTGGTTGGATCTCCTTGCAGTCCAAGGGACTCTCAAGAGTCTTCTCCAACACCACAGCTCAAAAGCATCAATTCTTCGGTGCTCAGCCTTCTTCACAGTCCAACTCTCACATCCATGCCTGACCACTGGAAAAACCATTGCCTTGACTAGACGGACCTTTGTTGGCAAAATAATGTCTCTGCTTTTGAATATGCTATCTAGGTTGGTCATAACTTTTCTTCCAAGGAGTAAGAGTCTTTTAATTTCAAGGCTGCAGTCACCATCTGCAGTGATTTTGGAGCCCCCAAAAATAAAGTCGGACACTGCTTCCACTGTTTCCCCATCTATTTCCCATGAAGTGATGGGACCAGATGCCATGATCTTCGTTTTCTGAACGTTGAGCTTTAAGCCAACTTTTTCACTTTCCTCTTTCACTTCCATCAAGAGGCTTTTTAGTTCCTCTTCACTTTCTGCCATAAGGGTGATGTCATCTGCATAATGGGGTTATTGATATTTCTCCCAGCTTCAAGGGCTATGGTACAAGAGCTCCTTAAATATATGCCTTTTTGCTGATTTCAGTGTCCACGTAGATGATTCAACTCCTTGGTCTCTCAGTCCATTGACTCTTTCTCTTCTCTCTACCTATCACAGCCACTTACTTCTCTGGTCATATCCTAATACCTTGCCTTATCTGTCACCACCACCCTTCCATAATTGCCATTATATCCTGCTGTCCCAAAGCCAGCTCATTCCTTTTAGTTCTACAAGAACTGCAACAATCCTCCAACTCCAGCCACCACCGGGAACCCTTCAGACAGCCATACTTTTTTTCCTGCTTTTTACTAGACCCTTACTCTATCCTTCCCTTCCCTTCTTACCCAGCCTACAATCCAAGATCAGTCATCAATATCTCTCTTCTGAATCCACTCAAAACTCCTATGTCCCACTGCCATTTCTTTGTACTCAACTAGCAAAACTCGGCCCTGATAAAATCCAACTTTCCACTTACTCTGTGAAGTTCAACATGACTGGAGAAAACTGTGCAGACATGCTGAGCAATTTCACTTTAAATGAATGGTCATTAAGCCTCAAGTGAGCCCTTAATGCCACCCAGCAATCCTGTTATATTTCCATAGAACATCCAGCTCTCCATCAACTGCTGACGCCCATCTCTCACCCTTACTCCCAGCTGATGGTCTGGTTTCCTGTTTCAGTGAGAAAATAGGATGCATCAGAAGAGAGCTGCTCTGAGCTCCAGCATCACATCTCCCACCTACGTGCATCTTGGCATGTCTCTCTGGCATCATCAATTGTTCCCTCTTTACTGGCTCATTAGCACACATATGTTGCTATGCTGTAATTTCTCCCATATTAAAACAAACAACAAAGAAAAACACTTTCATATGGTCCCCATGTACCCCTACAATTACCAGTTTCCCACTTCTCTGCTCTCCTTTACAACACAACTCCTCAAAAGAACTGCCAGTGGCTACTCACTGGCATTTCTCTTTTTCCACTGTAGATTGAAAGCATTCTCAGCTGCCTTGTTTCCCCATGTCTCTCTGGAAGTTGCTCCTAAAGGTCACCATTGATCTCCATGTTGCTGCAATTCTTTGGCCTCTTCTTATTTGTCCAGCCAATAGGACTTGAGGAACGCATGGGTCCCTCCTTCTTGATACACCTTCTTCAGTTGCTTCCACCTTCTCCTAGTTTCCCCCGCTACCTCACTGATCACTCGTTTATTTGCTGTTTCCTTCTCAGCTATTGCCCTTCTAGATGTTTGCCTGCCCAGGGCTTGGTTCTTGGGTTGCTTTTCTTTTTCTACACTCACTCTTTTGTTGATCTCATCCAGTCTCATGACTTTTAATATGGATTAGATGCTAATTATTCTCCTATTATATCTCCAGCCTTGATGTCACCCTTGAACTCCGGGCTTCTCTAAACAACACCATTGCCATCTTCCTTAATTCAGTTCATGTACTTCCATCCTTCTTGTTTCTCTGAATAAAATCCTGAGAGCTGTCCTTGACTCCTGTCTTTCTATCATAGCCCAATACTAATCTGTCATCAAATTCTAGTACTCTACCATCAAAATGGACTCCGAATCCCCTAAATAGTCTGCTTCTGCCCTTGTCTCTTTATATTACTCTAGCAGTCAAAGTCCTTACAATGGCTTTCAAGGCCCTGCATGGTTGCTTGCCACACCCGTTGTGGCATGTCTGATCTCATCCCCTACCATCTTCCTCTCTCACTTGCTCTACTTCAGCACACTGACCTCTTGGTTGACCCTAGGACATGTGAAAACTGTTGCTTCAGGGAAGAGGGTGTTTACATACAGTGGTTGTGGAAGACCTCACTGAGAAGATGGCACTTGAGCCAAGACTCCTCTCTGCTTCATTTTTCTCAACACCCAATATCCTGTATATTTGACTTTGGAGTTTTTTTTTCCTTTTTGGTCTCAGTTCCATGAGGGTAGGAGTTAATGTTTATTTTGCTGGCTTCTGTAATCCTGCATTCTAGAACAGTCCTTGGTACATATTAGCACTGAGTGAATACCTGACATCTTTGTGTGCAGAGCGCCACAGACTGGGTGGCGTAAACAAGAGATATTTGCTTTCTCACAGATTTGAAGGCCAGAAGTCTAAGATCAAGATGTCATCAGGGTTGATTTATTCAGAGGTCTCTCTTCTTGGTTTGTTAGTGGCAGCCTTCTTCCTGTGTTCTCACATGGTCTCTCTCTGTGTATGTCTGTGTCCTGATCAGCTTTTAAAAAAAAAAAAAAACTTTTGATTTATTTTTTCATTTATTCATTTATTTTTGGCTGAACTGGATCCTCATTGCTTTGCTCAGGCTTTCTATAGTTGTGCAGAGTGGGGGACTACTCTTCACTGTAGTGCTCTGGTTTCTCCTTGGGGTGGCTTCTCTTGTTGCAGAGCACAGGCTCTAGGCACCTGGGCCCAGTAGCTGCGGTGCACAGGTTTAGTTGCTTCACAGCATATGGAATCTTCCCAGACCAGGGATCAAACCTATGTCCCCTACACTGGCAGGCAGATTCTTATCCACTGAGCCATCTGGGAAGTTTGACTATCTCTTCTTATAAGGACAATAGTCAGATAGGAGTTGACTCCACACTAAAGACCTAACTTTACCTTAATAGCCTCTGCAAAGACCTTGTCTCCAAATATGGTCCTATTCTGAGGGGATTCCCTTGTGGCTTAGTTGGTAAAGAATCCGCCTGCAATGCGGGAGACTTGGGTTCAATCCCTGGGTTGGGAAGATCCCCTGGAGAAAGGAAAGGCTAACCACTTCAGTATTCTGCCTTAGATAATCCAATGGACTGTACAGTCCATGGGTTCTCAGAGAGTTGGACGTGACTGAGTGACTTTCACTTCACTTCACTTCTGAGGGGATTAGACTTCAACATACGAATTTGAGAGGAGGGTGTAATCCAGTGCATAATATTAGATTAATTTATTGATCAGTGTACAGAGATGGATTGAGACACTGATGGAGTAAGGATCAGTGTTAGGCTCAGGAATACAGCAAGGCTTGGTGAGGACATAAGAGATTGGCGGGCAACAGAGCTCATAGGAGGGCTCAATTCTGGGCTGGATGACAATGGGGTAGAGTGATGTGCCAGGGTTGAATGAGACTGGAAGAGAGTACTTCTCTCAGCAAATGGGAGAGGCCATGGCGAGGAAGATGATGGAGTCAATGCAGTTGAGGGGTGAAGAAAGGAGAGACTGGCCAATGTGGGCAGAAGGGAGGAGGGAAGGAGTCAAAGACTGGTTGGGTGGTTGAGACCTTGGGATGGGATCCTGGGGATATTGGGAATGTCCTTGATGGGCAGGGTCATCCATATTCTTTGATGGGCCCAGTGAAAAATTCAGATCTCTTACTCAAAAAGTATTAATAATTTTAAATGGTGACAGCAGAGCCTTGAACCAAACACAGGGAACCCTTCTAGACATTGAACCCTGTCCAACTCCATTGGTCCAATAGCCATGGACCTGGTCCTGCCAGATGGGCTCTGGATCAGAAATGGAGATAGTTTAGAGGTTCAGATCAGGTTGGGGTGGAAGATCTAGCCTCTTGTGTTGTATTGGGCATTTTTATATGATCTACCTTTTGCCATCTTTGTGTCTTATTAGCAACTATATCACACACTTTTTTTGAAGCTGGGTCATCCCATGATGTACCCTACACATGTAATTTTCATGTGTGCCAAGGTGTGTTTGTTGAGATCACCAACGTACTAAGGGAGGCTGCTCATCGAATTTGATGGAGATGGAGGAGAAGTGAACATACACAAGAAGACCAGAGCAGGTCTAGAATTCAGGCAATGAAGATCTGAACTGTACAAGTAGCCTGGGAGAGGTTATAAAGGAATTGTGATTTGATTGGAAAAAGAAAACCCCTCGAAGTGCATCTAGCAGCCCAGTGCCCGGCCAAGGCAGAGAAACCAATATCCCAGACCTTGCCATCCTGGTGCAGAAAGGGCTGTTCAGACCACGATTTACAAATGAAGGGAAGAGGGAAGATTGCAGCCCTCCCTAGCCAGTCCTTGGGATAGCCTGGAACCATCCTGAGGGGTGATGGAAAGCATTCTGAGGGAGACAAAATCTGGAAGAAGCCAGGACACAGGCTCCCACAAGGAGGATGCAGGGGCTGGGGCTGCTGGTGCTCTTGGGGCAATATCTTGGTGGTAAGTTGAAGGCTGACTCCCACTCCAGCTTCTCACTGCACCCTAGCCTCTCCTGCCTCATCTCTGCAAGAATCTACTGAGTGTGCTGTGGATGTGCCTCTCTGTTGGATGCTAGGGACACATGAACAGACAAGGTCCCTGGCCTCAAGATAGAAGAGGCAAGTGTGCAATGCCAGTGAGCAACCAAAGAACACAGCACAGCTGGATGTGGGCAAAAGCTAGCATGTGTCAGACTCATACAACAGGCACACTTGATGGGATTATCCCAATTTGCCCTCTTCCCCAAAATTGGAAGGCTCCCCAGGTAGCTCAAATGGTAAATAATCTGCCTGCAATGCAGGAGACCTGGGTTTGATTCCTGGGTCAGGAAGATTCCCTGGAGAAGGGCATGGCAACCCACTCCAGTATTCTTGCCTGGAGTAGTCCATGGGCTCGCAGAGTTGGACATGACCGAGCAACTAACACAACCACCATTTGAGGCAGGTACCATTATCATCAGTCTCATTTGACAGATGAGGAAACTGAGATGCAGACAGGTTAAGTCACTTGCTGAGAACTGATCTGTGGTACTGCCAAGAGATGACGCAGGCAGCATGCTGCAGACGCCCTGCTGTTATTCCCTCTTGCCCTTGGCACCCACAGAAGGCCCCACATTTATAGTCTCTGCAGACAGAGAGCTGGGAATGGAACAATCAACACAGGGCCGGGGTGGAGAATCCCTAAGACCTCAAGAGTAGAGATGTCATCTGAGCTCCTTGGGAAGAATGAATATAAGTGCACAGAGGCTGATGGTGGGAGGAAAGGAATTCTGGGTAGAGGGGGAACTAGAAGTAGACTGGCTTTGCTGCATCCAGAGGCTTAGCTGGGGCTTCTGGAAGACGGTGAAAGCCATGGACCTTCACCTCATCCTGAAAGCTTGTGAAGTCATCTGTGAAGATCAGGATGGAGGACACAGTGAAGGACTAGGGGACCCAGGAAGTGTGGTCCTGAAGAGCCCCAGACCATTTCCCCATGAACTAGGGCCCAGGGTCTCGAACTCAGGGTGCCTTGAAAACATACATAGCCCTCTGGGCCCTGAAGGAGCTCCATTCACAATCCTAGGTGATTTTTTCCGCGGAAGCCCACTCAACAGGCCAGGGAGCCGGCCTTGCTGTCTTCCTTGGGGAGGGTTCAGATGGTCTGTGCTGAGCAAAGAAGGCTCCTGCAGCCTCGGAAGAGCAAGCCAGCCAGGAGAGGACTCTGCAAACAGGAGGCAGGGTTGGAGAGGAAAGCACCACTGGGGTGGGGGAAGGGGAGGAAGAGGGGACCAGGCCCTGACCAAGGCTGCTTTCTGCCATTCCCCGCCCCCGGGGCTGGACCGGAAACAGCTGGGTGGTGGAAGCTTTCCTGCCAGGGCTGGTAGGTATTTCTCAGCCTGGAATGGGGGGCGAGGGTAGTTCCAGGGAACGTTTTCCAGGCTCATTATGCCCCCCAAACACCAAATTAGGGGGATGCATCAACTCCCTGGTGGGGCTGGGCTCCAGAGGTGCAGAGAACAAAGAGAGCCCCCCAGAATCCAGCATGCCTGATGGGCCTCTCCTGGGAGGCTTTGGCAACCTGGGCCCCAGAACTGGCCTGCCATCTGTCAGCCGCCCACCTCTCCTGGGTTCTCCCCGCACTTGTGTCAACCCTTTGCCACCAGCGTCCAGTCGGTCCTACTGAACCTCCCACAGGGTCCCCCACCCCCACCCGGCGCTCCCCTGACAGACCCAGAACATTCCATCCTCGCCCATTTCTGTGCCCCAAGAGTCCCCAAGCCCATCTCTTCCTTTATTTCGTGGCAGCCCCCCGAGAGGGCGACGGGATTACTCTCATTTCCCATATTTGACCAGAAAGAAGGCTGCCGTTCTGGGGCAGGGGTGAGGGGTAGGGGTAAGTGAAGAAGCCAAGGTCACTCAGTCATGGGCAGCGGAACGTGGCCTCGACCCGGCCCTTCTTCTGCAGGCCGGCTGGCACCCGGCCGAGGCAGGTCGCGGCGGCCGGCTTGCGCCCCTCTTGACTCCGCGGTCAGTCGGGGCGGGCGGCCGGAATGACAGGTGAGCAGGGACGGGGGACTGTTAGGGGGTTGGGCTGCGTGGTGCCACCTGGCGCGCCGCCTTTGGGTGCGGCCGCCCGAGTCTGAGGCGGCGCGGGGCTTTCGAAGGCCAGAGCCCAGGGGTAGCGCCGGGGCAGGCTCCTCCGGCTGAGGGTCGCGGGGGCGCCCCGGGCCCGCCGACCAGGCCCCGCCCCTTGGCGGCACGGGCGGGGGCAGGGGCGGCGCCGGCGGAGTGGGGCGCGGGCGCGCGGTGCTCAGTGCGCGCCGCCGCCCCTCCGGCCCAGCTCGCCCGCCCGCCCTACCCCCTCAGCCCGCTCGCGTCGCCCCCCACCCCTTCTCCTCTCCTCGGCCTGGCAGCCCCGCGCGCGGTGCAGCGCGACGATCGCGGCCTGGCGCTCGGGGCGCGGGGTTCGTGGCGCTCGAGGGTGGCGCGCCAGGCGCGGGGCGCGAGGCCAGACCTGGCGCGGCAGGGATTGGGGGGGGCGGGCAGCAGCGGAGCCCCCAGTGGAGAGCAGGGCCAGGGGGGTACAGAGGTAATGGGTAGGGCCTGGGAATCCGGCTGCGAGGGGCGGGGAGCTCCAGGCGCACTTCGGCCAGGGCCGGGCTGAGCCCCGGGGCTCCCGGGGGTAGCGGGGCGGGGAGGGAGGGTGGGAGGAGACGGCGGGGCCGGGCCGGGGGGCTTGGCCGACGGGGAGCAGGTGGGCGGGGACAGGGGCCCTGCTGGAAGAGGCGCCGCAGCGAGGTGGCGGGCTGCGTGCACAAACAGGGCGGCCGCCTCCTGGGCCCGGAGAACGGTGAGGCCGCTGGGGTTGGGCGCCCCGGCCCCGAGGGCACGGTTCCGCGTCCAGGACCCCTGAGCCGGGCGCTGGGCACTGTCGGGGGAGGATCTGGAGGCCTGGCCGGGCCACGGCGCCAGGGATTCTGCATCCGACCCAGCTGCTGGGCCAGAGGCAGGAGTTCTTGGGCAGCGCGCTGGTGGCAGGCACTGGTGGCGGGCGATGGTGGGCGAGGACAGGAACCTTCAGGGCTGGCATGAGTGGAAAGGGAACGAGGAGGGCCCAGAGTTTGAGTTGGAGGGTCATTTGAGAGTTCCGTGTCACCGGGTGGGTTGATGAGTCATGAGATTTGGGGATCACAGAAGGCTTTCCTGGTGATCAGTTCTGAGTGAGGGCAATGAAGAGGGCTGGGATTTGGAGAAGCGTTTTTGAGGCCACCTTTGGGACACTGGGTGCTCCTGTGGCTGCCGGTCCCCCTGCGAGGGCCTTTAGAGCCGACGTCCCAGAGTGCTGGGATGGGGCAGCTGCGGTCGGGGAGGGGTTAAGGAAGGTCTTTGTGGTGGCGGGTCCCAGCCTTCCTTCCTTTCCAGGCCTTCAGGATTCAGCTGAGTTCCTGTGGGGAGTGGGTTAAAAATTCCTCTGGCCTACAGTCAGCCTTAGAGTATCCACCAGGGGCAGGAGGGACATATACGTGCGTGACTGCCGCAGCATTCTCTGTCGTGGAGCCCTCGCGCTTCCTCACTGTTGCCATAGTAACGGCCTATTGATGGTGTATTTATAGGGAAGAAGCAGGCGCTAAATTTTGGGGAAGGAGGGGGAGGAGGCCTCAGGCAGCAGCAGTGAAGGCAGGCGGCGGTCACGGAATTGTTAATGGAGTGGGCCATGCCCGGGAGCTGTTTGGGAGAGTTACTGGCTTGTCTGAAGATTAAAAATGAACTAATGACTTATACATGTGTCAGGCTAACCTAGTCGGCCTGTGATACCTGTGGGCGTGCGTTCTCCACGGTCAGGTGTGTTTGGGACAAGGCATAGCTATCTAGAAGCTGTTACATAATTTCTGCACAGAAGAAAAATGTAAAAAACAATACTGCAGTTCTCATTGATAAGCAATGAGACATGTATTTTTCTGTCGTCACTTATTAGTAAGCCTTTACTCATTCTTTTCAATTCCCCTGACACAACAGCTCCATTTTTCTTCAATTAAAAACCTTGCTGTTAGGCACGCCACACCCACACCCTAGACACATGACTGGCACTGGCCTTAGGGGAACCTCAAAGATCCAGAATGGAAGCAAGATTTTGAGATAATATTCCATCTTCTCTCTTCTAAACACCAAGGGTCAACTTTTCTCACCATGGCAGGCCTGTCTGTGGAAAAATTCCCATGTTAAGAGTTTTGGGTGGGATTGTTGTGGGGTGCACAAGAGAAAGGCTCCTTCAACGTGGTGTTTCCATAGATGGATGTTAGCTTTGCTTTTTTCCTTCACTTTTCATTTCATTTATGATTCACATTCTACCTGTTTGCCAAAAGGATTAGAGGATATATTTTAAATATACATAAGATTGAAAACATAAGGAGAAAAGTGGATACCATGTCACAGGGGAGAAAGCATATGTGTTTAATAGCTAGGCTTCCAGGGATCCTGTGCTTTATGGTTAATGTTAACACTGAACTTCTTGACAGCCTAGGCAAAAAGGGTAGCCCCGTGGGTGACACCGTTGTGTCTAACATCCAGTTAGTCATAAAACCAGAGCTTCTGCTTGGGGAGGGGAACCATGGGGTGATTGCTCCCAGATGTGGACACCTTGGCCAGTGCTCTGAAATATGTGTGTGAGTGGGAATGTATGTTGTGGGTGGGGGCAGTGTGCTGCCGTCATGGTTTACATACTGGCTGGATAATTCCTGAGCTTTCGGCTGATAGCTCCGATTAGAAGGAACAGTCTCATCTAGCCAGTGGCTCAGTTTTGAACATGTCCATCCATGTCTAGGTCCTCTGCTGCTGTTTTGTTTAATGCACAGAGAGGAGAGATAACTCTGTTTCAGGAGATCCTTGCCAGCCTGTCTGGTGAAGAGGAACACAGCAGGTCCTCTGGACTTGGGCTGTGACTTTGGAGATGGTTGTTGTGGCTGTGGGAAACGTTACCAGTGCCCACTTCTTAAACACGCATTGCCTGGTTTCAGGGACCGTGCTTGTCATTAGAGGTATGTGCGACTTGCCATTGTGAGGAGGCTTTGTTTCCCAAACAGGTCCTGTCACTGTCAGTGTTGACTTGCTGGACCTTCCCTAAGTGCCCCTCTTTTCTCTGGGTTGTTTTCCAAGTCAGAAGTGCACATGTTCATCGAGTCGAGTGAGGAAAGCAGAACCTCAGACTGTAGGAGTTTTTCTTTTTTCTTTTAAAAAAGAGAAAAGATCAAGCCTTAGGCCTAGACTCTCAGACTGTGTTCTTGGGGGAAATAGCTGGAAGGTTTGCTGTGGGCTCTGCTGCGCCCTGGGGAGCTCTACAGGAGAGCTTGGACAAGGATGAGAGTGTCAGGGCTGGGAGTGGCTGCACAGAGGGTGATGTGTGCCATGAGGGGCTGCTGTGACCTTTGACCAGGCCAGTGTGGGCGGGGTCACATCCCAGGGCCGAGAGGGTGCCCTGTAGGTTTGGGGGTTTGGGATTTCACCATGACTCTGCTTTCCTCCTTTGCCAGGTGAGTGACACACTGGATCTGACAGAGAGCCATGGCAGGTGAGTTTGTCTGGGCCCTGGCCAAGTGGGGAAGGGCTGTGCCTAGGTCTTATGGAAAAGTGCTAGCCTACCTTTCAAGGCCTTTTCAGCTTTCATCATACTGAGGGTGTTCCCATGGCTCCTGTCCAATTGTCTGGGTCTCATCTTTCCATTCTCAACTCTTCAGCTCCCTTCTGGAGCACAGACTCCCCTAGAGAGGTGCGCCTACCCAGGCTACTTGGAGAGAAGCTAGCATGGCAGGCCATGGGGGTTTTGAGAGGGATGCCTACCTGGGACCAAGAGGGCCTGCCTGGCATGAGGACTAACAAACCCCAACTCTAGGGGCACACTAGGAGCAGATGTCACCTCTTCTTTCATCTTCCAAAGTCTCAGCTCAGGCTTCTGGGTGTGCCAGTCAGCTCAGCTGGAACTGGGGGTTCCCCTTGGAAATAAGAGGATATGGCTCCCACTCTGTGACATTTTGGCTGGAGGCCATCTGTGCCCAGTTTCCAAAGGCCTAGATTCTCCATCTCGAGCCTGCTATCCCTCTTCCCAGAGGTCCTCTCAGATTCACGTGTGTCTAGTCTCCCGATCTCCTGCAGCAGGTTTTGTACTAGACCGTCAAGGGCAGGACTCTTGATACCAGGCCATCCAGCAGCCCAGGTGGCCATTCAGGTGGGGGATGCCAACATCAGCCTCACAGGGAAATGCATCCTTATGATAAAGGCTCTGATTTTCTCCTTTGGAGGTGAGGCAGAAGATACTGGGGACGTATTCACTGGTGACTATAACATTCAAGATGTGTCATGTGCAAGGTTCTCATGCAACACACACTTCCCTCTTATGAGGGCCCCATTGTCCTCCAGAGTCTTGTCGGCAGATACAGCATGGTGTCAGAGAAAGTCAGCCCTCTCATCTGTTGTACATGTCCAGGAGGGTGTCCTGCCTGCTATCTCTGCCTTGCTTCCCTCCATCCTTGAGCCTCTGTGCCCAGGCTGAGTCTGGTCAGCAGGTGCCTCTGGGCCCCTCCACCCTCCAGGCCTCAGTGCAACTTTCTCCTCAGTGTTTCTGGAGGCCAAGAATGCCCATTCGGTCCTGAAACGCTTCCCTCGTGCCAATGAGTTCCTGGAGGAGCTGCGCCAGGGCACCATCGAGCGGGAGTGCATGGAAGAGGTCTGCAGCTATGAGGAGGTCAAGGAGGTTTTCGAGGACAAGGAGAAAACGGCACGTACCGCCCTGGGGCTGGGTGCTGGGAGGACAGCTAGCCTCGGGAATAAGCCACACCCACCCTGGGATCTCAGATGGATGAGAAGCAATGAAGGGAAGCCATCTGAGTCCATGGCAGGGCCACGGGGCCCTATAAGAACAGCTCACCTGTCCTTAGAGCCCCATCTGCCAGACTCATGGCCATGTTGTCCTTGGCCCTCAGGGCATTCCATGGCCTTGTCAGTGGCTCTCAGAGGCCAGTCAGGGTGGGGGCAGACCCTGCGGAACTTGATCCTGACCTGCCGAAGTCAGAAGTGCTTATGTGTGAGTGTCAGCTGCCCTTTTTCCTTCTTTTGCAGATGGAGTTCTGGAAGGGGTACCCGAATGCGGTCTACTCAGTTCGAGACCCTGCACAGAGCTCAGATGCCATGTATGTGGTGGTGCCCCTTCTGGGGGTGGCGTTGCTGATCGTCATCGCCTTGTTCATAATCTGGAGGTGCCAGCTGCAGAAAGCCACCCGTCATCACCCTTCATATGCTCAGAACCGGTACCTAGCGAGTCGCGCGGGGCACAGCCTCCCTCGGGTCATGGTGTACCGGGGCACGGTGCACAGCCAGGGGGAGGCCTCTGGGCATCGGGAGACAGGGAGCCACCCACAGGTGGTGCTGGGGCCCAGTCGGGGAGGCAGAACCACCGTCCGGCTTGAGAGCACCCTCTACCTTCCCGAGCTGTCTCTCTCCAGACTGTCCAGTGCCACCCCTCCCCCGTCCTATGAGGAGGTGACCGCTCCCCAGGAGAGCAGCAGCGAGGAGGCAAGCGTGTCTTACAGTGACCCACCGCCGAAGTATGAGGAGATTGTGGCGGCCAACCCTGGCTCAGACAAGTAGAGGGACACATGTCCGGTCCCATGTGAACGCCTCGTTCAGGGGCCTCCTGTTTCCTTTTAACTTTTTAAAGACTGTGCCACCACAAAACAGCCTTAGCCTCCTCGTTGCCAAATAATTTCCTCACCGTGGATCTGTAGGAAGTCAGTTGTCAGAGACAGGTGGAGGTGGGTAGGGATCATGCATGCATGAAAACCCCCTGGTGAGAGCCACAGGCAAGAGAGCCCAGCTCTTCCAGAAGCCCTTACACCCCTGCCATCCGGCCCTCCTGTCAGGGACTGGCTTCTCTTACGCCAAAGGAATCACCCCATGCAGTTGACTGTGGCCCCAGGCTCAAGCTCTGGGACCCGCAGCTGGCTGGAGACCTGTTGTCCAAAGCCTCACCACAGAGTTGAGGGAGAGAAGCCAGGCCTCAGTGCCCTTTTCCCTCACTAGCCCTGTGCTCTCTGTCCTCACTCACACTGGACAAGGAGAAGGACAGAACATAAACAACAGTAATAACATAATGAACACAATACAACAAAATGATACCACCTGGGCCACTGATAGGGGTTCAAGGGAGATCAGTCACACAGATGGGTGACACCCCCCCATACCCACCCCACACTCCCAACCAGGTTCAAATGAATGTCTGGAGCCACCTGAGAGGAGGACAGGCTCTGTGAAGGATGAGGGCCAGGAGCTGGCTGGCCAAGCTACCCCCTCCACATTGGGGACGTGGCCATCTGGAGGGGAGCTCTAGTCCTACTGTGCTTAGCCTCCCTCAGACCTTGGCTCTCTAGGTTCTCTTTCAGCTGTGCTAAAAGCCAGTACCCGTTGGCCTGAGCCATATCATGGCCTTGGGAAAACAGATAACGCTAACCCTGCCTGTGGAGCCCATGGCCTTTGAACGGTTGGGCCACAGGCTGGGGTAGAAGGCTGAAGTTTTCTCCTTGTGAGGTTGGCCCATAGGATGATTAAACCCATGAACTCGGTTTCCTCAGCATTGTGCTCTCTGGCCTTAAACTTTTAGGCAACTGCCCTTTTTTGTGAGTAAGTGTGTTGAGATGAACTTGAATTTCAGACGGCTGATTTCTTCTTAATGATGGTGCCCACCTGGAGAGAAGATCAGAAAGTGTCCCTTTTTAGAAATTTCTTTGTTGTAGAAACGGGGAAGCCCGTGACCTGGGTTTGAGGGCCTGTCTGAGATATGCTCTCTCATTGCCAGGTGCTGGTCCGTTTTTAACAACCCCTTTCTGTGGCCCAGGAACTGTCCACCTCTCCATTTCAGTGAGGCTTTGGGCAGTAGTGGGGCAGAGGTGACCCTCCCTTTAAGTGTCGGTGACCACGCAAAAGACACTGTCAACACTGCCTCCCCACCCCTCCATCTTCATCCTCCTGGCCTCAGCACCAAACCATTTTTCCTCTGTGGTGCTTTAAAAAATGTAGCAAATTTTTGTGGGGCCCAAAAGAGTGCACAGCCAGGGTCAATTGGCAACCACAGCAGTTTAAAACCCACTGAGAAGATAAGCTTCTCTCTGTCTAAACAGCTCTCCAAGGCAGGCCTTGTGCCTCATTCTTTGAATGTGGCCCTGCCTAGAGGCCACAGATAACTTCTGGAGGCCCCTCCGGTCCTCACTCACCCAGAAACATGCTTCAAGCATGGAGGCTTGTGTTCTTACCCCAGCGAGGCCACCAGCTTGGCCAACTCAACCCTGTGGCCCAGTTTTCCATCCTTCCCCTACCTCACAGGCCCGCTGGAGGGTGATTGAGCTAATGCCTGTGCAGTGCTTGAGACACCAGGAAGCCCAGTGCAGTTTGCCCTTAGGAAGATTCTTCTAGAAATATGTAGATCATGAGGCACCCGTTTTAGCAGAGGTCTTCGTAGGACTGTGAAGTCAAGTCTCAACCTGGGGAGTCAGTCTCCTGCCAGTTGGACTGTTCCTCCCCTCTCTCTCCCCACCCACCCCACCCCGAGAGTTCCCTGATGCCAGAGGTGCTGACCAGGTGGCATCCCACCTTTCCTTCCTCCCTCTTTTCCTCCTTCTGGGCCTCCAGCATCCTGCCCTTCCTCCCAAAGGCATTTTGGGTGTACACTGTCCATGAGGGAATTTGGGATCCATCCTCTTCAGCCATGTTGGAGGACCCGGGGCAGCCTGAGGCTCCAGGGCCTGTCCCTGCCATCCCCGTGTTTTCTCGGGGACCATGCCTATGTGTCAGCCAGGAGCATGGGAGAAGACACTTAGCCCTCTGTGTCTCCTCCCCACTGGGCAGAGAGCCAGGAGTGGGCCCTGCAGACCAGAGCCAGAGGGAGGACGCTGGGGAGTGCCTGCTCCCATTGGCCCCTGTCAAGCCCTTTCCTTCTGAGCTGTTCACTGTTTGCAGCCAGTTTGAGGTGGGAGGCGGAAGGATGCCCGGGAGCCTGGCCCGGGGCGGAGACCAGCCTGCGTCCTGCGGGTACCAAGCTCTCCAGTTCCGGGCCTTCACAGCATTCTTCCACATGGGGTTCTGTGGTTCCTGGGACATTTCTCACAGTTTATCTTAAACAAAAAGGCTGTACAGTACACCATGGTCATAACTCCCTTGCGGTGCACATTTGGCTTTAAGAACGCCCTGTACATATCTTTTTCAACTCTGTATGGATATTGATTTGATACAATGTTCAATCTGCGATAGCCACATTTTTGTTGCTTTTGGGCTTCGGGTGTGTGTGTGTATATACACATGTGCGCGTTGTTGCCTTTTCTCACATGCTTATCTGAAACAATAGCCGGCGTGTGGCTATATTTGTACCAGGAGGGTTCCGGTCTGAGGGGAGGAATGTCACCTCCCAGGGCTAGGCAGTCTGAGGACAAGACCCTGAGTCAAGAAAGCTGAGATGAGCTGCTGGAGTGAGCCCTCCAGAGTTGCCACCTTCTGCCCTCCTTCATTAAAGCTTTTGGAAGAGGATGAAGCAGCTCTATCCTGTGGGCCTCCCTCCTGTGGGACCCTCGACTCACACACTCTTTTGGAGCAGTGCCCCCAACCTCGGCTCCTGTTCTGTGGGTGTCAACAATGGAAGGAAATCAGCACTCTTGGGCCTTTTTGGTTTTTCTTTTTCTTTTTGGCGGAAAGATGTGTGACTGTTGATTTGGGGTTATGGCAGGCTGGTTATTTAGATATTTTTCATTTTGAAACAAAAAGGCTTTAACAAATTCCATGGAATGTGACTTTCATGTTTTTTCAACCAAAATCTTTTTAAGACTTTTTGAAGCAAGCATCACTATCTTGTCCCTCCCCTGCTACTCCCCATCACCTGGGGTTTTTCCAAATGAAAGCACAAGCAGAAGTGTGTGCAGCCCCAGGACAGCTGCCTTGTGCCCTGGCTGATGGACACGCGACACTGTGCCGTCTTACCCAGAGGCCAGGGGCCTCTTCTTCAACTTGCGAATCCCACTGCCATTAGTGTGAATTCCTTTGGGTGCTTCGGAAAATAGGAACCTGCCCAATCTGTTGGACTGTGTCTTTTGGCTAGCCTGAAGATGACCGATCTGGGATACAAAAGCATCTTTCTGCTAAGGAGTTGGATGGAGCCAGATGGTTCCTCTCTGGCTGGGGGTTGATCTTTTCACAACCAAATGGCATCACACAAGAACTAAGAACAACACTGCCTCTAGATTGTTCCTTTGTCCAAGAGAGAGACAGAGAGAGATTACTAAGAGAATTTATCTTATTCACCTATGCTCTGTCTTTCTAGGAGTGTGCATGTGTGTGCTATGTGTCATGTGTGTGCCCTCACGTTCAAGGCCAAGATGGAGAGCTGGGTAGCCAAGCTGCTGTCTAGGCTGCTTTTCAACATGACGAGGAACGCAGCTCCATCTCAGGATTGCACCAATTCAGAAACAAGCACATCCTCCCCACTGAACTCTAGTCATACTAATCAGTATAATTAGATAATTTAAAAGTACTGTAATCAAACTGCCTGCAACTGTGGTAAAAGCCCATTATTTCAAAGCCCACTAGTTCAAAATGTAGGAAAAAAAAAATCACTTTTTTTTTTTTTGCCAAACTCTAGATAATGCATGGTATCTGCGATTCTTCCTCTGCAGAAATATTCCCAATATTCTTCCCTTGAGTCAGTTTTCAGGTTCGTATGTGTAAGAGGGATCTAGTTTAAAACGAGTTCCTTTTCCCATTAAAAGGCTCACGATATGATGGATCCCTTCACTGTGCCTTCAGCAGTTCTCGTATGTCAGGCTCTTCGTGTACACGATGACCTCTGTTCTGTCTCTACTGTGTGCGTGCTGGGTATGGCAGCGTTTCATTCTCCTCCTTTATTTGCTCTGTGAATAAAATAGTTTGTGAACTAAATTGCAATTTAAAGTGATATAACTGTGCATCATGATAAATAGTCTGTAAAGCAGATATTTTGCTATCAGTCCGGCCACTCCCATCATTCGCCCCCAAATATTCAAACATAGCAAGCTTTCCCTTTCGCAGGCTGTGGGTGGTGTGGCTCATCTGAGCAAGAATTTCCCTGACAAAGAGGTCCAAACAGCGCAGCCCACCCCCTCAGGCTCAGTGCCTCAACAGTTGTCCCACTGTCCTGAGCTATGTGACTGGCGCCCAGTGCCTGCCCCCAGCCCACCCCCAGCCCGAGCATTAACACAGATATTCAAGATGGGGACAAGTCCTACAGCTTTTTACGCCTCCCCATATGTCTCCCCGTATGGATGCCACTTTCCCAGGCTTGAACACACCTGTTCTTTCACTCTGTGATTGTGACTCTGTGACAGTGGAAACCCTGATATGTGCAACCGAGCTTCTAGACGTGATTACTATGAAATGGATTCATTTTGGTATCACTTTAAACTGTGCTCGTAATTTGTGCGCTGACCCATGTTGGCTGGCAAATCTGTACATTCACTCATATGTCAGGATTTCACTGGAGCCTGGGGTAACAAACAATTGTACTTCCGCTTTCTCTCTCTCTGTAATTTTTGAGTTTAGCTGTTAAGTTTCGTCTCTTTCTGTACCAGAAAGTAATAAATAATAATAAAGAGCAAATGGCATTTACTTGTGTTCTCTCCTTACCCATCTTGGATCGCTGCTGACTCTTACTTCCTTGGATTATGGAAGGTTGTGGGCCAAACTTGTTTTTCCAAGAGTCAGACTGTAGATAAGGAAACAGCCTGAACCAGTTTAGAAGCAGGAAGCAGAGAGGTCCTGGGTCCTAGAGCTGGTCCTGTATGTATAAGATGATCTGCTGACCCATCCCCTTGGGAGGAGGTTAGTAAGGTCTGCCACAAATCATGTTAACAGCTTCCCTGTCGCCTGATCCCTGGTTACTCATCAAGATGGCCTTTACTAGAAAAGATGTTCTGCTTGGTTTCAGAGCTGGAGGAGGGGCAGTAGGGAGAAATTTTTTGGAGCTCTATATAGGTGGGATGTAATCCTCAGCTTTTGCCCTGGTTCAGCGTCCTGAATTCTGAAGGTGGCAGGAGTCTGAGACTATTCAGTGGGCACTGACAGTTTAGCCTCCCCTTGGAGGAAGTGTGGTCTTAGCCCAGAACACTGCCAGCTGTTTATCTGGAGTGAGATGGGGGCCAAGGAAAGTAATTGGTAAAACTTGTGCCTGTCCCCCATAAGGAAAGTAATCCATCCTTTAATAGGAAAAGCCATGGCAGTGATGAGACGATGGCAGTGACATTCACGGCCTCCTTTGAGGATTGAATGTGGAGGCCCAATGCTTGAATGACAGCCAGAGGCCTTAGGTTCTTTTCTTATCCCAAGCTGGCTCACTGAGTGATGCCAGCCTTCTGAAGATGGTGGGCAGTCAAATGAAGACTCCTCAGGCAGACTCCAGCACAAAGATGGGGTCATGTTCTAGACATAGGTTTGGAACTTTAGGCTCTTTTTGTCAGAAACTAGCACTCTTGCCAGCCACTGAGGGTCCCAGCCTAGCCCACACAAGGAAAGCAGCACACGAGAGCTTCCCCCTTTCCCCAGCCCCCTCTTGTACTACAGCCACACCCTTAGAGCAGCTGGCTTAAGATCTCACAGAATGAAGGCACTGAAGGACAGTGGAGAGGGGCCACAGACTGGGCTTGGAAATGATCATAACCAGCCCTTACTGAGCACTTAGTGTATGCCAGGCCCTGTAGAAGGATTAACTGAGATGATGCTCCTAACAAACCTGTGATGTCTGAGAGAAGCAAAGACCAAGAGGATGCCGTTTGACCAAGGCCTCCGAGAGAAGTGCTGACCTCACTGTGTGAACCCAGGTCTGCCCGGATTGTTCCACCCCTGGCCAATTGTACTGCGCTGCTGGTCTCCTCTGGTGATTGCTTTTGTGTTCATGTTGACTGTTCATCCTCCCAGTACCCACCCGTCTACCTCTTTCTACCTAACTGTTAATTCCACAAGGGCAGGGACCATGTATAACTTTTGTTCTCATCATTTCTTCTCCAGAACTCAGCTCAGTGCTTGGCTCACACTCAGTGTTCAATTAAAAAAAATGTGTTGAGTGATTTTCTTCTGCAGTCATAACTCAGGCTCCTTGTACTAATTTTCTCAGGGTGCTATAACAAAGTCCCATAGACTTGATAGCTTAAATAACAGAAATATATCGCCTCCCAGTTCTAGAGGCTGGAAGTCTGAGATCAAAAGTTTGGTAAAGTCGGTTGCTCCTGAGACCCTTGCCTTGGCCTGTAGACGGCCATCTTCTTCCCATGTCTACACATGATCTTCCCTTTGTTCATGTCTGTATCTTAATCTCCTCTTTTTATAAGGTCACCAGTCATATTCGATCAGGGACCACCCTATTGACCTCATTTAAACTTAATGACCTCTTTAAAGACCCTACCTCTCAGTACAATCACATTCTGAGGTATCAGAGGTCAGGATTTCAACATAGGAACTTGAAGAGGGGATATAGTTCATTCCATAATACTCTATTCATGGCAGACAGGAGTCTTTATTGCCCCTTCTCCCAACCCTGAGCGCATCATACACACTCTGGAAAAGCTTGGGGGTGGATATTACGATTTCGCTGAGATTCTGGCAAACACAAGGGCACCTTGCCATTCTCAAACCACACCCCAGAGCAGATGCTCCCCTGCCACAGATGGTGCACCCGGGACAGCTGTCAAAGGTCCCCACAGGGCAGGTGGACTTGGGAGAGGCGACATGGGCTTCAGAATGATTTTCTCAGGGTCCCTCTGTGGAGAGTGATGGGCAGACTGAAAGCCTGAAGAACAGACAAAATATTTGTGCCCTTTTAGATTTTTTTAAATAGACAAAAGTTTTTTCATGAATCACAAGCCTAGCAGCTCCAGTAACAGTGGCTTTCAACAATTTCTCTGAAGAGCTCAAACTGTGTGATGGATTCAGTTTCACTGGGCTTTATGTACTGTAAAAATAGAGGCTCTAGAGGCTGGGTAACATTTGTGTCATGCTGGTTACACTTAATCACAGGAGCACAGTGGGTGGGCTGGTGGATGCCAGCACCCCAGAGTTCCGGGACTCACTGGGCATAGAGGGAGGGCCGCTGATGGAGTGCAATGTTTACCAACCTGGAAGTGTCACTGCCTCCACTCTGGCCATGGGACTCAAGAAGGGCCCTCCTGTTTAGAAGTTTGGGCCTAGCTTGGTGGGGGAGGCATGAGATAAGAGATAGCAGCAGAGCATGTAGAACTTTCTGCTACAGGACAACCATGGGTCTGGAGGTGGAAGATGCCAGAGAAAACCTTCCTGAAAAAGCCACATCCAACCTCAAGCTTACAGGATGAGTATAAATCAAAGGCAAAGAGCATGGAAGACAACAAAACCAGGCAGAGGGACCTCACATGAAGAGGCCTGAAGACCAGCAAGGCCATCATGTTTTTAAGGAAACAGGAAGCCAGGACAGCAGAAAGGGAAAGACTTGTGCAAGACTGGAAAGACAGGGAAGCCAGTCCACACGGGGCCCCTAGGCCACACTTGGCATTGTCATCTTTCCTCCCTGGATGACAGTCATAGCCTCCAACCTTATCTCTTTGATCCTGTTGAATCCGTTCTCCATACAGCAGGCAGAGAGGTTGTTTCAAATAGGTTTGCTCATGGCCTCTTGCTCCCACTATCACCAGAGTCAGTCCCACATGGCTGTGGGATCGGCTAGGCTGGTGAGACAGGAGACAGACAGAAGTAAACCTCTGGGAAGATTTGTATTCAAACGCTGAATTATATATTTAAGAAGTTGTATTAGGGTCCTCCAGATACAGAATGCACAGGAGATAAAGTTCTACAAATATAAATATACCTATCTATACATATATAGATATAGAAAGATATTGATTTATCCTAAGGAATCACCTCATAGAATTATAATTATGGAGTCTGGGAAGTCCCCCACAATATGCCCTCTGCTAGTTGGAGTCCTGGGAAAGCCAGTGGTGTGAGTTCTAGCTCAAAGGCAGGGGGAGATCAATTTACCAGCTCAAGTCCTCAGGCAGCGAGAGAGAGGGAAAGGGAAAGAGATGTGTGTGTGTGTGTGTGTGTGTGTGTGTGTGTGTGTCGGGGGTGGGGGGCTGAACAAGTTTCCCCTTCTTTTGCCTTTTGGTTCTATGTAGGCCCTTCATGGATTATGTGATGCACACTTACATTGGGGAGGGCCATGTGTGTTACTCGGTTCACCAATTCACATGTTGATCTCATCTGGACACAGCCTCACAGACACATCTAGAATTCATGTTCAGCTAAATATCTGGACACCCTGTAGTCAAGTTGACACACACAATTAACCATCATAGAGGGAACAGAACCATGTACAGTGACTGACTGGGTTGTGAGAGGGTTGGGAGGACCCTCACATGTGAGTTTGGGGGCTAGGACAGTAGGATAGATGGTGAGCCATTCTCCTAGAAGGTTGAATAGGTTCACTTCCACTGGAGGAAAAGTAGGTTGTGGCATGTTGAGTGTGTGGTGTGGAGTGTCTTAGGGGAATGAAAGAGGGAGGTCTAGGCTGAAACAGCAGATATTGGAATCGCTTGAGGTACCACGAAGATGCTAAATGAAGTCTGGGTATGGGCTTGATGGGCCAGGCAGGCAGGAGAGTATAAAGTCCTAGAAAGGAAGGGAGGAGAGTGTTTTTAGCAGAAGAGAGAGGACAGTAATACAAAATACTTCAAGGAAGTTGAGTAAGATGAGTAAGATGGATTGAGCTGTCAGGAGGGCA
This sequence comes from Capra hircus, assembly GCF_001704415.2. Taxonomy (NCBI): domain Eukaryota; kingdom Metazoa; phylum Chordata; class Mammalia; order Artiodactyla; family Bovidae; genus Capra; species Capra hircus. The sequence continues at coordinate 688,412 of NW_017189518.1, forward strand.
TTGGTGACCTTGGCCTGGCACACTTTTAGTTGAGTGGTGGGCCATAGTCAGGTAAGGAGAGGTCTGGGAGGTAAAATGGTGGAGACAGAGTTGGGGCAACACTTTCCAGGAGTTAGGCTTCCCTGGTGGCTCAGGGGGTAAAGCGTCTGCCTGCAATGTGGAAGACCTGGGCTCGATCCCTGGGTCAGAAAGATCCCCTAGAGAAGGAAATGGCAACCCACTCTGGTATTCTTGCCTGGAAAATTCCATGGATGGAGAAGCCTGGTAGGCTAGAGCCCATGGGGTTGCAAAAAGCTGGACACAACTGAGCGACTTCACTTTTCCAGGAGTTGAGAAAGGATGGTAGCACCAGTGAGACAAAACACCATGGTAAGAGAGTTGGGTTTCTTAATATTTGTTTGTTTACCATTCAGGTCATTTTTATTCAATAATTATGAGTTTCTACCATGAGGGACACAGTGCAGTAAATGCAGGGGAGACAGAAAGAGGCAAGCAAAGCCCACAAGGTCTCTGCCCTCACGGAACTGCTATCAAATGCTGAAAAGGATGTGGCGATACTTTTGTGCTGAAGAGAGTGATCCTGGAGAAGGGAGTAGCCAAATGCCCAGGAAGCTACAGAGATAAGTCCCTGATAGAGCTGAAGCGGGGCACAAGCACGAGGGCCACCAGCTCTGCCAAGGACAGCCTGCGGGCAGTGGGAAAATCCCACGGTGCCAGCTTCCAGTGAGAACTCTGCTAGAAGCTGAGTGCTTCACAGTCCATGGCCCCTTCCCCACCATTTTCTGGTGGGATCACCGAGGTACATTGCCTAGGGTCACACAGCTACTCTTGAGGAGCCATGGCAGGAAGGGCAAAGCAGCGGGATCACAGAGCCTGGACTCTGACCCACCCCATCCTCCCTGGTGTGTCCTACTTGTGTTATGACCTGTCTGTTGGCCCTGTCTTGCAAGAGTAAAGGGCAGGGCAGAGTGGTCAAAGGCAAGAAGATATTTCCTGAAACTCTCGTGAGTCATTTCCTCCCTTGGACCTCCTCTTGTTCTGTCCCAGGGTCCTTGAGTTAAAGGCAGGGACATAGCCCCATGGATCTGCATCTAAGCCCCATCTATGAATTGCTATGTGAACTGACCCACACCCTGGTCTGTCAAGGGCCTCAGATTGTCTGTCTGTAAAATGGAGGACCCTGGGAAGAGGATCGGCTTTGTGGATCTTCGAAGACCTTGTCATTAGTTTGCCAGGCCTCTCTCTCACTCGCCTGAGGTTATCCTCTCTGTGTCTTCCTCCAGGTCAGAGGGGCTGCCGCTGGATGTGCTTTTGAGGCTTCAGCGTTTGCGTCTTTACAGCACTTTTTCCACCTCTCCATTATTGTGGGCCATGTTCCTTTGGCCCCTGACTATTTTGAATTCTAGGCACATCACATTTCTCTCACTGGATATGGAAACAATGGAAAGCAGGTGCACCGCTCTGTGAGGAGTTACCTGGCAGGCAAGGCCAAGGACTCGGTGAGGTCACCTGGTCCAACCTCATCCCTGGGGAATCAGGAGAGAAGTCCTTCCCCACCCATGACAAGGATTCCCTGCACCCGAGGGACTGATAGGCAGTTGTTTATGCCTTCCAGGTTTTGGAATCTACTGCCAGATTCTGGTGGAAGGGATTTGTGGGCCAGTGGGGAGATGGAAAGGAAGAAAGAGCTGAGCGGTGAGCATCTGCTATGCTGGGCCAGGGGGGAGGGGATAGAGGGTGAGCTTCCTGTCATCACGCTTGCTCTTGGTCCTGCTTCTCTTCCACCTGCAGGCAGTCCGGAGTTACACTTTGAGCCATTAGCCAGCAGCTATCACCCTAAACTAGGTGATTGCAGCTCCCCCTGACTTGTCCAGGTGGCTGCCCTTCACAGGAGGAGCTGAAGGGACCCAGAGCATCTCAGTGGTCCCATTCTGCAGGTAGGCTCATCAGCCAGGTCTGGGCCTGTGTCAGTGTCTTTAACTCACTTCTGCTGGAGCTGCTTCCCCCACACTCCCAGGGTAGCAGAATGTGGCAGTATTAAGGGAAGTACCAACACACACAAAAAAATGCCCTGATCTTGTCCCCATAGAGCCATGGACTTCCGGCCCGTTGGCTTCCATCTGCCTTCCAGAGCAGGAGCACTATGAGGATGGGGACCTGGCCCCTAGCCCCAGTGCCTGACATGCAGGCAGGCTTTTTCAAGACAGTCCTTCTGGATGAGATGAGCCCACACGTGGAAACCAAGGAGCCCCCTGTAGCTTCCCACTGATGACTGGGTCCCCTGCCATTTATTTCCCTCTCTCTGCTCATGAAGTGGCCCTCCTTCCCTGGGCCAGCTACCATCCTTGAAGTTTGCTTTCTGTCCTTCCTGTTTTTTTAAGGAATGGGGGGACATCTGCCGGGCTTTGGTTTGGGGAGGGCCCTGGGGCTCCAGGCATGACCTCAGTACCAGCTGCTTCCAGAAGCAGGAAGCAGAATTGTTTACAGGTTCCTAAGTTTCATTAGCAAGTAGAGAGGAAGCTCCCAGATGCCTGGAAGAACTGGGTTTGCAGCCAAAATCAGGCTTACTAGCTGGGGCTTGATGTGGAGTTGCCTGAGACTCTGCTGTCCATGGAGCGGTGGGCAGCAAATCATCACACCACTGGTCTGAACGGCCTCTTCCATAGAATCCCAACATAAGAAAGGGCTTAAAGAGCACTGCTTTGGGTGAAGAGGGGCTGGAAGAACTCCACCACACTTCCCTGAAACCATGAAACAGCGGGAAGCTGGATTTTAGCCCTGTCTTCCACGTGCAATGAGAAACTGAGGCTCAGCATAGAGGAAACAATTTGCCTAAGATGCTCCAAGGTCAGAGGTAGGATACGCTCCCAGGTGTACTGACCCCAGGCCTCGGTTCTCACCACCTCCCACTTCTGCTTGCAAGGGAGGTGGGAGCAAGTAGCAGCCATGCCTATCAGACCTCAAGCCATTCAGGAATCTCTCCATAGAGTGCGTGGCTGGCTGAGTAGCTGGGAGAGGCCAGTGGTTGGAATCTATTGGTGGGGGCAGGAGGTTGAGCAGCAGAGAAATAGACAGACACAAGACGAGGGCAGACAGGCAGACATTCAGGATACAGCCTGAGGTGAACACTTGCTCTGCGGGGAGGGCGGGATTGGATGCTGTTTAGATTTCAACATGAACTTGTATGCAATTAACTGGGTTTGTTTAGTCCCCAGTGGAGGCTCTATGCTCAGGATCACCTTTAGGGAAAAAGATGATATGTTTTCTTTGGAGATGCTTAGCTTGAAGGGAGGGAGAGCTTTCACCCCCAACCCTTTCTGTTAATAAAATAGCTCTTATTTTAATAATGATTCAAGCCCTCCAGCAGTCAGTTCACAGGAAAGAAATACAGAAGATCAATAAACATATGAAAAATGCTCAGGTTTATTCATAATTAAAGCAATATAGATTCAAACAACGAGACAGAGATAATTTTTCACCCATCATAATGATGCCTTATGGAAAGTTTCCTAATATCTTTCACTGACAAGGCTGTGGGAAGAAACCAGCACTTTCATCCCCTTGCTGAGGTCCCATGTGGTCCAGCCTCTTCAGAGGGAACAGTGTCAACAGCATTCAAAACTGTCAGCACGTGCACCCCAGAACCCCGCAATTCCACTCCTAGGCTCCAGCTCTACAAAAACACGTTTGCAAAGAGGCATGTCCAAGAATGTTCCTTGCTCCATTGTTTATAAGAGAGAAAGGCTCTAGACACCCCAACTGCCCGCGAGTACATCAATAAACAGAAGTGCAGCAAAATACTGTGTGTGTTCAAATGACGTGAGGCAGATTTGTTCTGACACGGGAGATCCCCAAGGCACACTGTTCACTTCAAAAAGTAAGTTTCAGAACAGCACGTACCGCAAATGTATGATCTCATTTGTGTAAAACACTGCAAACACACACACACACACATACACACACACACACACATCTAAGCCAGATGTTCTCTGCACCCTTCCTCCCCACTCTCAGGTCATCAGTCTAACCTACAGCTGGGGGAGATATTTGGGCTCCCTGGCTCTCTTGTCTGGAAGCCTTCCACTAGGGCTGAGGTCTCTACAGCCCACCACTCACACTCGGCCCTGGGCCGTGTTCCTGGCCCCCCTTAGACTTAGAATATCGCTCTGTACCCAGGGTACTCTCACTCTCTGGGCCCCTAAGGTTGTCCAGCCAGACAGTGGGGCTTCTGGAGTGTTTGGAATGAGAGTTTGGGGCAATTTTAGAAAGAAACTGTGGTGTTGGTGCCCAACCCAAGAGATGCAGACATGTTAAGGTGGTGAAATGCCAAGGTTTCTGGGTGGCACTAGGGGCATAGGGATTGGGAACAAAGTCTCCCCACCCTCTTTGCTTGGATTTAGGTGGTAGGGTACTTTGCCACCAGGGGACAGTTCTTCTGTATGCACCTGGACCTAGTGACCCAGTGCCCAGGAGTGACCCGGGCACCCAGGGCCTAGGAGTGACCTGGGGACTAGGGTCAAGGCCAGTTGGTAGTCAGAGAGGAATCTGATCTGAGGTCAATAGTGCAAAGTCATGCCCATACCTGGTGCTTCCCAGGTGGCACTAGTGGTAAAGAACCCACCTGCCAATTCAGGAGACATAAGAAATGTGGTTCGATCCCTGGGTCAGGAAGATTCCCCAGAGAAGGAAATGGCAACCCACTCCAGTATTCATGCCTGGAGAATTCCATGGACTGTCCAGGGGTCGCAAAGAGTTGGACACAGTCAAACAGCTTAGCACGCACGCATGTCCATACTTATTCAGCTCTGCTGACTTGACCGCTCTCAAGATCAGCCACCCTGTAGGGAGGAGACTATTAGTTCCATTTTCCAGTGGGGAGACTGAAGTCCAAAGAATTGAGTTCTTGTGGAGGATAGGCAGGGCATATGGCTGCCACGTAAAATACAGGGTACCCAATTAAATGGGATACTTTTTTTAGTGGACATACTTCCCAAATGTCTCATGTGTGAGTGTGAGTGTGAGGGAAAGGGACTGAACCTGGGTCTCCTGCATTGCAGGTGGATTCTTTACCATCTGAGCCACCAGGGAAGCCCACATGTTGCTTACTTATGCTAAAAAAGAAAAAAAAAGCATTGCTTATTTGAAATTCAAAGCCAGTGGGCATCCTATGTTTTTCTCTGTTCAATCTGGCAACCCAGGCCTGCCAGAAACCTATGGCTGGTTCCTGCTTTGCAGGCTCGTAAGTCCCACAGAGCATACTTCTTTCTCCTAAGGTGACCCTTCAGAAAGCTCAGATTTCATCACAGCTGCTCCACCAGAGCTGGAAAGGGCTTCTCCTGGGCCCTCAGGAATGCAGGCAGGGCCTTTGTAAGCTCTGTTCTAGAGAGCTTGTTCCTAGCACTGGACAGGTGGGACCAGGGAGGGAGTTAGGCAACCCAGATCAGCCGCCCTCTCTAAGGGAGTTGGCCCCTCACTTTCTTCTCCTTCACTTTTTCCTTCCTCCCTTCCTCTCCTCCCCCTCCCCCTGTCCTCCTCTCCCTCCCACCTGGCCCCAATTGTGCTTGGTTTCTTTACAAATAGCCTCCTCTTCCTCAGGAGCTCTGAGGCTATTCCCAAGAGCTGAGGGTTCACCTTCGGTGGCTGTATGAGTCAGAGTTCTCCAGAGAAATGGAACCAATAGGAGGTATGTATGTGTATGTATATGTATTGTTGCACTCACTCACTGAGTCATATCTGACTCTTTGCAACCCCAGGGACTGTAGCCCACCAGGCTCCTCTGGCCATGGGATTTCCCAGACAAGAATACTGGAGTGGATTGCCATTCCATTCTCCAAGGGATCTTCTTGACCCAGGGATCAAATCTGGGTTTCCTGAACTGGCAGGTGGATTTTTTTTTACCACTGACTCACTATGCATATATGTGTGTGTAAAGAAAATTTTATTTAAAGAATTTGGCTCATGCCATCATAGAGCTAGCAAGGCCAAAATTTGCAGGACAAGTCAGCAGGTTGGAATGTTAGGGAGGGGTTGAGGTGTAGTCTTGAGCAGAATTTCTTCTCTGGGAAACCTCAGTCTTTGTTCTTAAGGCCTACAGCTGATTGAATGAGGCCCATTCACAGTATCAAGGATACACAATGTCCTTTACTTAAAGTCCACTGATTATAGACATCAACAGCTACAAAAAATGCCTTGATAGAAACATCTAGACCAGCACGTGATGGAATAACTGGAGACCTTAGGCTAGCCACATGGACCATAAACATGACCACTGAGGTCTATTCAGTAGGGAAGCTGAGGGAAAATTTGACTTAGAATAGGGGGTGCAGGGCTGGGGACACTGGAGGCTCCAGTAAGCAGGCCCCTCTTCTGCACATCCCTCCTTTGGTTCTCATGGTTCCTGTCCAGGATGATCCAGGGTGTCAAAAGCCATGTCCCTTGCCTGGGAATTCTGGATGGGGTAAGGCAGGATGTGCTCTGTAGAGGATGCTTTCTGAAGGTGGCTATGGCCTGGACTGTTAACCAAAGCTGGCCTTGCAGAAACCACGGTGGGATCTAAACCTGCTTTGGCCACTGACCAACTCTGGAGTCCTGTGCCAGCCCCTCCCTCTATCTAGAAATGAGGTCAAATCGGATGAGCTGAGAGCCAGGGCAGTTTTCCCAGGCAAAGATTCAGAGCCTATCGCTTCTCCTAAATTGCTTACAGAGTAGCAGAGAAGAAGACCTTGAACCCAGCCAGCAAGATACAGCAGGAACAGGAGGTGCTGGGTCCAATGCTTGAACTCAAAGTGGGAGTCTGGCTCCACCCCTGTGTCCAGATATATCTTCCGCAAAGAGCTGATTTCCCAAGCCTCCTCCGAGCCTTGGTCCCTGTGCCTTCTTGGCCATTGCTTACAATTGGTGGTGATGGCAGGAGGAGCAGTCCCTAACCTCAAGGAAAAGATGCAAGTGCCAAAGGATGAAGACCTGCTTCTTGGAAGCTTTAGGGATAACCAAGAGCGCTCAGTGGCAGCAGGTGAGGATCCCCCGTAATGTCCCTTCCCTTGGGTATCTATACCTGTGCATGCATGTTAGAAAATGCACAGGTGTGGCTTGGCAGAAGCATGAATGTGTGTTTGCATGTGTTTGTGGGTACCTGTGTGTGAGGTAATGGGATTGATAAAGTGAGCCTTTTGTAGCGTGTGACGGGGAAGGTTGGATGAACACCCCTCCCATTGCAAGCCACCAGTGGGTCTTAATGCAAAACACTCAGTGGGTTCAATTTATAAGATCATTCAAAGCAATTCTCTCTCCTAACCTTCCAGTACCTTCTTCTGCCCTTTAGAGTAAAGCTCCTTACCATGATCTACAAGATCCACATAAGGTCACCACCTCAATATACTTCCTGCTGTGGCATGCTGACTCAGTCCACAGTGCCTTTAAGCCTGTCCTGTAACATCCCAAGACTCTTTCTTCTTCACAGCCTTTTCACTATGTGTTCCCTCTTTCCCCAGATTTTCTATGGCTGGACTCTTTCTCTTTCAGGTCTCTGCCTCAGTGTTGTCTCTGACTTTTCTAGAAGTATCCCCTTCCTTCTGTCTTGTTATCCTGTTTTTATTGTTTTGGGAGCATGCATCTCTTGATTTGCACTGATGGATTATATCCTGTAACCCCCACTCTCGTTACCACTTTCTCTGTACACACACAAACAATCAATTTTTTATTGCTGTGATCTTATTTCTTGGCCATTGCTTGCTCTTTAAGAACCTAGCCCAGAGCTTGACACTCAGTAAACACTTACTATATTTTGAGTACATGAAGAAATTGAGACCTGAGATTAGCCAGTAGATGCCAGAGAATGGGTGTTGAGTGCTTCCTAAGATGTTGGGGGACCCTATCCTATTTTTTGGTGTGTTCTGTGCCCATGAAACCTTGGGATAGCCTCTATGGGTATTCCCTGGGCCTCTGTTCTTCTTCCTAGAAATGAAGGAGCATATATCTCGGTTGCTGGGTGCTTCTCAGCGGCGACAGAAGGTGGATCCAAAGGCTGTTGGCTCTGCTGCGGTTTGGAATATGGCTGCAAACCAGTCCAAGAAGGTGGTACTGTATGGCATTTGGTGGCTAGCTTGAGTTTGGGGGAGTTTGCTACAGTTGTAGCAGCTCTGGTATGGAGATGGTAGGTCAAGCAGGGCATATGTTGACTTTGGGGGAAGGACAAAGCTCCTGTGTTCTGGGCAGGCAAATGAGGGCAACAAGGTCTGGCGAGAGATCATGGCCATTCTCTGTTAGTTCAACCTTGAGGGTCCAGAATGTCTGAAACACACATTGCTTGTGGAGTACATATCTACTTTCTTTTATTAATAAATTAGTAAATATTTCTATATTTGAATCTCTATATGTATATATCTATATGTTATGTCTACTTGTCTACTTCTCTCTATATATATTTCTATATAGAAATATGCAAAAGTATAAAAATCATTATATATATATATATATATATATATAGTTGCTGTTTAGTCTCTAAGTTATGTCTGACTTTTTGAATCCCCATGGACTGCAGCATGCCAGGCTTCCCTCTCCTCCACTATCTCCCAGAATTTGCTCTAATAAATGTCCATTGAGTCAGTGATGCTATCTAACCATCTAATCCTCTGCTGCCCCCTTCTCCTTTTCCGTTTAATCTTTCCCAACATCAGGGTCTTTTCCAGTGAGTTGGCTCTTTGCATCAGATGGCCAAAGTACTGTAGCTTCAGCAACCATCCTTCCAATGAATATACAGGGTTGTATATATATCTCTAAGCATATATAAATATAGATATACATGTATCTATATCTATCTTAGGGCTGGGACTAGGGTAAGGCAAGTGAAATGCCTATGCTCTCTGGCTACTAGGAAATCCAGTCAACTGAATCTGAGCATTTTGTAGCCAATCCTTTAAGTTACATTCTATATGAGTGAGGGAATGTTCTAGAAAAAATGGTGGCTATACTGTTGCAAAAGATACTGAGAAAAGGCAGTCATTTTGGAGAAGAGAAAGTCCTGACTCTTCTTGGGAATCACATGAATCCCATCATCCTTCTGTAGCCAATTCTTTTAACTACATTCATCTTGGGTGACAGAAAGTTTTAGAAACATGGTTGTTAAACCACTGCACATTTACTGGGAAAAGGCAACACCTTTGGAGAGGAGGGAGACCTGAGTGTTCCAGGCAATCATGTGAGTCTCATGTTTTGTAGCCCATCTGATAAGTAAGCTACTTTTGCTGCAGATGCTGGCAATTTTAGAAACATGGTTGTTATACTGTTGCAAAGGTTATAGGAGGTAGAGGGAAGGTAAACTGACTGGAGAGGCAGGAAGACCTGATGTTCTAGAAAATCAGCTGAGTTACATTTTGTTCCACTGTAATGAATTTTTAAAATTATACTAAACATTTGAGGGAATGTTGTAGAGAAAATGGTGGCCATGTTGTTGCATTTAGTTCAGTTCAGTCGCTCGGTCGTGTCCGACTCTTTGTGACCCCATGAATGCCAGGCCTCCCTGTCCATCACCAGCTCCTGAAGGTTACCGAAACTCATGTCCATCGAGTCAGTGATGCCATCCAACCATCCCATCCTCTACTGTCCCCTTCTCCTCCTGCCTTCAGTCTTTCGCAACATCAGGGTCTTTTCAAATGAGTTAGCTCTTCACATCAGGTGGCCAAAGTATTGGAGTTTCAGCTTCAGCATCAGTCCTTCCAATGAACACCCAAGACTGATCTCCTTTAGGATGGACTGGTTGGATCTCCTTGCAGTCCAAGGGACTCTCAAGAGTCTTCTCCAACACCACAGTTCAAAAGCATCAATTCTTTGGCACTCAGCTTTCTTTAAAGTCCAGCTCTCACATCCATACATGACTACTAGAAAAACCATAGCTTTGACTAGACAGACCTTTGTTGACAAAGTAATGTCTCTGCTTTTTATTATGCTGTCAAGGTTGGTCATAACTTTCCTTCCAAGGAGTAAGCGTCTTTTAATTTCATGGCTGCAGTCACCATCTGCAGTGATTTTGGAGCCCCCCAAAATAAAGTCTGACACTGTTTCCACTGTTTTCCCATCTATTTGCCATGAAATGATGGCACCAGATGCCATGATCTTAATTTTCTGAATGTTGGGCTTTAAGCCAACTTTTTCACTCTCCTCTTTCACTTTCAAGAGGCTCTTTAGTTCTTCACTTTCTGCCATATCTTCTTCACATGCATTAAATATGGGGAAAAGGCAGCCATTTTGAGGAGGAGGGAGACCTGATTGTTTCATGAAATCACTGAAGTCTAGTAGTTCTGTGGCTGATTCTGTTAGCTATATTCACCTTGGATGTGGGCAAGCTGCTTATGTTTTAACTTTGATGTAGAAGGTGGGGGCACTGAGAGGGATTTAATTAATCTCTAGATTAATTAGAGTTGCCTATTAGGACTAGAGGAATACACCTTAAAAAAATAGAGTCCTTATATTGATTGTAGAAATTAAATTTAGACACTTAGAATTAAATGTATAAATTCTATATATTTATTCATTATTTATTTTTGGGTAAAATGTTAATGAAATGCTATTGCCTCTGAGAGAACCACAACATGAAAGAAAAAAGAATCATAATACTACTCTGCTCATTTGGGAAAAATGATGTAGTGTGCCTTAAAAAATAAATGAAAATAAAAATAACATTTTTGGAAATAATTGACAGAGGGAAGCTGCACTTGCTGCAATTCATAGATTTTAAAAATCCCCATCAAATGTAAATAAAAATCTGATGTTTTGAAATGTATATAACTCTAAGTAGAGAGTTTCTAAAATTAAAAAGAAAAGAAAAAAATGACAACTCCTTTGGACAGTTAGACCTATCAAATGATTGGTGATCACAAGTTATCATCAGGCTTGCATATGTTGTTAAATTAATTCTTAAGATATTGATGTATTAAATATAAAATATTTTACCTCAAACAAACAAACAAACAATACACCCTACTAACATCCTTATTTTGCCTTCAACTCTCTCAAAAAGCATTTTCTCATTCTGATCCCAATCTATAAGAAAATCAAGGGGGTGTTGCGGAAATTTTTCTAGGAGAGACTCCATCTAATTCTTCTTTATAGTCCTGAAGTCTTCCTGACACACACTGTCCTTTTAATGCTGTTTTTGAGGTATCTTACTGCTTGCAATGCAGGAGACGTGGGTTTGATACCTGGGTCAGGAAGATTGCCTGGAGTAGGAAATTACAACTCACTCCTGAAGTCTTGCCTGGAGAGCCCCGCGGCCAGAGGAGCCTGGTGGAGGTGGGGTGGTGGCAGGCAGCCAACCTGTGTGGCTCCCAGGCTCTTCTGATTCTGGAGGATCAGGCTCCACGTGACTCCCAATGGGGTGTGCTGATGCTCCCAAAGTATGGGCCCAAGCAGGATACTTTGACTGATGGTTCCTTTCCCTAGGGGCTGCAGCTGCGGGGAGTTGGAGTGGTGGGAGAACAAGGCGATGGCGGTGCCCGACCCCAGGAGAATCCTGGCGGCTCCCAGGGCATGAGGTCCCAGTACGAGCGGTAAGAAGGATCCCATGGACCCTGTGGGAGAGAAAGGACAGGGCTTTTGGGGCAGGGACCCAGGGAGTTGGCAAGCAGACTGCCCAACAGGGAGCAGTGAACAGCTGGCCATGCTTGGAGTATGGGGACTCTGTTGCCTCCTCACCACAGCCATAGAGCCCCCTGGCCCCTTGCCTGTTCAGGGCCTCCTAGCATCCCACAGCAGGGCCAGCTCCCAGCCCTCAGGCTTCAGGACCTGCGACCAGAGAAGGGGAGAGCTCCAGGCGGACAGACTCATGGTCCAGAGGAGTCCACAACCTTACCCATCTGCCTTTATGGCTCTCCTGGGACCACCAGAGGGTCTGACTCTCTGTGTTTAACTCTCTGTGCAGCCGAGAGTTAAATACACTGGCTGAGATTGGTCTGGAAGAGCTCAATGAGCTGGAGATGGAGATCATGAGAAGACAGGTGAGTGTCTGATTGCCAGGGACCCACTTGAAGGTGGGAGGCAGAATCATGGTGAATGGGTGGATGGGGCCACCCACCTTGAGGATACCCAGCCTCTCCAATCATATTCATCTGCTAGCAGTGGAGGCGAAATCAGGCTTGCTTCCCCATTCACCCAGCCTTCTTGTCTCCAGTGTCCTATCTTGAGGCCTAGGCTCAACCCCATCTCTCTGCCTGACATGTGGGAAGGGAGAAGGGAGGAGAAGAGGAGGAAGAGGGGACATCAGAGGATAAGAGAAGTTTATTCATAGAGAGTGATGCCAAGAGGTCTGAGCCAGGGGTCATGTTCATTCAGGCCAAGTTCAGGTCTCCATGGTTTGAGACCCCAGCAGGCATGGGCATGGGCAGGAGGGATGTCTTCCCTGGTGGCCCTCTCTGGCCTTGCATGTGACTCCATCCTGAGGCCCTTACTCTGGTGCTGCTGCACCCCATCCCCTTCCCTGGCAGCTGGGATGGGCTGGCTTCTTCCAGACAATGGGAAGAACTGGTGATGGTGGGGGCAAGGTGGCAGGGACTGAGAACACAGACAGCCCAGTCTCTGGGTTACACTGGGCCCATCCCCAGCCCTGGTCAGCTGCTCTGCCTGCTTCTTGCCCAGAGGCCCTTTTCCTCCCAAAGCACAGAAGAGGCCCTCCTTGGTCTAAAGTCATATTTTACCCCCATTGGTGTGCTGTGGACTTCCCTAGAAGAGCCTTGTTCACCAGCTAGCTCTGGTCTCTCTGCAGCTGTTCATGATTACTGAGCGTCTGCGCTACCTGGAGGACCAGAGTGCCACCTGGCACCAACGGGAGGTGCTGTTATTCACCATGCTGCTGTCTTCCTGCATCGCCAACCTGTGGCTGTGGATGCGCCAGTGATGTTTCCTGCCGGTCCGCCGTGCAGCTAGAGCCCTTCAGTCTTCCCTTTCTTCCCTTCTCTCCCTCAGCCACCTCTGCCCATCCTCCTTCTAACTTTCAGCAGCCTTCAACAGCATCGCCACCATTTTCCACCTCTGCCCGAGGGAGGCCCTAGCTGCTGGGAGGTGGAGGAAGTATAGAATCGCGAAGGTCAGAATGGACTGAGATCCAGCCTCTTTGCAGGGAGAGGATGGTGGTTTCCAGTCCCCACAGTAACAGCAGTGGTAGGTGCTTCCTCCTTCCCTGTCAGGGCTCCATGGTGACCATCTTGGAGCTAGACCTTGCCTCTGGGCCCTCAGTGTCTCTTCTGTTCCATCCTTGGCAGGGGCTTGGCTGTGTCTTCCCTGTTTTCTTCAAGGTTGTGCTCAGGGCTCTGCACACAGAATATTCTCAATAAAAGTTCAGTTATAGCAGCAAACCCTGGTGACTGAATTTCTTGCATCCAGGACTCACATGGGGACAGCCCCTCTGGACAAAATCCTTGGTTCCTCCTTCCCAGGCTCCTCCTGCCTCTCCATTGCCAGCCCAGTTGGGGGAGGCACTCCTTAGGGGCAGAGTTTGGCAAAGCCCTTCCTGTGGGACTTCCACCAGCAAATGCTTATGGGGACATGGTTTTGCAGGAGCAGCTTGTCCTAGTTGGACATTGCAGGGACTCATTCAGAGAAATCTCCTGGATAGGACCACAAACTTTTCCATTTGTTCAGGAAGAAAGTGAGGCCCAAAGAAGGGAAACATGGCCCTGGGGTCACCTGAGACAGCCCTAGGGTCTAGGGCTTGGCCTTCCTCCAACAGATCGATTGGGGACCAGCCCCAACTCAGCTTTGGAGGCTGGATGGGAGATCACATAGAGGGACTTTGAACCCTTCTCCTCTGTGTCCACAGCTCTGAAATGTTCTCATAGAGGACAGAGTGCTGAGTAGGGTACTGGGACTTGGCCTAAGAGGGCAGGAGTGTCACTGCTTCGGGCCTGGCCTCAGGGCCAATGTGCTGGGGGCCAGGAGGCCATCAAAAGAACTGCTGCCCTTTCTCTGGGACCAAGGGTTAAATACACATTTCTCCGCGGGCAAGGACCTGGATCATTACATTGTTATTGGCTTTAGTGGCTCAACAAAGCTTATCCCAGCCCCCAAGTCGGTCAAGGCTTCTCCATCTCTAAAGGTGAGAGAGTGTGCTAGTCATTAGATATAAAATAAACATGATGGCATGTGCGTGTGTGTGTGTGTGTGAGAGAGAGAGAAAGAGAGAGTGTGTGTGTATGAGTGAGGAGGGAGGGTGAGGGGAAGAAAATTGAGTCCTGGAGCCTGCTCTGACTCCACTCCACCCCCTCTTTGGCCCTCATTGGCCTCATACAGTGAAGGGGGGTTCCTCCTCTCCCTACACTCGGGGGCTTGTGATACTTCTGAGAGTAGAGTATGGGTCTCCTGTTAGTGCTGTGCCATCCCATGCACATGACCACTGGATCTTGGGCTCTGCTGAGAGCAGAAATAAGAGCATTTGGCAAAGAAACCATTGGAAGATTCCTTCTCTGGTCCCAGAGCAGAGGGGTGGGACTGGGGTGCCAGAGGACAAGCCCTGAAAAATGGGGACGAAGCAGGGCCTGGCCACAAGGCCCAGGGAGGACCAGGAGGCCACCCCTCCCTCCCTCCAGTGCTCCTGAAGGTGCTCCTTGCTTCTGTTCCAATCAGGCCATGGCCACGCTCAGAGGCTGCCAGGTGCTGCAGGGCAGGGCCGGGCCTGCCCTCTGGGACACGGTGTGCATGTGTGTGAGCGGACACAGACATGTTTGCAGAAAAAGTCTGGTTGAAAATATGTTGTGAAACAAAGGTTCACCCTTGGGAGCAATTTAGCTACGATGCAAACAAACAGTGTGGCGGCCCCTGGAGAAACGCCTCCCAGGCCAGGTGGCCGCCCCTCCAGGCTTCGCAGTGACTGCTCGCTGATCTGGGCCCTGCCTGCCTGCACCGTGTCCACTCCAGGCTGGCCTCCTCTTCAGGACTCCACGGGGGTCCTATTGTGGGGGCTGGCATGGTCTGCCTGGCCCTCTGACCCTAGTTCACCTGGAACATCTGTCCACTTGCTGATATTTCCCTGTCAAGCTGCCTTGGCCTCGCCAAAGCACTCCAGCAGGTGCCCAACCCTTTTCCACCTTGAATTTCCTCATGGACAAGCTGGGCCAGTGCGGAGGAGACGGACTCGTTGATAGTTGGGGTGGGGGTGCTCCTCTGAGGCAGGTTGTTTAGTGCTCTGCTGTGCTACTTCCCACAAGTGGCCCAGGCTTGGTGGCCATGGCCATTTCCCCTCTGGATCAGGAGCTGCTGGAGGGGAGGGGCAACCTTCCATTGCCTTCTTAACCTGGCACCCAGCAGAAGTGAAGGGGCTGGCGGGGTGGTCTCTGACCAGGGTCTCCAGGGAATAATTCCAGCCAAATGGCCTCCCAAAGGGAGGGCTGGCCTTGCCTTGCTCACACAGGCCTGCCCTTCTGTGGAAACCCGCGGGAAAGTCAGTCCATTCGGACCTTCACTACCCCCAGCACTCTCACTTCGAGCCAGCACACTGTGTCTTTAAGGTATTAGATCACACGCATCCTGCTTCACTGCGTCCTCCAGAAATAGATAGAAAACATGGCATGTGCAGCTAACAAAGCCCCTTGTCCTCCCCCATAGCCTCTGCCCCGTCAAGTGCCTGCATGGAGGTAAGTCCCATGATTGGATGGTGTGCACCCCAGCAGACTCTGACTGTCATGTGCAGACATGTGTCTCTGTGCATGCCCTGGGCTCTGTGCAGAGGAGCCATGCAAGCCCTCCCAGGCAGCCCTTGGAGAGAGGCTGGGCCCCCCAGCTATGAGTCCCTTTCCTGCGTACTCAGTGGTGTCCGACTCTTTGAGACCTCATGGACTGGAGCCCGCCAGGCTCCTCTGTCCGTGGAACTCTCCAGGCCATAATACTGGAGCGGGTTGCCATTTCCTTCTCCAGGGAATCTCCCCAACCCAGGGATAGAACCCGCCTCTCCTACGTCTCTTGTATTCGTGGGTGGATTGTTTACTGCGTGTGTGCAGGTGGGGAAAGCTATATACCTGCTCCACTGGGCTGGCCCTCAAACTCCCTCCAGCCCTTCCAAAAGCTGGAACTCAACATATTCCAGGTCCTTTGTCTCAGCAGCTGGGAGAGGCGGCACGTGGGGTGAGAGGGTGTGTGGAGGGGGTCTGTGTACCTGGCAGCAGCCAGAAATCCAGCCCTCTTGAGTCACCACCCAAGTGCTCTTACCCACTTTCACTTCCCCAACCGTGGCCCCTCTTGGACGCCAAGTCCAGGGAGGCCTGGAGGGGAAGGAATGGATTACCTCCAACCCTGCCCCGCCCCAAGTACCTCTTGTCTCTCCCAAGTTTCCACCTGGCTTGCCCTCTGGCCAGGTAGGTGGGCTGAGACTGTGAACAAGGCCAGGAGGCAGGTGCATGGGGGTGGTGAGCTGGTGACGCTGGGTCCCTAGACACAAAGTCATGAGCGGTACAAGTTCCATGTAAGGGAGGGCTCCTCAGGGAGCTTGGGAGGGGCTGGCTCCTGGGTCTGGGCAGATGAGCAGCTTCCACCGCCAGGCAGCCTAGTATCCAGCCCTCACCTACTGGCAGCCTGGGGTGTGTGGGCCCCACAGTGAGAAGGTCAAGCATCCAGCCAGTGGGCAGAACTGTTTCTCCAGTGGGCAAGTGCTGCCCTGGGCCAAGGCCTTGACCTTGCCTCAGCTGTGGGCATGGGCTCCTCTGGGCCACTGCGAGCCTCCCCTGCTGGCCTCAGGCAGGGCGGGCAATTCTTTGACTGAGAGGCTGAGAAGCTGCATGGGGATTTGGGGATCCCCCTGGTCTGGGGCCAGAAGCTTTGGGAGGTCTCTACTGTCTCTTGGTGCTGATGAGCCCCCGAGGGCTCGTCTCTGACCTGGAAGCTTCTTGGACAGACCTATAGACTTTGGCCAAGGAACATCCTGCCTCGGAAGCCGTCTGACTGGTGAGGAAAGGTCGGTGGCCTCCTTAGGGTCAGGTTTGGAGCCCTATGTGTGTTGGTTCTGGAGCTGGACTTGACACGGGCCCTTGTGTGCCTGGTCTGTCCTGGAAGCTGAGAGAAAGTGGCTGTGTGGGGGTACTTTGTTCCTTGCCCAAGTGCATGAGTGAAACCCTGGGGGTTTTAGGGGTATGGAGGCACTGAGTATGTGTGAGGCTAGGCCTTCTCCAAGCCTGTGCTCTAACCACCCTCCCTGCCACCTCCTGCTGCTGCTGCCGCTAAGTTGCTTCAGTCGTGTCCGACTCTGTGCGACCCCATCGATGGCAGCCCACCAGGCTCCCCCGTCCCTGGGATTCTCCAGGCAAGAACACTGGAGTGGGTTGCCATTTCCTTCTCCAATGCATGAAAGTGAAAAATGAAAGTGAAAAATGAAAGTGAAGTCGCTCAGTCATATCCGACTTTTAGCGACCCCATCGATGGCAGCCCACCAGGCTCTTCTGTCCATGGGATTTTTCAGACAAGATTACTGAAGTGGGGTGCCATTGCCTTCTCCACTGCCACCTCCTAGGGAACAACATAGGGGCCAAGAGTGCACCTGGTCAGGAGAGGTGGGGTGGGAGAAAGTGGGGAGTCTGTGGGCCTCACCTGCTACATTGGCTTTCACTGCCAGCCTGCCCAGGGCATTTATGGGCATCCGAGGCCAGAGCATGGGGACTGCACCCCTGGGAGCTCCCTGGCTCCCTGCATGTGAGGAGTAATGGATGTAGGGCAGGGCAATGTACATGTGGCGCTTTTCCCATAAACTCTGCTGGGACTGCAGCCTTTGCTTTCGGCTCTTTGAGTTGCACCCTGCCCTCTTCAGGAGATCCTCGAAGGAGGGCACCTGTTGTGGGTCTCTCAGGCTTTGGGAGCCAGCCCCACTGCCATTTTGGCAGATATTTCTACAGTGAAGCCCATTACAGCTTCTGCCTGAGGGAAGATTCCAGAACCAGCCTGCAGGCCTGGGACAGGGATAGGCTCCCCATTTTGGCCCTCCAGCTGAGCTTGACCTGCATGTCCCCTTGAGCTCAGACCATCCAGTGTCTGCTCCATCCCTGTCAGACTGTGGTCATAGAAGGCAGCTAGCATGGGCAGCCAGCTCGGTCTATCTCTTGCCAGTGTCTGGGCCCTGCTGCTGGTGGAGCATGCATAGAACTTTTAGTTTCACTTGTCAAATGGTGGCTGACTTCTCCAGAGGGAGGGTCTCTGAGTGCTTGTGCTGTGTACATGCACACGGAATTGAGTCCCAGCTGTGGCTGACATGGTGTGTGCCTGGTGGGCCCTTGGCATCAGAACTGCCAGTACTTGCTCGGGCCACCTCCCCCCAACAACAGGCTCCAACATGAGATGGTTTCACAGGAAGCTTCAAAGATGGCTCTGGTCATATCAAGAAGGGGGTTTTAATGTCCAAATACAGAGTTTGTATTTTTTATGTAGATGATCTTTCAATCCATTCAATGAGTACCTGACACTCTCCTTGGCCCTGGGACCCAGTAGGGAACAAGGCACTCCTGGTCGCTACTCACATGATGTGATCATCTCACCAGGGATAGAAAAGAAGCATGGAAATCGTGATCAGGACATAAGTCTATGATGCAAATAAAGTGGGGAAAAGTGAACACGAAACAAGGAGTGGATTGGGAATGTGCAGAGCAAGTTTAGGGAATTCATTCATTCATTCATTCATTCACACATCCAGAATGTGTATGTGCTTGCCATGGGGCTAGGCTCTGAGACTTAGTGATGAAACAAAACAGACAAGCCCCCGCCCTGATGAAGTTTATTTCTTTGGTGAGGGCATCTGTCCATGGGTTTTAGAAGCAGGAGTGACACATAGATCTGGATGAAGACTTACTGAACTCACCCTGGGGTATAGAAGGTAGAGGAGAGAACAAGCTGGGGATATGAAGGCAAAGAAGCAATGAGTCAGAAGACTATGACAGGGTTGAGGCCAGGCCTAGGGCAGCAGCAGGCAGGATAGACACAGAAGGTACTGGAGAGAAATTTCAGCAGTAGAACCAATAGCATTTGAGGATGGGGAGGAAATGTCAAGAATAACTCCTACCTAGGTTTGTAGACTGAGCATAGGTAGGGAGAGATGTGCCTTTCTCAAGATAAGGCACTGGGGCTGGGGCTGAGGTCAGAGAGTCATGTCAGTCTGGGACACATTGAGTCTAGGGGCCCAGTGACTGGCTCTAGGAGATAGAGCTGGCATGTGGGCACCTGAGGGTGTAGAGCTCAGGGAGGGCTTCTCAGTGAGGACAGCAGGGGCTAGGGGCATGGGCTGCTATCTCTAGGGTCCAGTGTATCCTGCGGGGTGGGGGCTGACTATGACTGGTGTCAGATATACTGCACCAGTCCCATATTGATCTATAAAGAAATAAAGCCTCAGGTGGCAAAAGCAGTCCAAGTTTGGAAAGTTTCTGATGTGATGGTGTCCACACTAGAGGTTCCAGTCCCTTGTCGAAGGAGTGACCCAGCAGGTGTTCTGCCAGACCAGTTGGGCAGAGCCTTTTCCGTGTGTCCCACTGGAGATTTCATTTATTCAGCAGATAGTTGTCAAGCATCTTTTCCATGGAGGTGCTAGCCTGGAGCCTGACCGCAGGGTGGCTGCTGATAGCCAGAGGCAAATTGGCACCAAGGACCCATGCCTGCCCAGTGAGTGCCAAGCCCTTGCTCTACCCTCAGCTTGGGGCTGCCTATCCACAGCTGAACCCCTTCTAACTGTCCCTCCAGACCTGGGGCGCAGGGGTCACTGCTGTGCCTGCTGCAGCCTTGGACAAGTCTCCTCCTAGTACTAAAGCCCAAGTCCCTTCCAGGCTGGCCCTGTGGTTAAGCGTGCTTTTCGAGCCATGCTGCTTAGGTGTGAATCTGTAAAATGCGGATAGTAATAACATTAGCTTTGCCAGATTGCTGTGAGAATGAAAGAAGTCAACTTAGATCAAGTGCTAGTAGCCCATGGTAGCTGCTTCCTGAACAAGAAGTTGCTCCCTACACCCCACCTCTCTTCTAGCTTCCTCTTGTTTCTCCTTGTCAATGTCTGCTTGCCTGTCCACCTACCAGCCACCCGTGATGCACATGACCCTCCCCTTGGCACTGTTCTCTGCCTGCTGTTCAGGACTTTTTCTACTGCATTGGCTAGAATTGACTATCTGGGACACTAGTTTCTGGCTGGGACTTAGCATCTGCTTCTCTGGGCTGTTTGTCATGGAAGAGTTCCCTTCTCAGTCACAGTGGAAATATTTTGGCTGGTATTATCTTGAATCTGAGGCCAGAATGGCCTGAATTATAAAAGAAGCTGAGAAACCTGGTCACCTGGAGGGTTTTGTCAGCCTTTTGGGAAGACCCACTGAAACCAGTGTCACTCACCAACAGTTAGTTCCCTCTTCTGAGCTCTGTTTTCTAAGACTCCTCAGAACCGTACCAAGATTTAGCCTGTATGTCTCCCTCCCCACCTCCCTGCCTGCCTTCCTTTCTTCCCTCCACCATTATGTATGGAGTGTTTCCCAGGAGCCAGCCCCAGTGCTGAGTAGGGATGCAGAGCATCACGAGCAGACACTGATGCCTGTCCTCAGGCACGGCTTGTACCTCTCCAGTGGGTCCTGGCAAGAGGGGTGGCATAGTCTGGACTCGGGCTTCATCCCAGGACTTTGAGAACTTGGCGAAGTGGTGCATGGGGAGAATGAGCAAGGACATATTCTTAGGGGAGAAATTTGAGTGCCAAGCTGCACTGAAGGCCAGAAGCTGAAGGCTTGAAGTCTCAGTCAGTCACAAATATTTAAAGGCCAACAGTGGTGATGCACTGAGTGTGATTTGGGACAAAATAAGCTGTCCTTATTCTTCAAGAGATGGGAATACCAGACCATCTGACCTGCCTCTTGAGAAACCTGTATGCAGGTCAGGAAACATCAGTTAGAACTGGACATGGAACAACAGACTGATTCCAAATAGGAAAAGGAGTATGTCAAGGCTGCATATTGTCACCCTGCTTATTTAACTTACATGCAGAGTACATCATGAGAAACGCTGGACTGGAAGAAGCACAAGCTGGAATCAAGATTGCCGGGAGAAATATCAATAACCTCAGATATGCAGATGACACCACGCTTATGGCAGAAAGTGAAGAGGAACTAGAAAGCCTCTTGATGAAAGTGAAAGAGGAGAGTGAAAAAGTTGGCTTAAAGCTCAACATTCAGAAAATGAAGATCATGGCATCTGGTCCCATCACTTCATGGGAAATAGATGGGGAAACAGTGGAAACAGTGTCAGACTTTATTTTTTGGTCTCCAAAATCATTGCAGATGGTGACTGCAGCCATGAAATTAAAAGACACTTACTCCTTGGAAGAAAAGTTATGACCAACCTAGATAGCACATTGAAAAGCAGAGACATTACTTTGCCAACAAAGGTCCATCTAGTCAAGGCTATGGTTTTTCCAGTGGTCATGTATGGATGTGAGAGTTGGATTCTGAAGAAAGCTAAACCCGAAGAATTGGTGCTTTTGAACTGTGGTGTTGGAGAAAGACTCTTGAGAGTCCCTTGGACTGCAAGGAGATCCAACCAGTCCATTCTAAAGGAGATCAGCCTTGGGTGTTCTTTGGAAGGAATGATGCTAAAGCTGAAACTCCAGTACTTTGGCCACCTCATGCGAAGAGTTGACTCATTGGAAAAGAGTCTGATGCTGGGAGGTATTGGGAGCAGGAGGAGAAGGGGACGACAGAGGATGAGATGGCTGGATGTCATCACCGACTGGATGGACATGAGTTTGAGTGAACTCCAGGGGTTGGTGATGGACAGGGAGGCCTGGTGTGCTGCGATTCATGGGGTTGCAAAGAGTCGGACATGACTGAGCGACTGAACTGAACTGAACTGAACTGACTGAAGCTGTCCTTGTCCAAAGGCAGCCAGAGACTAATGTCCAACTGGGAGTTGGAAGGAAAGCCTGAAGCTCTTCAAAGAGAATCTGCTGTTACCCTTGTCTTTAGTACTGGGCAGTGGATGCCATCCATACTTTTGTGACTGTGAATAATGTGTTTTACTTCCCTGGCTGCTTTTCAGGTTTCCCCATTATCAGTGGATTTGGGCAATTTGATTACAGTGTGCCTTGGTGTAGCTTTCTTCATGCTTTTTTCTCTTGGTTATCATTGAGCTTCTTATGTCTGTGGATTTGTAGTTTTTTTAAAAAAATCAGATTTGGAAAAATTTTGGCCATTATGTCTTTAAATATACTTCCTACCTCTCCCTCCTTTAGGAACTTCAAGTACACCTCTATTAAAGCCACTTGAAATTTTCCCACAATTTGCTGATGCTTCGCTCTTTCTTTTTCTGATTCTTTCCCCCCCCCCCCCGTGCTTCCCTTTGAATAGTTTTATTGTGTTGTCTGCAAGTTCACTGATATCTTCTTGTGAAATAGCTGATCTCTTGTTGATCTCATCTAGTATGTTTTTTTATCTCATAGTTTATAGTTTTCATATTTAGAAGTTTGATTTGGGTCTTTTCATATATTCTATACCCTTATGTAACTTTTTGAACATATGGAATACAGTTATATTAACTGTTTTAATACCCCTGTCTAGTAATTTTGTATTTGTGTAAGTTCTGGGTTTATTTTGGTTGGTAGTTTCATCTTTATTTTGGAGAAATTATTTGTATACCTGGTAAACTTGAAGTGGTTGCAACACATTATGAATTTCATTCTGGAGGATATACCTGACCCCTGTTACTCCATCTTCTTCAGAAGCAGAACTGTCATGTACTCCTTTAAAATCAACAAATTGATATAGCAGAGGTCTAATCTGAGTAGCAGAAGTAGAGAGACAGAGTAATGTACAGGGAAAGTGCAAATATTCATTGAGCACCTACCATGTACCAGGCACTGAGAAAAGATGGTAGCTTGGACTTAAATGTTAATGGTGGAGACAGTGAGAAGTGGTCGGATACAGGGTATGTTTGGAAGGGGACAACGTGAATTGCATATGACCAGATGAATCACGTAGGTGTGAGGGTATGAA
The DNA here is from genome assembly GCF_001704415.2 of Capra hircus. Classification (NCBI taxonomy): domain Eukaryota; kingdom Metazoa; phylum Chordata; class Mammalia; order Artiodactyla; family Bovidae; genus Capra; species Capra hircus. The sequence continues at coordinate 711,376 of NW_017189518.1, forward strand.
GGGGCTTCCCAGGTGGTGCTAATGTAAAGAACCCGTCTGCCAATGCAGGAGATGCCAGTTCAGTCCCTGGGTCTGGAAGATTTCCTAGAAGAGAGCATGGCAACCCACTCCAGTATTGTTCCTTGGGAAATCCCATGGGCAGAGCAGCCTGGCGGGCTATAGTCCACAGGGTCACAAAGAGTCAGACATAACTGAAGTAACTTAGCAGCAACAGCAGCAGAAGGTATGAAAGAAAGGGAGGAGTGAAGGATGACTCTAAGGCATTTTAAAACATTTATTGGAATATAGCTGATTTACAATGTTGTGTTAGTTTCAGGTATACAGCAATACCAGTTATACGTATATATTCACTCTTTTTCAGATTCTTTTCTCATATAGGATGTAAGAGTATTGAGTAGAGTTCCCTGTGCTATACAGTAGATTCTGGTCAGTTTTTGAGTTGGGAGAACTGCGTCACCTTTATTGAGATGCAGATGCATACTGGAGGATAAGGTTTTGAGGGGAAAGATCAACTATTCAGTTTTGGACATATTCAGCCTGTGATGTCTATTCACATGGTAATGTCAGGGAGATAAACTGGAGTCCAGGAGAGAGGCTGGATAGGTGTTGAAATTTGCAAGTCATCAGTATAGAGACGTGTTTAAAGCCAGAAGACTAGATGAAGAAATGATGAAGAAAGAAAATACAAGACATCTACTCAAACACTGAGTTCAGGACACTCCAAAGTTTAGAACTAAGAAAGAGGAGGAGGCTTCATCAGAGGGCACTAAGAAGGAGTGGCCGGTGAGGCAGGAGGAGAATCAGGAGCATGGAACCTGTTATTTCAAGGAGAGAGTGTCTAAACTGTGCCAAATGCTGCTGAGAAACACAGTAGATGTGGACAGAGAACTGACTCTGAGGATGAACTGTGTTCATGGCTTTCCCTTTTATTCTGGGAGAAATACTGAGGTCAGAGACTCTGCAGACTCATCTTTCTCACCCCAGCCCCTTGGAGGCCTGGTGCACAGCAGGTGTCTTGGCCATATGCATGGAATGAATGAATGAATATAAGGGCACTGGGCAGCAGTGAGACTTGAATGAGCCACAGACTGGAAAGTAGCAGCTCTGGCTTCTAGCCTTGGCTATATTTCTAACTTGTTTCTTCTGTTCCTGGTCTTAACATCTCGGAAGGAATCAGCCTCACAATGCTTTCAGCCAGGGTCCGAGAGACTCTTGGGACCAGGCTGGTGTTTCTGTAAAAGTCTTGTGCTGGATGTTCAACTTGTGGATGAGGAGAAAAGAGGCTCAGAAGTGCACCACGATTGATGCTGGGTTTTTTGTGGAAATAGGGTGTCTTACTCTTGGTTTGGGGCTTCCCAGGTGGTGCTAGTGGTAAAGAACCTGCAGGAGACATAAAGAGATATGGGTTTGATCTCTGGGCTGGAAAGATCCCCCAGAGAAGGAAGTGGCAACCCATTCCAGTATCCTTGCCTGGAGAATCCCACTGACAGAGGAGCCTGGTGGGCTACAGTCCACAGGGTCTCAAAGACTTGGACACGACTGAGTGACTTAACATGCACACACAATTCTTGGTTTGAAGGCCTCCCTCCTATCTACGTTCGCTGTCCATCTCTTGTCTTTCCCAACTATATTTGCTGTCTTCCTCATGCAGCTTAGCCCTGCGTGGACACTTGCTTGGTTTCCCCAGTGCATCTACTGTTGCCTGATGCCTCTGAAGATGAAACCCTTCCTGTTTAGCTGAAAATGCTGGGGGTTGGCATGAGTGAGCCTCTTCACCTGTCTCTCACTTTTCCCTAGCTGCATCTAACATGTTTGCTTATCACCTCCTCCCCTTTCTGGCCTGTTCATCCAGCCCCTCTGCTCCGTGTTCTTCATAAGTCACCTCTCACATCCTCATCTGTCATGAGCTCCAGCCCTAACTGTGGTTATGTGTGTGCTAAGTCACTCAGTCATGTCTGACCCTTTGCGACCCCATGGACTGTAGCCCTCTAGGCTCCTCTGCTCATGGGATTCTCCAGGCAAGAATACTGAGTGGATTGCCATGTCCTCCTCCAGGGGATCTTCCTGACCCAGGGACTGAACCCTTCTCTCTTCATCTCCAGCATTGGCAGGCAGGTTCTTTACCAGCAGTAGCGCCAACTGGGGTTAGGAGCACAGATATTTTCACTGTCGAATCCCTCCTGAAACCTTTTAATTTGCTTCCTTATGTCCTTTCTGTACAATGGTAAAAATAATAGCAACACAAAAAGTTTACAAACTTACATCTCCCAGTCCCCACTCTCTCTCCCTCAAGCTTCTAGAAAGAGTTAGCTACATTCCCCATCTATTGTTCCTCACCTCCTATCATTCAATCAGAAACCTTGCAAACATGCCCTCTTTGCTTTTGACGAGGTAGCCAGTGAGGCCCCTAGCATTCGACATAGGGCCGCTCCAGCTCTCATCTCAGGCTCCTCCCTTCCTGAGACTCCCTCTCCTGGGGCCTGGCCTCCATAATCTCCTCAGAACTCTCCCCTCAGCCTCCTCTGCTATTATGTTACAAGAGTGCTCCTCCCCTCTGAGAGCTTGAACTGCCAGCAACCCTGATGGTGTCCACATCTTCCCTCCAGTCCAGGCCCCACTGAGCATGGGGCTGGTCAGATGCTCGCCTCAGGCTTGGAGGGTGACTGGAAAGGCTGAGACTAGGCCAGGGCCTTGGGGACAGAGGGCAGTGAATGGAAAGATTTTTTGACACTTTGTAGAGGGGATAATCAACTGAGAAGGAAACTGCTTGGAGGTGGTGACTGAAGGTTTCTGGCTTGGGTGACTGGGTAGAGGGTAGGCCATGTTCTGAGGTGGGGAAATTAGAGGGGAAGCCACTTTGTAGGTGAAGGTGTCAAGCTGAGTTTTAGCTAGGTTGAGTTTGAGGCACCTCACAAAAGAAGATGCCCGACAGAGACTGGAGAGATGGGTGGGCACCTTGGAAGAGATGCCTGGCTGAGGACGTGCTGGTAACTGAAGCCTGGGACTGGATGAACTTTCTGGAGAGAGCATGCAGACCAGAAGTACTGGCCTAACTACCTGTGGGCTGTGGATAGCTGACCGCCCAGGTGCCCACAGTGAGCAGCCCAAGGGGCAGTTCTCCCGAAGGGCAGTGTGGGTGGCAGCCAGACAGAGGGAAGAGCTTGTTTCTGGCAGAGAAGAAGCAGGGATCATGGGAGAGGAATCTGTCTTGGTGCCAGAAACTCAGAGAGGGCATATGACTTGTCATGTGCCCCCAGGGCTGCCCCCCTTGTGGGCTCAGGGCCACTGCTATCCCAGATGACCAGGAGGGATGGGAGGGGTCCGAGTGCTGGCAAACAGGGCCGATGCTGGCTCTCTATCAGCAAGAAGCTATCCCGAGTCCTCGGCCTGGAGTTTGCAGTCTCCCTGGGCTGGCCTTGGCCTCGGCCTCCTCTGCCTTCTTCCTATAAGCAGAGCTCACTCTGTACTCTGGGTCCCGCCTCCCACAGCAGTGTCCTCTACACCCCTGCCGTGGACGGGACCATTACTTCCACTGCTCCACCCCAGTCATTCAGCCACTGAACAGGTCTCTACTGAGTACCACTCATGAGCCAATGTTCCAGCCCCACTTCAGCTTCAGGCTTCCAGGAGGCCAGCCCTGAAAGCCTGCTTAGTGCAGGTGGCCCCAGCTTTGTTTGCGTTGCTTGGAACTTTCTGTCACCATGGTTGGCCACCTCTCGGGTCCAAGTTAGGACACAGGGATGCCAGTTCCTGTCCCTCAGGTGCCCTTATTAGCATCCTGGTGATGCGTTCCCACAGGGAGCAGCAGGTGAGAGGCTCTGAAGCTGCTTGTTATTACCACTCACCACAGAGCTTGACGTGCCTGCTGTCACCATGGGGACCGCTTCCGAAGCTGGAGAAGGCTGGGCTCCAGTAGGAGCTCCAGCAGTTGGGGCCACCGGTCATCCATGGGGTACGCTTATCCTTTCTGAGCAAATCTGGCAAGGCAGCCTCAGTGGGGAAGGGCTGTCACACCCTCCCTGACCCTGTGCAAGACACATTTGGAACACCAGGTCTCTCTTCTGGACTTTTCCTTTTCAGGATGCTCCTTCTTGGTCTGTTTTGTGGCTCTCTCCTCCTCTCTTCAATTCTTAAATGTTAGGGTTCTCCAGAGATCTTCCTGTGTGACCTCGCCCACTTGTTCTCCCTCAATCTCCACTCCCAATGGCTTCTTCCTTCTCTCAGGCTTCATCTGTACCGTCTTCTCCAGACTTCTCCACTGCACATCTCTCCACCTCTCTGCTCCCTCCAGGCCAGCCTCCACTTAGCAGTCAGAAGGCTCTTTCTCTAATATAACACTGTCCTTGTCATCCTCCTGCTTAGCCCTTGCAAAGCTCCCCATAGCCCAAAGGAGAAAGTATTCACTTGTACCACTTCTTATAGAGCCCGTGGGTGCTCTCCTTTCTCTCGTCTCACCCTCAGTCCCACTCACTGTTTGTTCCTCAGCTTCAGGGTGCTTGAAAGAATGTGACTGAGGCTTAAAGGAAGGACCCCCAGAGTCCACGTCCCTGGTGCAGAAGTCAATGGGAGGCAGGACTCCCACCTGCAGACAACCAGAGAGCTGAGCAGGCAGGTGACAGCTTCTTTGGGCCAAAGAGGTACATCTCCTCTCATGGGGCAGGAATTCGGGGGCAGTGACTAGTTTGGAGGTGCTCAGTGGCTTCAGTCTCTGCCAGATAGCTGCAAACAGGGTCGCTGGAAGATGGCTGAAATAGGTTTTTTCTTGTTTTGTTTTAGCTTGTTTAGTTCACGTGTCAGAGAATTCATTCTGGTAAAAGAAAAAGAAACACACACTGAAGTTTAGCACAGTTTGCCTTTTAAATAACCTGTCAGGGTGGGGAGAGCACCAGCATCTTGCCCTGTACCACCATAGCAGTACTGCAGGGAGCGGGGGTTTGCCAACTGGGCCCTGGTGCTGTTCTCAGTGCTCACCTGAGCTTCTTATGTGGGTACTGGGGTCTTCTGTGAACTTTCTTTGGGCTTCTCCCTGGCAGGTGAGGGTCCTGGTTGTACATGGAGGATGACAGAAAAAGCCAATGGCATGAAGAGCTCCCCAGCCAATAATCACAACCACCATGCCCCTCCTGCCATCAAGGCCAATGGCAAAGATGACCACAGGGCCAGCAGCCGGTGAGTCTGTTGAGGCTGGACCATTTCAGAGATGGCCTTGAGCCTGCTACTTCCTCCCAGCTCTGCCTCATTGTCACAGAGTAAACAATCCTTGGCTCAAGTGCAGCCTCTAAAAGGACCATGGGATTTTTAGGTTATCTCCTAGGAAGGGGGAGGGCTAATAGGATATGAAGCATGCACAGAAACAAACAAACAAACAAAGCCTTCAGTCAATACTGCTCCTTCCTCTGTAGGCCACAGTCTGCGGCCGATGATGACACCTCCTCAGAGCTACAGCGACTGGCAGAGATGGATGCCCCCCAGCAGAGGAGGGGTGGCTTCCGCAGGTGGGTCTCACCACTGCCCTGCTACTATCCCCTCCCTCCTGTGGGGCCTGTCAGATCATGTGGTCCTCTTGGTCCCAGGGGCCTTTCTAACAAGAGCTCTAGGAAGCCCTGTCAGCTCTGCCCTAGCTCAATTTTTCTCTCTAGAGAAAGCTCCTGTCAGCAAGTTTGGAGGGGCGGTGGAGGTTTCTCTTCAGACTTGTCTGTGGCAGTGTCAGGAAGAGACTGTCTTCCCAGCAGAGGGGCTCAGGTGGAGGGCTCTGAGGTCTCCAGCCAAGAGTTGTAGGCTCCATGCAGAAATCAGAAAGCCTGAAGCAATCTTTCTCCTGACTTGTCCTCCCTCAGTGCCATCTCCATTTTACCCCAGAGACCCCGTGTTTGTTCTTCAGAATCGACAGAAATGACACCTCCTACAGGAAGTCTTCCCAGAGTAGCCTCTTCAGGCTGCTGGGCTGAGTCATGCCCAAGCCCCATCCCCTGTCCTGGGCGTGGGTCCTCTCTCCAAAGCACAGGTCTCTTATGCCTCACGCTCTCTCTCTCTGCTCTAGGATTGCACGCCTGATGGGGGTCCTCAGAGAGTGGGCTAACAGGAACTTCCGTGAGGAGGAGCCTAGACCTGACTCATTCCTTGAGCGTTTCCGGGGGCCTGAGCTCCACACCGTGATAACACAGCAAGGGGACGGCAAAGGCGACAAGGACGGCGAGGGAAAGGGCACCAAGTACAGCAGTCCAGCCTGAGGGATGGGAAGGGCCCCAAGCATGTGTTGGGAGGGCTTGGTGGGGTTCCTCAGACCACAGCCAGGGAGGCCTGCTGTGCTTTCAACTCTAAAATGTTCTTTGGTCTGTGCCCAGAGTCTTTCTAATGGCCAGTGACTCACTGGCCTTGGGATCCCCTGCTGGCTCCTCTTACCTTCGCCACCGATTCACAGAGCTTCTCCTGCTGCTCAGGAAGCAAGGGGCAAGGGCACGTGGATGTGGGTGGGAAGAGGACTCAGCCAAGGGTGCAGAGGAGGGTGCAACTAGAGAGTGCTGTGGAGCCCATGTCAACCCCAGCACCCGTGTGAGTGCACAGTGGGGGTGTGAAGAGGCCATGCTGGAGGCTGCCTGGCTGGTGGTGGAGGGAGGAGGCCCCGAAACAAGTAAGTAAGACAGAGTGAGTGGGGAGGCCAGAGAAGGCAGGTCTGGAGGGCCTCTTCTTTGAGGAAGGAGTAGGCGATGGGGGATGTCTGGCCAGGCCGACATTCCCTACCTCTGACCAGTAGAGGAAAAGCGCTCCTGCCAAGGCAGGACCGGGCATCTGGAAAAGTCATTCGGGAGCTGGAGGCCAGACCAAATAGCGGGGACGGGCAGGAAGCACATTCACTCAGAGGCCCTCTCTCTTCCCAGGAGGGATGTGGGGACCTGACCTGAGCCCTCATCACCATGCTGTGTAAGTCCCTCCCTGGGGCCCGAGGCCTGCCTCAGTGACAGCACTCTCTCTCACACACCCTCTTGGCAAGAGGCCTCCAGAGAGCACAAGAGTCAATGGGCCCATGTAGGGTCAAAATCAGAAGAAGGCTGTTTCTTACCCACCAAGCTCTAGTTAGATGCCCAGTGCCAGGCTGTGGCTTTCTCATAGATGAGGCCCTAGGAAAACCCATGCATCACCCTGGGCATCCTGCAAGGCACTGCATTTTCAGGGTCCTCTGGCCTCTGGGAACCAGGGTGCTGCCACATCAGGGAGCTGGTTCCCAAGCCTGGTCTCTGTGTGTCTCCTCAGGAAGAAGTTTGAACTCTTTGTCTTGGACCCAGCCGGGGACTGGTACTACCGCTGGCTTTTTCTCATTGCCTTGCCCGTCCTCTACAACTGGTGCCTATTGGTGGCCAGGTGAGCAGAAAGTGGTCCGGGAGGGGGTGGCCCGAGCAACCTGGTCCAGCTGTGGACACAGTGCCCACGCTACCTCACTCATTCATTCACCAGAGGTTTAACTGAGCACCTAATGGGTTCCAGGCTCAGTGCTCAGGGTTAGAGACCATGTGTGAACAAGGCACACATGGTCTCTGCACTCCTGGAGCTCTCAGGCTTATGGGAACACTGACAGTGAACCTGAATACACCAGTGCTCAAGCCAACTTCAGGGATTGGAGGCAGGGAGCTACTGATACTAGAGAAAAGGCAGTCAGGGTGAACCTCTCTGAGGAGGTGGTGCCTTAGCTAAGACCTGAGTGATGAGAGAGGGTCTGGAGGACTTCAGGTAAAGTGTTGGAGAGGCAGGCGCAGGCTGGCGCTGCAGGCTTTGGGCACCAAGGAGGGGGCTGGGTTTCATTCGAAGTGTAACCAAGTAGTCAGAGTAAATTGCTCCTATTTTTGACTTGTACACTCACTGAGTCATCCTGGGTTCTATCCCTTCCTTTGCCCTCTCCCGTGGCCCCTACCCACCCAGGCAGCAAGACACAATTCCTCCTAACACTCTCCTGCAGTCTCCAACCTCTCTTCATTCCCACTGCCTTGAGTCTAAGCCCAGCTACCATTCTCTCTCGGGTGGGTTGGCCAGTGCTCCATGTTGGGTTCTCAGTAGGTGTGTGTTGAAGAGCCAAACATGGAGGCTAGTCAACTGTGTATTGTGGGCATTCTTCCAATGACTCATTTTTCATTCAACTCACTTCTGTTGAGCACTTGAATCCTGGGCTAGGATGTGCTCTGGGCTAGCACATGGGGCACCAGGTATGTTGTAATACTAAGAGGTGGTCTCTGTCTCCGTGGAGCTCACAGTCCAGTGGGTCAGACAGACAAGTAATGTTCAGGAGCAAAGTCTATGTATAATAAGGGTTGGAGTAGGAGTTACTTGTGAATCCGTGTCTTCTGGGCAGCAGACTGACTGTGACTCATCAGTGCCCCTGGTGGCCTTCCCAAGCTCTGCTTGTGGCCAATCAGTTTGGGGACTTCAGGAGTCATTGGATGGCTTTGAGGGTGAAGCCCAGCACTGTCTTCCTGCAGAGCCTGCTTCAGTGACCTGCAGAAAGGTTACTACATAGTGTGGCTTGTGCTGGATTACGTCTCAGATGTGGTCTACATCGCAGACCTCTTCATCCGACTGCGCACAGGTAAGTGATAACTGGGATGCACAGGCAGCAGCATGACCCCTGAGTCCAAAGGCTTGAATCCAAATTCTCAGGAAATCCCCTTGGCATGGTGCTAGCCTCAACTATCTGGCTGGGACACAGGCTGATGCCTTTCCCTCTTTGAATCTCAACTTCCCTACATGCTCAGTGAGTTTTGGATCTGGGGGTGATTTCTTAGGATACTTATGGCCAGCTATACTGTGTGAGCCTCCTATACCCTTCTTGGGAAGGAGGGTTCAGTGATCATATGCTCCTTCCTGAGCATTAGTCTATTAGGAGGGACAGGTATGAAGTCAGAGGTGATATACATTGGCTTGTGTCTCCACTAGGTTTCTTGGAGCAGGGGCTACTAGTGAAAGATACCAAGAAGTTGCGGGACAACTACATTCACACCATGCAGTTCAAGCTGGATGTGGCCTCCATCATCCCTACAGACCTGATCTATTTTGCTGTGGGGATCCACAACCCTGAGGTGCGCTTCAACCGCCTGCTACACTTTGCCCGCATGTTTGAGTTCTTTGACCGCACTGAGACACGCACTAGCTACCCCAACATCTTCCGAATCAGCAACCTGATCCTCTACATCTTGGTCATCATCCACTGGAATGCCTGCATCTACTATGCCATCTCCAAGTCCATCGGCTTTGGGGTAGACACCTGGGTTTACCCCAACATCACTGACCCTGAGTATGGCTACCTGTCTAGGGAGTACATCTATTGCCTTTACTGGTCTACACTGACCCTCACCACCATTGGGGAGACACCACCCCCTGTAAAGGATGAGGAGTACCTGTTTGTCATCTTTGACTTCCTGATTGGTGTCCTCATCTTTGCCACCATTGTGGGAAATGTGGGCTCCATGATCTCCAACATGAATGCCACCCGGGCTGAGTTCCAGGCCAAGATTGATGCCGTCAAACATTATATGCAGTTCCGAAAGGTCAGCAAGGAGATGGAAGCCAAGGTCATTAGGTGGTTTGACTACTTGTGGACCAATAAGAAGAGTGTGGATGAGCGGGAAGTCCTCAAAAACCTGCCAGCCAAGCTTAGGGCTGAGATAGCCATCAACGTCCACCTGTCCACACTCAAGAAAGTGCGCATCTTTCAGGACTGTGAGGCTGGCCTGTTGGTGGAACTGGTATTAAAGCTCCGGCCTCAGGTCTTCAGCCCTGGGGACTACATTTGCCGCAAGGGGGATATTGGGAAGGAGATGTACATAATCAAGGAGGGAAAATTGGCAGTGGTGGCTGATGATGGTGTCACTCAGTATGCCCTGCTCTCGGCTGGGAGTTGCTTTGGAGAGATCAGTATCCTTAATATTAAGGGCAGCAAAATGGGCAATCGGCGCACAGCCAACATCCGCAGTCTTGGCTACTCTGATCTGTTCTGCTTGTCCAAGGATGATCTTATGGAAGCTGTGACTGAGTACCCTGATGCCAAGAGGGTCTTGGAGGAGAGAGGCCGGGAGATTCTGATGAAGGAGGGCTTGTTGGATGAGAATGAGGTGGCAGCCAGCATGGAAGTAGATGTGCAGGAAAAGCTAGAACAGCTGGAGACCAACATGGACACCTTGTACACTCGTTTTGCCCGCCTGCTGGCCGAGTACACGGGAGCCCAGCAGAAGCTCAAGCAGCGCATCACAGTTTTGGAAATCAAGATGAAGCAGAATAATGAGGATGACTACCTGTCAGATGGGCTGAACAGCCCGGAGCCACCTGCTGAGAAGCCATAATGGCTTAGCCCAATTGCCCTTCCAGCCTTGGCCTTGACCCCAGGGCTGGAAGAGCTGTGTAGGTCCCCACATATATATGTATTACCACATCCCCTTGAATTCTCCCAGAAGCCTCTCTGCTGGAAGGTTTAGGGCTTGATCATCCAGAAGCCCTCCTCCAAGTCCGACTAACAGCTAATCTTGTGCAGGTCACAGACTGTGCTTAGCTTGGCTTCCAGAAGCTTCAGCCTGTCTAAGTTTGAGGAAGAAAGAGAAAAGGAGCAGCTCTCCAGGCTCTTTTGCATCTGGTTACCTCCCACTTGGTTCTTTTCTGTGTTCTGAATATGTCCATTTCCCTGCAGCAGTACGTAGTTAGAACACTGGCTGCAGACACCTAGCACTGGTCCCAGTGTCCTTTTTCCAAGGCAGGCAAAAGGTGTGGAGGGGGGAAGGGAGGAGATGCTCACTCCAAGTCCTGCTCTGCTGATTCCTCTGTCTGCCAACCCAGAGTGGGAGCCCTGTGGTCTTCTCTGGACCAGGGGGAGGAGGATGCTCCTGGTCTCCAATCCACCCCAGGGCATGGAGTGAGGAACTAGCAGGTGGCCAGCAGGCAAGGCATCCGGAGAAGGCAGTGGGCAGGAGTCTGGCCATCACCCCTCTATGCAGAGCATTTCTCAGGAGGCCCTGAGGCTGATGGTGGGTGGATGACTCTCCAAGTTAACATCTGCAGTAGAGACACTTACAAGTTAATAAATTCCTCTGAACTCTTTGTGGTGATTGCTCCACTCTGCTATTAAGATTCTCTCCCTTCCTCCCTCCCAACCCATCTCTTTTCCCCTTATTTCTCTCTTCCCTTACCCAAGACTCTGCCTGGAATCCCCTCTGCTGTTTTTCGCTGCCTGTCTAAGCCCTACTAGGGCTTCCCTCATAGCTCAGTTGGTAAAGAATCTGCGTGCAGTTCAGGAGACCCTGGTTTGATTCCTGGGTCAGGAAGACCCCCTAGAGAAGGGCTAGGATACCCACTCCAGTATTCTTGGGCTTCCCTTGTGGCTCAGCTGGTAAAAGAACCTGCCTGCAATGAGGGAGACTTGGGTTCAACCCCTAGGTTGGGAAGATCCCCTGGAGAAGGAAAAAGGCTATCCACTCCAGTATAGTCCATGGGGTCGCAAAGAGTAGGACATGACTGAGCCACTTTCACTTTCACTTTAAGCCCTACTGGTCCTTCTGTACTCAGCTCAGGTACCACATTTTGGGAGAAGGTTCCCTTGTCTGAATCAGCTTCCATACTAGGCAATCTTGAGTCTAGGCTCTAGGCTGCTCTAGGTTGCTCGTGAGTCTCAGTCCTGGCTCTTTATCACACGGTGGGGTCTGTTTTGATGCATCTGGTTTCCACTGTGGGCTTTCTGTGGGCAGGGCCGAGACAACCTCTCTCACTGCTCTGCTGGCAGCCTTGGAGACATGCCTGGCACAAAGGAGGTGTTTGGAGAAGTTTAGTCAATGGGGTGATAAGCGAGCACATCCAAACTCCAATGCTTGCATTTGCCAGCAACCATGTCTTTACAGTCATGCAGGCTACATCTGGGGATTTGGGAAGGCTCTCCTGAAGGTGTAGATACTTGAGTGGGTACCACCAGGTGATCCGGGGCCTGAAGAACATTGCTAACTAGTGTACAGGAAGATCTAGCTGCAGACTCGGGTGTCTCTGTGCATATCAGTTATCTCTCTCTATCTCTCTATTAATAGTGGTTCAGCACACACACAATTTTCCAGTAATTTTAACATTTATCTTTTTTTTAAAGTGTACAATTTGGTACTGTTAAGTATATTTACGTTGCTGTGCAACCAATCTCCAGAACTCAGTTCATGCTGTGAAACTGAAACTCAGCCTCCAGTAAGCAGTCTTTCCTCATTCTCCCTCCCTCCAGCTCTAGCAATCACCATTCTGCCTTTCCTCTCTAAGAATTTGACTGCTCTGGATACGTCACATAATGGAATCATATAGTGTAGGTCCTTTTGTGACTGACTTATCTCACTTAGCATAATGTTCTCAAAGTTCATCATGTTGTAAAAGCTGTCAGAATTTTCTTCCCTTTTTAAGGCTGAATAACATTCCATTGTATGGATAGACTGCATTTTACTTATCTACATATCCATCAATGAATACTTGCATTGTTTTCATCGTTTGGTTACTATGGATAATGCTACTATGCATATGAGTCTACAACTGTCTGTTCCAGTTCCTGCTGTCACTTTTTGGAGTGTATACCTAGAAGTAGAATTGCTGCATCATGGAGCAATTCAATGTTTAATTTTGAACAGTATGAAACGCCATACTGTTTTCCACAATGACTACACCATTTTACATTCCCACTAACAGTGTACAAGGGTCCACATCCTCACCAGCACTTGTTGCTTTCTGCTTTTTTTTTTCTGTCTTTCACAGTAGCCATCTTAATAAGTGTGAGTTGGTATCTCTTTGTAGTTTTGAGATTCACTTCCCTGATGTAATTGACATTGAGCATCTCTTTGTATGCAGCTGACTGGACCATTTGTATGTCTTTTGTAGAGAAATGTCAATTTAGTTCTTTGCTCAATTTTTAATTGGATTTTTTCTTTTGTTGTTGTTGAGTTGTAGCAGTTCTTTATATATTGTGGAAATTAACCCAAACCAGTTATATTATTTGCAAATTTCCTCCATTCCATGGGTTGTCTTTTCACTCTGTTGATCATGCCCTCTGATGCACAGAAAATTCTAGTTTTGATGTAATCCAGTTTATTTTTTCTTTTGTTGCCTGAATTTTGGTGTCACCATTTATTTTTATTGAAATTAATTCTTTTAGGGAGACTTCTTTTAAAATTTAATGTAATTTCTTGACTTCTTCTGTAGCTTACAGTGGTAAATTGTAATCAGGGGAAGACTTACTTGCAGAGATCTGGAACATGTTCCATGCCTAGGCCTTGGTCACTGAGTGGCAGTGGCAGGGTGGCAGCATTTGTGATGGGCCCGTGTTCTCTGAATGCCCTCCCTTAGGGTATAGGACTGAAAGAAAAGGCTCTCATCTTCACCTCCAGAGAGGCTAGGCCGCTAGGAGTTGGAATCCCTGGAGACCCAGCCAGATGCTTGCCCAGACTCTCATGGCTAAGGCTGTGCTAAGGCCATCAGTTTCCACAGTCTGTAGCCCTAGGATGGCACTGGGCCCAGAGGCAGGAGGATGACTGCACTGAAGAATATGGCCTTGGTTTCTGCAAGACGTCTGCAGCATTTCACCCTCAGTCCAGCACCAATGGGTGCCTGATTTCCAGTCCACATCAACCAGGTGAACATGGCATTTTGGGTCTGGTTTTCCCCCGGGAACAGCAAGTGACACATCTGGGTCACAGGGGGAGCTCACTGGTTTGAGTTGCAGACTTCAGGGCTTTCAGCTCTCACTTGCTTCTCCACTTCCCTTTTCCTAGACCTCCTTAAGTTTAATCACCCATTTTTGCGTGTGTGTGTGTGGTGCCTTGAATGCCTATGTTCTCTTAGGTGTCTAGGATTTTTCTCATGCTGTTCCCTCTTCCTGGATCAGTCTTTTCTGCCTTTTCTTCTAAGACTCAGCTCCTCCTTCTCTGAGCCTTCACAGACTCAAAGCCTTCAAGGCGAGACCCCCTTGCACCCAGACTGCCAGTGACTGTTTGGCAATTGGTCTCTTCTCATCTAAACACAGTTTAAAGTGAAAGTGGCTCAGTTGTGTCAGACTCTTTGCAACCCCCTGGACTATACAGTCCATGAAACTCTCCAGGCCAGAATACTGGAGTGGGTAGCCTTTCCCTTCTCCAGGGGATCTTCCCCACTCAGGGATCGAACCCAGGTCTCCCGCATTGCAGGCGGATTCTTTACCAGCTGAGCCATCAGGGAAGCCCAAGAATACTGGAGTGGGTAGCCTATCCCTTTTCCAGGGGATCTTCCTGACCCAGGAATGGAACCGAGGTCTCCTGCACTGCAGGCGGATTCTTTACCAACTGTTCATTGAGAAAAGGCTGAAGGAGCAACAGCAGGAATATCCGTGCAGCTTGGGGCATGTGAGCGTGTGAATGTGTGTATGTGGGCACCTATGTTAAGCCCCATGTGAGCACCTGGGTGTGGACCTTAGGCAGACAGTGTTCCTCTCTGTGCTCTCTATCAGCCTGCCCAGCCCCCTCCTCAGTTGCTCTCTCTGCAACAACGTGACTGGCTCCTGCTTGTCTCTGGCCGCCACCCCCGCTTCTCTCCCATAACTGGCTGTAATATAAGAACTGAAGTACATTTTCCATTATGTGTCGTTTTTATTCAGCACAGTCTGAAGTTCCCTGCTCTTAAAAAATATTTAAATTGGAATGTTTTTTCTTTTCCTCTGAACACACCCACGAAGGTAAATTGCCCTCTTGGTATATGGTCATGAATTTGTTTTTCTCTGCGTTGATGACCTACTATAGAAAACAGAGGCCCTTTCTCCTGCCCACCACTTTCCCTCCCCTTTCAGTCTGACCCTCAGTGGCTCCTGCCTGGCTTGCAGACTGCCGCCCCCACGTTGGCCCAGCCCAAGTCTCAGACTCAGCACTATCTATCTGTCCCTCAGTCTGGAGCCTAAAGCTAGTGTGATCTCTTGCCCCCTCCGGGCGGGGGGAGGTGTGGGGGCGCGGTGGGCAAGGCAGAAGTTTCCTCTCTTCTGGAAACAATGAGCCAGGAAGCCCCCAGTGCACAGAGACAAGGAACCTGGCCACCAGAGGGCGCATGGACCTTAGGAAAGGGTGGTGGGCTCTCCTCAGTGAACCCCTAAGCAGACGGCTGAGGGGTGCCCGCGGAGGTAGCTAGGTGGCTCCTCACGGAGCCTCTCTGAGCTGTAGGACCAGGTCTGTCTCCCTGAATGCCCTGCTGTGATCCCTGTAGATGCCCTCAGATGGTCCTAGGTTTCAAACCCAACGGTTCTGTCCAAGTCTGTGTGCCAGGTGCCCAGACCTGGCTAGAAGCTGGGTATAGAAGAAATATCAGGGTTGAACTGCAAGGGGGCCTGGTTGTTACTATTTTAATGTGCATTCAGAAAAAATACTACTAACCCACAAAACACTCGTTGTTATGGATATTATTCCTTCAGTTCAGTTCAATTCAGTAGCTCAGTTGTGCCCGACTCTTTGCGACCCCATGAATCGCATCACACAAGGCTTCCCTGTCCATCACCAACTCCTGGAATTCACTCAAACTCATGTCCATTGAGTCAGTGATGCCATCCAGCCATCTCATCCTCTGTCGTCCCCTTCTCTTCCTGCCCCCAATCCCTCCCAGCATCAGAGTCTTTTCCAATAAGTCAGCTCTTCGCATGAGGTGGCCAGAGTACTGGAGTTTCAGCTTTAGCATCATTCCTTCCAAAGAACACCCAGGACTGATCTCCTTTAGAATGGACTGGTTGGACCCCCTTGCAGTTCAAGGGACTCTCAAGAGTCTTCTCCAACACCACAGCTCAAAAGCATCAATTCTTCGGCGCTCAGGTTTCTTCACAATCCAACTCTCACATCCATACATGACCACTGGAAAAACCATAGCCTTGACTAGATGGACTTTTGTTGACAAAGTAATGTCTCTGCTTTTGAATATGCTCTCTAGGTTGGTCATAACTTTCCTTCCAAGGAGTAAGCGTCTTTTAATTTCATGGCTTCAGTCACCATCTGCAGTGATTTTGGAGCCCCCCAAAATAAAGTCTGACACTGTTTCCACTGTTTCCCCATCTGTCTACCATGAAATGATGGGACCAGATGCCATGATCTTCATTTTCTGAATGTTGAGCTTTAAGCCAACTTTTTCACTCTCCTCTTTCACTTTCATCAAGAGGCTTTCTAGTTCCTCTTCACTTTCTGCCATAAGGGTGGTGTCATCTGCATATCTGAGGTTATTGATATTTCTCCCGGCAATCTTGATTCCAGCTTGTGCTTCTTCCAGCCCAGCATTCTTCATGATGTACTCTGCATAGAAGTTAAATAAGCAGAGTGACAATATACAGCCTTGACGTACTCCTTTTCCTATTTGGAATCAGTCTGTTGTTCCATGTTCAGTTCTAACTGTTGCTTCCTGACCTGCATATAGGTTTCTCAAGAGGCAGGTCAGGTGGTCTGGTATTCCCATCTCTTTCAGAGTTTTCCTTAGCATGGACCTAAAAAAGGAGAGCTGATTTAAGACTGATTTAAAGGATTACATAAATAACTATTCCAGTGACCCATGAAGGTGAAACATGGATGATGCTGTTTCAAGATGAAGATGGTCATAACTCACCTCTTAATTACTTTTCTCCAAGCCAGCTTTCTCTCGCCACATCAGTCATGACATGTACACTGTTTCAGTTGCTCAAGCCTAAGCATTGGAGCCATCCTGAACTCCCCTCTTTGTTTCATCCACCATATCCGATCAGCCTGGAAACACTCTCGACTCTCAAAATAAAATCAGAATCCATGCACTTCTCCCACTTCCACCAGCCCCACTTGAGTCTGGGACTTTGCCAGCTTTCTCCCGGATGCCACGGTCACCTCCACACTGGTATCCCTTGTTACCACCCTGAAATCCGCTCAGCTAAACAGGGAGTGCACGTAGGCAGGCATGGGTGCCATCTGGTCCCACTGTGAGCAATAGCTTGCCATACTGGCTGTGGGTTCGATTGCAGGTCACCTCCCCCTGGCATGGACAGAGGTGCCAAGGACTAAATGATTTTGCTTCTTAGTCTGCTTCGAGGCAGACATCTCCCTAGAAAGACAAGCCAATCCTGATTTAGGGCCTAACACCAGCTAGCCCTGATCAGGAGGGTGATGAAAATGCATCTCGAGCTAAAAGGTTTGCTAAGCATAAGTCCAAACTTGCTCAGTTCTCTGGTTGGAACTAGGGCTGCGCCTGTGGAGGGCCTGATAGTGGCCCTGCCCTGAGAGCCCAGGAACATGCTGGGGGCCTGGAAATATCTACCTTTGGAAACCTGGAGTATACCACAGCAGGGAAGTTGAGGAAGAAGACTCTGTCTTTATTTCCAATCAAATCATCCTTGCTTGGCTTGGTGAGGCTCTGTCCTTTTCCAGAACCTCCCACTTAGTTGTATGCACCTGAGTCAAACTGGACAGTGCTCTAAGGCGATCTAAGCAAGTTGCTGTTTTGTCCTCCATGGACAGATTTGTCCTGGAGAACCTTAAATTTGCCTTGAAGGATGCAGAGGAGCTGTCTGGGCCAGTGAGGTGACATTCCAGGTCCAGATTCAAGGTGCTAATGGGGAAAGGATGCTGAAGAGCGAGGCAAGGGTCCCAGTCTGTTGCTGGAGTGGTGCATGAACCCAATGAATGCTCTCTTGGGCTCCACAGACCCTAGAATTAACTTGGCCTCACTGGTTAAACTCGGACAAGTTTCTTCCTGTTTTGAGCTGTTTTCAACTTATTTTAAGGAATGCATTTCTCAGGGCCCCCTGCAGCCCTTCTGGGGGTGGGAGGAGAATGGGTTTGTCTTATTTCCACTCATATCCTTGCATCACTCAAATTTGTCAAGTGGCTAACATCCAGGCAGATTTTCAGAGTTGCCAGTTTCTACAGATCAATGTATTTAATTAGATGGGTTTTCTTTTTTCTCTTTTACTGAATTGAGTAAGCAAATAAAATTTGGGCAATTTGTTATAGGTCATTTAAATGCCAACTCAGTTTCATAATCTGGACTTGTGCCACATCCAAGTCCTTCCAATTTCTTTCCGGAGAGATGGAATCTGAAGCCAGCTGGAGGAGTGGGTATTACTGGGGTCTGTAGTACTCCTGAGGGTCTGAGCATCTGCAGTCTAGCTGGACTCTCTGTTGATCTAAGAGTGCAAGCTGGGTGGTTAGAGAGTTTAGGGCTAGTGTTGGATGGGGACAGTTGTGACATGGTAATAATCAGATGTTCTTGGCATTCTCCACGAACAAAGGCTTGCTTTGAATTTGCAACCTCTGTTTTCTTATCTGTATCACCAATAAAGTCTCTGCAACACTCTAATTCTGGGGAGGTAGAACTGCCCCAGCCCCACCAAGGTATAGCTGGTCCCTCCAGTGCTGGGAGGAGACAGCCCTTGGGACCCAGGTCTTGGAGGCCCAACGAGGAGCGGTGAGGAGGAGTCTGGGATCGGGAGGGCAGCCGCCTGGGCTCGGCCTGAGAGGTGCCCGGTCTGAGAGGTGCCGGGTCTGAGAGGTGCCCGCTGGCCAGGCTGCCTTGGGCTCAGGACCGCTCGCCCCGCTGCTGTTCCACCTCTGGCCACAAGGCAGGGTGGGGGCGCTCTCGCTCCGCCGATGGAGCGGGCCGCGGCTCTTTCCAAGCCCTTGGCCACCCTCCACGTCGCGGGAACACTTTTGCTGGTCCTGGACTCCCGGGAGCGCGGGCACCTCAAGACCCCCGGGGCGAGAAGGGGTTTGGATGCTGAGAGATGGGCAGCCGTAGGCACCGAGCATGGCAGGAGGGAGGTCTCCCTGGGCGCCCGACCTAGGTCTCCATATTCCCATCCCCTTTTCGAGCCTCGCCCCTCGCCCCTTCTCTCCCTCCCTGTTGACACCCCCTTCCTGCCAAGGAGAGGCAGGAGGGAGGTAGCCGTGGGTCATTTCCCTCTGGGACCTGCTCTGAGAGGGTGAGGCTGGGGACGCTAAGCCACCTTCCTGGCTCCTGCAGCCCAAAGAGTGAGCAGGCAAGTCTGTAGATAGGCTGCTCAGAACTGTTGAACTCAGGGAGGCCGTGACAAGGTGTGACGGGCGTCCAGAGGCAATGGTTGGAGGGCTCTCTCGTATGGGTCCGGGGACAGGCATTCGGGGCATCAGGCTTGGTAAATAACATTAGCAAGGCGACAACCCCGAGCAGGCAAATTGGGAATGCAGACAGGGCTTGGTGACCACGCTGGCTGTCTGCCTGTGAGTCATCTCTGCGGATCGATTCATCGCAGAGCACTTGGATGGGCAATGTGCTTAGAAAGAGAGGCCTAGTAGAGCCTTCCCTGCAGACCACGGAGCTCTCTGGGTGGCCAGGAACGCTGCCTCCTCTTGCTGGGCACAGAAGCCACTCAGGGCCCTTGTCCTTTCCCTACTTGCCCCTCTTTTGCAAGGGTTGGTACAGGTTCCCCAGTTTTCAAGTTGAAACTGAACTTTCCTAAAGCTACCCTGATTTGGGGGACTCCAGGGATCCCCCAGCCCCACTGAATTGAGTCCCTTCTTATGGCTCCATCTGCTTGTCTATGTCGAGTGCTTGGTGCAGAGTAGATGCCAATGAATATTGGTTGTCAGAATGAAGAAACCACTCTATTCTCTATTTTTGAACGTGCTTGGCTTTGTGTTTCCTTCTAAACCTAGGAAATAAACGGATGGCCCATTAGGAAACAAGTGGGTGTCCAGTGTATACATAGCAGAGAGTGGTTTCAGGAGATAAACCAGTTCTGTGCAGATGTGGGGTGGGGGCAGGGGCCGGTGGGGTGGCAAACAGGGTCTGGGAAAGAGGAAATTTGCCTGCAAAGAGTCCCGGGAACACAGCTTATTTCACAGGCTCTTCCTTCCTGCACTTCCTTTTCAGTTCTGACCCTGTGAAACAGAAAACAGCTTTCTTTGACCCAGAGACAAGGCAGGCTGTGACTGTAGTGTGCAGACATGCTGAGAGCTAATTGTGCCTGCTACGGGACAGCTCCGGCACTCTCCACAGGAGAACCCTGTGGTGTGGGCAGGTCAGTGCCCTGACAGCATGTGACCTGGAAGCTGCTCCCGAGCCCCTTCCACCCTCCACCCCCAGTCACAGTGGCCCCCTAACCCAGGCTTCTGATGGGTTGTTTACCTAAGTCCATAGATAACATCCGAGCCACATGGAGAAAGCACTAATGGGTGACATTTGAAGAATCTGAGCTGAATCTGCCTAAAATTTGATTTTTGCCTCTTAAAACAAAACAAAACAAAACTTTCCACTTTATATTTTCAAATCTTGCTGTGCATTGAGTCATTTCTTAATGGCACATAAATCCCATCCATTAGTTCATATTTGCCTGTTGTTTCAAGAGGATATTTTTTTACAGCCAGTGACCATAGCTAGTTTTGTGTCATGCCCTCCTCGCATTTGCAGACATGTAGTCCTTTGGGCTCGTGGCCCTGCAAAGCCACAGCTTGGAGCTGGAGGCAGCTTTGCCCCTGCTACACAGAGGAGTGGGGGCTGCAGGGGGTGGCCAGCTGTGAAACATGCCCCACACAACTGGGTTCTGCCTGGCTTCCATTGTGAGGCTCACTGGCGCATGGAGGGAGTTGCAGGAGAGGTCAGGCTGTGTGTGGCCAGTTCTGAGTGGAGGAAGAAAGAAGCGGAGGAGGAGAGAGGGAGGGAAGAGAGACAGGAGACTTCTGGTGACTCATGGCCTCAGTGATGACAGCTGGCACAACTTGACTTCCTTGGAAGCCAGGCAGCACCCAGTACCCAGCACTGAGTGCACAGCTCTGCAGGGTGGTGGGGTTCACCCCAAGGGGAGGGATGGTGCAAGTGTCACTCTGGAGTGAAGACAATCTTGGCAGCTTGTGCAAGTATGCTGGCTTTACTCTTGGGGAATGCCACAGTGTCTCCCAGGAGCCTGGCCAGCCGGCCATGGCCACATCCTCTTTGAAATGGGTATTCACAGGCTTGGCCGATTGTCCCTCACACCCAGGTCCCAGCTGCCACCTGAAATGGTCCTCCCCTGCCTTTAACCCTCTTTGGCTTTCTTTTCCTGGATCTCTCTCCTCTGCCGTCTACCTCCTCCCTCCCTTCTTCTGCCAGGTCCTTCTCTTCTGTCTGGTCCCTGTGCCCCTAGCCCTCTCCTGCCCCTCCTCCCTCCTCTCCTCTTTCTCCCTCAATAGCTCTCTTGCTGTCCCTGCACCTTCTGGCCTTTCCTCTGCCTCTTTCCTGCTCCTTCTTTCTCCTTCCTTTCTTCTTTCTCCCCCAAGGCTGTTCTCCGCTCCTTACTCTTAACTTCATGCCTGTTTTCCACTCCTCATCCCATCCTTTTTCTCCTTATTCCTCTCTGCATCCCTGTCCTCAGAATCCTTTACCCATGTCTGCTCGCCTTTGGTCATCCTTTCAGCTCTCTGCCCTCTTTTCCCAGTCTCTCTCCTCCCTCTCCTCTCCTCTCATTGTTCCTGATGCTCTGTGTTGGTCTTTCTCTGCCTTCCACCATCCTTCCTTCCCTCCTCACAGCTCTTCCCTCCACCGTCAAACTCTCTTCATCTTTCATCTCTCCACCAAACTGCCCCTCCCGCTCCTTCTCCCTGCCCTGTGCTCCTCTGTCTTTGCTTTCTTATTTCTTGAACCCCTGCCTTTCCCCTCTACTTCTCCCAGCATCCCAAGTGGCAGAATCCTGGGAGCAGCTAAGCCCTCCCCCACCCCTCTAACTGTTCTAAGCACTGCCTCAGGGACACTCATTGGGACACAGGGGAAACAGCAAGCCCTGGGAGTCAGGCAGGAGGGGGAGACCGGCTCAGAGCTGATGTGCCATATGCTTGTAGCCCAGACAACAGGGAAGGGGATCCTTGAAGGTTGCTAGGTTTTAGTGGGTTCCTAGTCAAAGTGCTGTCAATGGGAGTTGCCTCTGATGGGCACCCCCAGAGGTGAGCCATCTGTGCATGAGCACGGTTGAACTGCAGGCAGATCTCGTGTAGGATGACCGTTTTGTCTCTAAGATCCTCCCTTGGGTGGATGGTCCTCCATGCCAGCCTCTTCCCATAGGGCCTGGCCATCCTTGCCCATCACCTACATCTTTAGCTGCCTGTTGCCCCTGCCTGTATCTCTTAGCCCCAAGGCCCATGTCCCGGCTCTTCATTTCCCACTTACCTCATTCTCCACCTCCATTCAGTTTGCTACTGTATCCATCTGCTCACAGCTGGCCGTGGGGCAGTAGGGCACACGTCCTTGGGAAGCTACTGCCTCTGCTGTTCACCATAAAGGAGGCAGTGGGGCACAGGGGATTCCTAAAGGTGGTGGGGACCCTAGAACAACCCAGTCCTGAGCTCTGCATCAGAGCAGGAAAAGCTGTGGACCCCTATAACTACATCCCTAGCCAAACGAAGATTCTGCCCTTCACAGAGAGCCCCCCAGGGTGATCACCTACTGTGTGTGTTTCTGTCTTTGTGCCAAGCCCTGCCAGAGGACAGTGGCAAGAGCATTCTGTCGACTCAAGAAGGACCCAAAGGAGCGGGGGTGGGAGTGGCTGCACAAACAGAGTCTCAAGCCTCTTGTGCAGGAGACACTGAGGGCCAACCAGGGCCTAGGTTGTCCAAGACCTGGGGCCAGAAGCAAATCTAGGGTGACACTTGGCAAGCCTGGGCCTTGGGGTCCTCATGTTAAGCAGAGTAACAGACTACCATGGTCTTTCGACTGGGGTAACACTAGCTTATTAAGGTGCATTTTTCTTCAGGCCCTATATTCATACATAGGTGCTTTCACTGAAGCCTCTCATTAACTCAACAAGCTGGTTTCCGGTTTTGCCCAGACAGTAACCAAGGTGCAGGACATTTAAGTGATCTGTCAGAGATGTGCAGCAAGTAAGTGGCAGAGTCAGACCTGGCACATGGGTCTACTGTCTCTGCATCCCCTCGCCAGCTCTGTCAAGGTACTTCCTGTTGGAGGGCCAGGGCTCCAGCACTCTGAGCTCTTGTCCACCAGAAGCAACTGGATGAATGAAAAGGCAAACCCGAGGGGGCAAACCTCCAAAGCCCTGAAGGGAGGGGTGGCTTTTTGACTGTTGTTTTCTTTTCATCTCTGCTACAAGCTGGGCGGCAGGGTACTTTGCCCAAGGCACTGTGTGTTTTATCATTGTTTTGTGGTAGCAGAGGTTCTGTAATGTTTGCTTAATCACTTGCTGTTCCCGTTGCCTGCATCCTCTGCCCTCAATCTGTACATTACCAGCTTCTTCTTGACATTCAGTTCTCAGCTTAAATGTCACCATGTTTGGCCACCCATTCTAAAGTGGCCATTTAGCCACTCTATTTCATCATCCCATCTTAATTTTCTAGCCAGCACTGCTTATTTCTATTGTCCTCCTTTATTTCTTCCTTTGTGCAATTTCTCTCTCTCTCTCCTAACTAGACTGCCAGCTCTGTGAGTGCAAGACCACATCTGGATCCCTTTTGTGTTCCCAGGTCCTGGCACTGTGCTTGGCACCCGGTAGGGGCTCAATGAATAGTTGCTATGAAGCCCAGGGAAGCAGGGACCAACCTTGTCCGTGAGAATTAGGGAAAGTATTAAAGGATGGTTAGGAGCTGTCCAGGCAGAGAGATAGGACCAGACATTTCTAGTAAGAGAAGCACACATTAGAATGTTAGCATTACCAGCTCCAGCCTTGATTTTCCCCGACCAGAGGTTCTGGACTTGAACACCAAGACCTTGGGGAGGGCTGCTTTCTTAAACACCCTGAGCCCCAGTAGTACCAGTGAGAGAGCTGCAGGGACCTCCAAACAATTATAGATCTGCCAGTGCCCGTCTTATTGTTGTTCAGTCACTCAGTCATGTCTGACTCTTTGTGACCCCATGGACTGCAGCACGACAGGCTTCCTTGTCCTTTACCATCTCCCAGAGCTTGCTCAAACTCACGTCCATTGAGTTGATGATGACATCCAACCATCTCATCTTCTGTCATCCGCTTCTCTTCCTGCCTTCAATCTTTTCCAGCATCAGGGTCTTTTCTGATGAGTCAGCACCCATCTAAAGAAAGGAAATATCCCAAAACCTCTCAGCAGCTTGTCCTATAGCCTCGAAGTGTCCCACTTTACCAGAGCTGGCCCCTCTAAGGTCATCTCTGAGCAGGGTGAGGATGAAGGCCCCTGGGCATGCAGCCTAGTGCATGGACGTGAACCTGCACACACATGCTGTAGGTTTAAAGCTCTGTCCTGTGTCTGAGGGATGGGCTCTGAGCTCTGGCCCCTGACCACCCCCCTGAACCGTGTGCCTTTCAGTTGTTGTTTTGACATCAAGAGGATGACCAAATTTTTGGCAAGCCTTGGGGAAGAGGGTAAGGATTGTGATACTGCATCCAAAAGTCCCAAGTCACAGAGATGGAAATTGGCTGCCATGTCAGGAAAGTATAAGGGAGAGGAAACTGCCTTGTGAGCAATTCTGCATGGTTATAAAAATCCCCAATAATCCTTTACACTGGTGTGGCTCTCTATCAAGTGCTGAGTACCTTCCCACACATCAGTCCACCCAAGCTTTGCCATAGCCTGAGAGACAAACAGGGCCAGGATTAGCTCCCCAAGGAGGCACTGGCCAAGCTAGGGCCAGAAGCCAGGCCTCCTGCCCCAAGCCCAGGGCATTGCCATCAATTTTGCCCAGGCCCTTGCCCAGGCCCTTGCCCAGGCCCAAGAGGTTGTTGTGCTGCAGTGGGGCATCTGGCCTTGAGCACCAGTGGACTGGAGACAGGGTTTTGGTTAGGAGAGTCAAGGTCAGTGGACTGCATTCTAAGGAGCCCTGAATGGCTGATTTGTCTTCCTTTCTGCTCTTCTTCCACTCTCCCTTTTTTGCTTGTTTTGTGGTAAAATTCACATAGCATGAAGTTCATCATTTAACAATTTTAAAGTATACACCTCATTAGCATTTAGTACGTTCATGTTATTATACAACCATTACCCGTGTCTAGTTCTACAACATTCTGGTCACCCCAAAAGTAAACTTCACATTCATGAAGCATCCATCCCCAATTCTCCTCTCCCTTCTTTACACTTAAAAAAAAATAAAACCCTTATTACTGCGATTTATTTGTGGACTTCGGGTGTAGAGAGTTGAAATTAAATGCATATCTCATTTCAGGGCCGGCTACTAAAATCACCTATGGGGTATATGAGGACCCTTCTCCTTCTATGTCTTTTCCCCTTTATTTCAGATCCTCACCTCTTTTCTTCCCTTTCATGGACACCCACTCTAATGCATTTGAGATGCATCTCTGAATATGTATGTGTTCTTGTAAAATATAGTGTTGTTTTGTGTATGTATTCTTAATTTGCATAAATATTATTGTGCTATAAATTTTGTTCTGTTTCTTGCTTAGAAAAAAAAAAACACCACTATAATTTTGAGATCACTCTATGCTGCACATACATCTGGTTACTTCAAACTGCTGCTGCTTAGAATTCTATTTATACTATCCATTCTCCTGCAGATGGAAAAATGGCCTGTCCCCAGTTTCATGCCATGGCCCCCCTTGGACATGTCCCAATGGTACCTGCATTGGGATAGACTCCCAGATGTGGGCTCAGTGGATCACAGAGTACACGTGTACTTAATGCTACTAAACCTTGTTGGTTTCCTCTCCAAAAGAGTAGGTTAGAAAAAGAATGAAATAGTGCCATTTGCAGCAACATGGCTGGACCTAGAGATTATCATACTAAGTGAAGTGAGTCAGACAGAGAAACACAAATAACATGATATCATTTATATGTGGAATCTAAAAATAGGCTACAAACGAACTCATTTACAAAACAGAAATAAGAGATACAAATGTAGAAAATAAACTTATGGTTACCAGGGACTAAGTTGGGAGAGTGATATATTGGAAGATAGGGACTGACGTATATACACTGTTATATATAGAATAGATAATCTATCATATAGCAAAGGGAATTCTACTCAATACTCTGTAATGACCTATATGGGAAAAGAATCTAAAAAAAGAGTGGATATATGTATACCTGATTCACTGTATACCTGAAACTAACACAGCATTGTAAATCAACTATACTCTGATAAAAATTAATTTTTTTGCATTTAGATTTAGTTCATTTTTATTTTGGATTTCTATAGTTTTTAGATACATGTCCTTTTCTCAACTAAAAAAAAAAAGGAACTCTGTGAGGTAGATATTATGATCCCTACTTTTCTTTCTTTTTTCAAAAAATAATTAATTATTTTAATTGAAGGATAATTATTTTACAATATTGTAGTGTTTTTTGCCATACATCGACATGAATCAGCTATAGGTGCACATGTGTCAAAAGATAGTTCAGCTTATAGTCCCAACAGGAAGGCACGGGGGCTCTGGTTTCACCTAGTCCTTGCTGACATCTGGCATTTTCGCACTTTCTAATACTTTCCAAACCGATAGGGGCTAAGAGAATCTTATTGTATTTTCCAATTTGCATATCCTTGATTACTAGCGAGTTTGGGCATCCATCCCCAGGTTTATTGGCTATTATGAAAATTGCTTAAACAAGCAATACTTTCTCTGTTTTTTCTTTTCTTTTTTTTAAAATTTAACTCCTGTCTTTTTTCTGAACGATCTCCTTTTGTTGGTTTGGTTTTAGACATCACATATATATTCACCTCTTGGTCATTTATCTTTTTATTCCCAATGATATCATTTTATGAATAGAAATCCTTACTTTTATTTAATTCAACCTATCCATTTGTATGGCTTGAAGGTTTTATTTTTAGTCTGATCCCTGTCCTCTCCAAGCCCTAATGGTATTCTACATTTTCTTTCAATACCTTTTTGGTTTTACCTTTTATATTTAGGTTTTTAAATCAGAAATCACTTTTTATTTGTGGTGTGAAGTGGGAATGTAATATTTTTTTCAGCACTATTTACTTAAAAATGCTTGTTTTGCTTATTCGTTTGTCATTCCAACTTCAACATATGTATTAAATTGCTATTATTTTCCGTGGGATCTGTTTTTTTTTTTTTTCCTACACCAGTACATACTGCTTTTTAAAAAATTGCTTTAACTTTGTATTATATCTTATCTTGCAGGACAAGTCTTTCTCTTTGCTCTGTTTATTAGGATGAATCTTTCTCTTTGCTCTTCTATACAAATTGACTTAACGTCTTTTGAGGCCTTTATTCTGTCAATTTCTCAATTCCCATATAAACAAATTCACAGCATTGGCAGAATGGAAAGACCTCTTTCCTCTTGGGTCCTGAGGAGAGCTACTCTTTTATGGCAGCTACTACTTCAACCATGATAAAGTTCTTTCAAGCCATTTGTTTTATTTCAGAACCCTAAAGAAGTCCCTGAGGAAGGCAGCCCCATTTTACAGATGTGGACACTGAGGCTTAAAGAGGGGTAGGTTTTTCCAGAGATGCCCAGTGAGTTAGTCAGGTGGTAGTTTTCTGAGCCCCTGTCCTTGTCTATGAACACCATGCCATGCTAACACACAGTGTTCAAAGACCATAGACAACTCAGGCTCCAAAGCACAAATATTTGCCACTCAGTCTCCACCCAGATAGACAAGGTAAAGGGACAGAGAAGCCAGAATTGCTTTGAAGGAGTGAGAGCTGAAGACCAATGGGCACTTCCAGGGAGGTCATCAAGCATAGTTAGGAGGCTATGGTCAAAGCAGAGGATGGTTTGGGAGACAGTGGAAATAGTTCTAGAGCCAGATGTGGGGACATTGCAGGGGTGGCCATGGCAACTCAGTGCTAATGACACTGCAGTTAAACGAATCTTTATACATCAAAATTTCCCACACTCTATCAGGCAAGCAAGGAGCATGGGTCAGAAGGAGGGAGAAAAGGACATGGTAGCTCTGGTGACTGCAGTGAGGAAGCCAGCAGTAGGCTCTGCAGGCACAGGTGGTGTGCACAGCAGGACTTCCTTGAAGAGGAGCTAGGAGTCTAAATAACGACTTAGCCTGAGAAGCAGGTCAGTGGAAAGACTTGACCCAGGCACCCTATGACCATAGACATCACTCCAGTGGAGTCTGACAGGGCCCAGCTACCCATCAGCAATCCAGCTCCATCTGAGCAAGCACTTTTTTAAGGTCAGGGCCCCTTCCTCAGAATGGGTACCGTCCTTGGCCCTGGAGGTGTGCAAAGAGTGGTTGCATGGCCACAGGAAGGTGGAGATTGAACATATGTTTGAGGTGGAGATGGTTCTACAACACTGGCCTACTGGTTCACAGGTGGACTTTAGACTCACTTGGGGGTGGGTTAAAAACACAAATGCCAGTTCCTACCCTGCTGAGTCCACCCCTATGCTGCGGAACCTCTAGTTTAGAGCAGCTCTTCTCAATCTGTCTGAGATAGAAAGACTAGTTTTTCAATCTCTACTCTGTCACAAGATATATTATACAAAGGGCTTCCAGATGGCTCAGTGGTAAGGAATCCGCCTGCCAATGCAGGAGATGCAGGTTCCACCCCTGGGTCTGGAAGATCCCCTGGAGAAGGGAATGGCAACCCACTCCAGTATTCTTGCCTGGAAAATCCCATGGGCTTCAGAAACTGGCATGCTATAGTCCATAGGGTCATAAAGAGTCAGACATGACTTAGTGACTAAACAACAGCAAATATTTTCTAAAAGACAAAAATCTCACCTTTCTCCGTTGTTCAGTTCAGTTCAGTTCGGTTGCTCAGTTGTGTCCGACTCTTTGCGACCCCATGAATTGTAGTCAGGTCAAATTTCTAAAACAGTACCTAGACACCTACTCTTATTACTGTACTTAGGAATCAGCACTAGCATGTGAAATGTTCTTGTAGAGTTCATGTCCAGCCTGGAGGTTTGAGGCCACAATGCCTCTGCTTCTGATCAGCAAAAGCTGTCCTGCCTCTACTCCACTTGTGAGGCTCCCCTGGGATAAGGGCCTTTGGGCTTGGTCCACCCACTGAGGACCCAGTTGGTTCTATGCTTGTCTTGGCTCCTCAATTTCCTCTTCAATCCCTGTGAAGGGGGCAGCTGCCATAATTCCTTCCTAAAAGCTCAAAGAGCGATGGAACAAGATGCTTTTCCAGTCTTTCTTTGAGGGGGCCCTGATCTTCCCATTGTGCACTGTAAGTGATAAATAAAGCATATGTTGACTTTTCAAAGACCTGGCCTGGCCCAAACGGGTACATCATGGTTTCCAAAGTGGAATTCCCAAACCGGAAGCTCAACTTCTCTGGCTGCCCTCCAGAGGCTGTGGTCCAGAAGGTGGAAGAGCTTTGGGGTGGGCTTTACTACAGAATGACAGCTACACAAAAGCTCCCAGAGCAGGCCAAAGAAAGACTATGTTGAGGGACATGGGCCACTTGATGTCAAAGGAATGGAATGTGCCTGCCACAGTGATTGCTGAGGCTCTGTGCCACTTGAACACTCCATGTTTCAAACAGGCTGTTGGCTAAGATGCTTGATCTATGTACACTTTCTCCCATGGCCACAGAGACAAATTCATTGCCTTAAAACTTACTTAGCATCTTCTAGCTGCTAGTCCCTGTGCTGAGCCCTGCTGAAGGAGGTGAAGAATCATACATAGCCCCAAGTCTGGAGATGCATGCAGCTCACAGTCCAAAGGGGAGAAAGAAAATAAACATCCCTCAGTTCAGTTCAGTCACTCAGTCATGTCTGACTCTTTGTGACCTCATGGACTTCAGCACGCCAGGCCTCCCTGTCCATCACCAACTCCTGGAGTTTACTCAAACTCATGTTCATTGAGTCAGTGATGCCATCCAACCATCTCATTCTCTGTTGTCCCCATCTCCTCCCATCTTCAATCTTTCACAGCATCAGGGTCTTTTCCAATGAATCAGTTCTTCGCATTAGGTAGCCAAAGTATTAGAGTTTCAGCTTCAGCATCAGTTCTTCCAATGAATAGTCAGGACTGATTTCCTTTAGAATGGACTAGTTGGATTTCCTTGCAGTCTAAGGGACTCTCAAGAGTCTTCTCCAACACCACAGTTCAAAAGCATCAATTCTTCGCCACTCGGGTTTCTTTATAGCTCAACTTTCACATCCATACATGAGTAGTGGAAAAACCATAGCTTTGACTAAACAGACCTTTGTTTGCAAAGTAATGTCTCTACTTTTCAATATGCTGTCTAGGTTGGTCATAGCTTTTCTTCCAAGGAGCAAGTGTCTTTTAATTTAAACTAAATTACATTAAATATCCCTAACAGGGCCAATACATAGACCAGGCTGGGTTGTCAGCTCCATGAGGGCTAGCTTCTTTACTAATCTGTGCTCAGTGCCTGAAGATCACTCGATATTTGTTGAATAAAAGCTCTTTAATGTCCCTAATGTGGGGACTGTGATGGATGAGCAGTTTTATGTGTCAACTTGGTCAGGCTATCAGTTCAGTTCAGTTCAGTTCAGTTCAGTTCAGTTGCTCAGTCGTGTCCAACTCTTTGTGACCCCATGAATCACAGCACACCAGGCCTCCTATCCATCACCAACTCCCGGAGTTCACTCAAACTCATGTCCATCGAGTCAGTGATGCCATCCAGCCATCTCATCCTCTGTCGTCCCCTTCTTCTCCTGCCCCCAATCCCTCCCAGCATCAGGGTCTTTTCCAATGAGTCAACTCTTCGCATGAGGTGGCCAAAGTACTGGAGTTTCAGCTTTAGCATCAGACCTTCCAGTGAACACCCAGGACTGATCTCCTTTAGGATGGACTGGTTGGATCTCCTTGCAGTCCACAGGACTCTCAAGAGTCTTCTCCAACACCACAGTTCAAAAGCATCAATTCTTCAGCCCCAGTTATTCAATTAAACACTAGTACAGGTGTAGCTGTGAAAGTGTTTTGAAGATGTGGCTCATATCTACAGTTAGTTGAGTTGAGGTAAAGGAGATCACCCTTGATAATGTTGGTGGGCCTCAGTTGAAAGGCCTCAAGAAAAAAAACTGTGGTATCCATGAGAAAGACATCACAGCTATGAATGGCAGCATCTGCTCCTGCATGAGGGTTTCCAGTCTGTTCTTCCTGATGGCCTGTCATATGGCTATCACTCTTGCCTAGCCAGCCCCACAATTGAGTCACAAATTGACTGCAATAAATTGAATAAACCAATTCCTTGCAATAAATCTACATTTATCTCTCTATCATCCATCAATCTACCTATCAATCAGTCATCTATCTAAAGGATTCTGTCAGAGAAACAGAATCAGTATCTCTATATCTCTATCCTCTGGGACCACATCTCAACTCCACCCCAGCCCCCAGTGTTTTTAACCATGAAGCATTACTCAAGCTGGCTGTGATTTCTGCTGTCTTCCGCAGCAGTCTGTGCATAGGCAGGAACTTGGCTTCACTCATGTCCGTAACCATGGTGTCTTATCAGACACATGCCCTGAATGGTCCTCTTGAATGACCTTTGGATGAATGGATGTGCAGATGCTGGAAGGCTGAGGGCAAGGTATACTGATGATTCCTCCCTAGGCCAGCTCATCTGCCTTCTGTGACTTCAGTGATGACCTCTGTGTTTTTGACTGCTAATCCTCTAGCTCTAGCCAAGATCTCCCCTCTGATCACCAGATCCATAGCTCTAATCACTCACTGGACCTTGTAAGGCAACAAACTCAGTATTAATAGCACCGGAGCCTTGTACCTAGGTGTAGACTCCTGGGCCCAGTTGCCCGGTTTAAATCTTTGCTCCTTCACTGACTAGCTGTGAAATTATTTAATCTATAGGGCTCAGTTACCTCATCAAAAAATGAAACTCATCATCACCATCATTATCATCATCATGTACCTTATGAGGTTTGAGAAGGAATGAGGTAAGACATGCAAAAAGAGAAAAAGGAACCTGGAACACAGAATGTCCTCTACTGTACTAAGGACAGGTTAGCTAATGTGATCATTTTCCATTTCAATTGGTCTAAAGCAAAACTCAAGTTCTTCTCTAAGTTGTTTCTCCTGTCCTGTATTCTCCACTTAGTAAATATCTCTACCATTCACATCCCATCCATTTCCCAATATATTTTTAATTATGTCAACTTTAATTCTCAAATATCTCCTTTTCTCCATCCATATTATTATCATCCTGATCCTAGCCACAATCATCTCTTATCTGGATGACTCATTAGCCTCCTAAATGGTCTCTTTGCCTCTGTTCTTGCCCACTTTCTCAAAGTCTACTCCCAATACCACAGCCAAAAGGATCTCTACATAGCTGGTAACTGCTGTTCAGAACTTTCCAGTTTTTCCATGTCGTGAAGAATAAAGTCTAAACTCTTCCTCCTGGCCTCCACACCCTACTTAATCTTGCTTCTACTTACCTCTCTGACCTCGTGTTTGGCCTTTCTCCCCATCCTCCACTATGTTCTGGTTACACTGACTCCTTGGCTCTTTCTGAAACACAGATGAGCATTGTACTTCAAAGTGTCTGCACATAGTGGTCTCCTTGGCTGAAACCTAGGTAATTCCTCCTATTTATGCCTCAGTTCATGCATTAGCTCTCCAAGAAAGAGTTCCTAGACCTCTTATGCATGATCAAGTTCTCCATTATGTGTTCTCATTGCATCCCAGATGCTCCTGTCGTAGCTCTTAGCCCAGATGTCATTTATCTTTATCGGTCTGCTCATCTGATCTATATCTTTCTCTTTCACTAACGCCAAAAGCTTCATCTGTTTTGTTCAACTCTGCTTCCAGTAGCTAGAAGAGTATCTAGCACGTAGTAGATACTCAATAAAAAGTTATTAAGAAAGCTGAGTAATTGAGGCAACTTCTCATTTGATCTTGGGGGATGAGCAGTCCTTTTCAGCAATTTAATTTACAGGAGATCGTCAACTGGGTGGGCTTCCCTGGTGGCTCAGCGGTAAAGAATCCACCTGCAATGTCAGGAAACATAGGAGATGCAGGTTCTATCCCTGGGTCAAGAAGATCCCCTGGAACAGGGCATGAGAATCCACTCCAGTATTCTTGCTTGGAGAATCCCATGGACAGAGGAACCTGGGCTACAGTCCATAAAATCACAAAGAGTCAGACATGACTGAAGCAACTGAGCATGCATGCACATCAGTTGGGTGGTGAAGAAGGAGCAAAAGGTTTTTTAGGTGAGTCAACAACATGAGCAAATGCATGAAGCAATGAAAAAGAGAGTGGGCTGAGAGAAAGATGGGGATCTTGGAATGGCTGATGAAGGTATATAAGGGGCAAGCTAGAGGGTGAAGTTGGAGATTATAGCAGACCTTGTGCTCCAGGCTAGATAGATGTGTGTGTGTGTGTGTGTGTGTGTGTGTGTGTGTGTGTGTGTGTGTGTGTTTGGGGGGGGGGTCTGGAGGGGAAGAGGAAGGAGGGGCTAGGAAAGAGGTGTGGCACATGGAAGAATGCTCCCAGTGAAGACTCTTCCTCTTTCATCTGACTCTAGGTATCTCTCATTCATTGTAAGCCACCTCTAAGTGCTTGGGTGCAGTTTTGTCAGCCAGGCTAAGCCCCAGGGAGTCCCAGTGTTCACCTTATTTCTTATGTTACGTTTTCCCAAGCTTAAGAGCACTCCCCCTCTTTTCCCCCTTTGAGAAAAGCATGTGCAAAATCCTCAGCACCATATGTTCCATGAACACTCATTGTTCAAAGTTAGACAGCTAGGGACAAGGGCCACAGCTATACATTTGGAGAAAAACTGCTGGTGCTTCTGAGAGGGGTTAGAATCACTATAACCTCCAGGTTTCAGGGCCTGGGATGTGGACCTTTGGCCAGAGTGAGGAGAGACAGAGTGAAAAAGAGACAATGGCGAGAGAGTGACAAAGAGACCCAATCTGGGAGAGAGGCGCAAAACAACAAAGAGCACAAGGAAAGACAGAGACACATGATCATGAAGAGCTAGGAGCCACAGAGAGATGGCCCTGGTGAGAAAGGCTCAGAGGTCTAGTCAGAGGCACAAATGTGTGTAACTCGCGGCTTGATTGGCTCAGCTTCTGATAAACAACCTTTTCCTCTCAGTGAAAGGGATGTACGAGCTCCGTACTTGGAAGTTAAGTGAAACAAGAAAGAATATCAAGGGAAGCCAAGTGAAAAATAAGCTTATTGGCCACCTAAGAAGTTTACCGGCAAAATTTTTATATCTATTGCTTTTCTTCCTTTCAAGAACAAACTGTGAAAAGTATGTATGAAGGTAGGTACACAGGCTTCTCACCCACAGAGAAGAGTTTGAAATAACTAATGGCCATCTGGGCACCCTGCTGAGGGGTTTGGCCCTAGTTTGCCTCGTCCTCTAGCCTCAGTCTTGCCATCTGGAATGATCCTTGGAGATTGTATCCAGCCTTGACAATTATGTCCCACACCTCAGTCTGTGTCTCTAGGGTCCCTGCCGCAGCACTCTGGGATTTGCCTTGACACAGGTATCAGAGAACTGGGTGCTGTGAAATGCCAAATGGAAAGAAAGAATAATGTTTTCTGACTTTCTACTGCTGTACCGGAGAATAGACTATGGGGTGGCTTTTCTTTGTTTTTATTTCCAAAGTCAATTAGAAGGAAGCTTCAAGATACATACACCCCAGTGTTCACAGCAGCACCATTTACAATAACCAAGACATAGAAGCAACCTAAATGTCTATTGATAGATGAGTGGATAAAGATGTGGCGTATATATATGTGTGTGTGTGTGTGTGTGTGTGTGTGTCTCTGTGTATATATATATATATATATATATATATATATAAAATGGAATGTTACTCAGCCATTAAAAAGCATGAAATGACGCCATTTTCAGCAACATGGATGGACCTGGAGATTATCATACTAAATGAAATGAGAAAGAGAAAGACAAATACCATATGCTATCACTTATATGTGGAATCTAAAATTTGCCATAAATTAACTTACATCTAAAACATAAACCAACTCACAGACTCTGAAAACAAACTTAACAATTACCAAGAGGATAGGTATGTATATGGGTGGAAGGAACAAATTGGGTTTGGGATGAAATACACACGCTACTGTACATAAAATAGATAAGCAACAAGGACCTACTGTATTGCACATGGAACTCTACTCAATATTCTGTGATAATCTATATGGGAAAGGATTCTGAAAATGAATATACATGCATATGTGTGTGTGTGTGTGTGTGTGTGTATATTTAACTGAATCACTTGCTGTACACCTGAAACTAACACAGCATTGCAAATCAAGTATATGCCAAAAAAAAAAATTTAAAAAAAAGAAGGAAGCTTTACATATTCTAGAGACAGAGATGATGCTACTGTCCATTGCCTCTTGTAAACAGAATCTGCCACAAGGCAGGGAGGACAAGGTTTGTATTGTGTGGGGCAAGAACTTCATTCTGTTCTGCCACACTGCTGGCTTTCAGCAACCTCTTCCTCTCTCTGGGAGTCTGTTTTACCTGTATTAACAAAAAAAAAAAGGGGACAAGTGGTCACTAAGGGACCTTCCACTTAGACATTTTAGGAGTCCAAATGTTTTAAAACACCCAAGCCAGACTCTCTTGGCCATCTCAGAAGTATGAGTTAAATGTTTGTATGACTGGGTAGACTCAAAACTACCTGAGCAACTACACCAAAAGGGTTTACCTTGAGAATTGGGTTTCAACATTAAACATACATTGAATGTGACATGTCTCAGAACTGTTTTTTTGATCCTATCCAGATCAGCCCCAAATCTGAAGACACAGAAAGCATTTTTGCCAAATTTGCCAACAATACAAAGTTTTGAAAGAAGCATATAGCCAGTGTGCATTGAAGCATCCTGGCCAAATTTGGCAAAATAAATTTTTAAAGAGTCATGTAGGAAAACATCATGTTTTAAAAAAATAAATTTTGTGCCCCTGATTCAAGATTTCTAGCTCAGAAGAAAGTCAAGAGAAAAATTCCTACCAGGGTTCACCACAAATCTCAGAAGGAGTCCAGAGTGTGGTGTAGCTAGAGAACAAGCTGTCCAGGGAGCCATTCTCCACTGAGCAGATCAGCCCAGAAGCTCAAGCTTAGTTCTGGGCCCCAGACTTGAGCAGGGTTGGGGACAACTTGGAGTGTGAAAAAGAAAACTAGCAGGATGGGTGAAGAGGAGAGGTAAGTGAAAGGACTGTTCATCACAGAGAAGAGCAGATTCTTGAGGGGAATATGGCCACCCTCTACTGTTGTTGTTCAGTTGCTGACTCATATCTGACTCTTTGTGACCCCATGGACTGCAGCACACCAGGCTTCCCTGTCCTTTCACCATCTCCCAGAAATTGCTCAAACTCATGTCCATTGAGTCATTGATGTCATTCAGCCATCTCATCCTCTGTTGCACCCTTCTTCCCCTGCCTTCAGTCTTTCTCAGCATCAGGTTCTTTTCCAGTGAGTTGGCTCTTCACATCAGGTGGCCAAAGTATTGGAGCTTCAGCTTCAGCATCAGTCCTTCCAATGAATATTCAGGGTTGATTTTCTTTAGGATTCACTGATTTGAGGTCTTTGCTGTCCAGGGGACTCTCAAGAGTCTTCTTCAGCACCACAATTGAAAAGCATCAATTCTTCAGTGCTCAGCCTTCTTTATGGTCCTACTCTCACATCCATACTAATCACATCCTACTACTCACATCCATGACTACTGGAAAAGCCATAGCTTTGACTAGATGGACCTTTGTTGGCAGAGTAATGGCTCTGCTTTTTAATACAGTGTCTAGATTTGTCATAGCTTTCCTTCCAAAGAGCAAGCGTCTTTTAATTTCATGGCTGCAGTAACCATCCACAGTGATTTTGGAGCTCAAGAAAATAAAATCTGTCACTGTTTCCACTTTTTCCTGTCTATTTGCCATAAAGTGATGGACTGGATGTCATGATCTTAGTTTTTTTTTTTGAGTTCCACCCTCTGGAGGCCTCTAAAAGTCTGTCCTGGGGAGGAAAGAATAGGCCCATCTGCTTGTGGGCCGCAGAAGGAAATCCTAAGATGAGCCATCAGGCTGCAAGTTAGAGGAAGCAGTTGGTTCCTGGAAGGTTGTTTTGCCAACATCAAAAAGCAAGTGCTTTCTGTGATCCCTGATCCTAATAACAGATTGCACTGTTTTGTAAGGACATTTGAGCTGTGAGTCTGAGGAAATGCTCCATGTCTTGTCTCAGGCTGGGCCAGCTCTCCAGCTGATGGATGGTCTCCATTTCCAGCACTAGGGGCTCATAGAAGAGGTACAGCACTCTGGGCAGAGGATTCTCAGCTCTTAGCACAGGTCTGGCTGATTCATAGTTCAGTGGGCATCTTGTTTCTATGGGGAGCCTTCTGGCCTAGAAACTTCTTGTTGAAAAGGTCTGAGTCTTGTTTGCTTCTCAGGAAAGTATTCTTGAACAAATTAATTATGCACAAATGAATGAATGATTAGCAAACAAATGAGTAATGAACAAATGCATAACCAGGAGTGAAAGACTTCATCATCAAAGCTCACTCATCTAGCTTCCCTCACTGGCCAGTGGCCCCACTGCAGCATCCCACTCTGGAATGGGGCATGGAGCCCCACAGGAGCTGTGCTCAGCTGTGCCCAGCACTGAGCTGTGATCTTCACTTCACTGGTACCATGGTATTTTCATCACCCCCCCCCCACTTGCCCATCACCAGAACCACAGTGGCACTTGGTGGCATTGCAGGCAGCAGAGACACCAGGGAGCCCTCCCTCAAGGAAATATGACTCACCAAGAGTGAGAATGGGGAGACTGCAATGACGCAAAAGCCTTGGAGATGAACTTGCCAATTAGTATGGAAAAGAATGAGGTCCTAGGGGCTGCAGCACTCTGAATCCATCCCTTACCTTTCAGAGCAGCAAGCATTTTGGAGGCGAAATCACATACCATGGCCCAGAGATGGATTTGGTTACCAGGGATGCTGGAGAAATGTGCAAATGTGGAGCTTGCTTGTCAGTCCCCCTCTCCTAGGGCTCCCTGCAGCCTCCCTCCAGTCACCTCCTAGTTTGCATCCATAAAGCACTGTCTTGCATGCCTGGTCTGAAAGCCCAGGCCCATGTCTTTTGGGGTTGGGGGCTCACCAAGAGGGAAATTGTAGGTGTTTGCACTCTTGGGGCTACTAGCTAGCTGGGGCATCAGCAAGCTTGCTTGGCATCCTTCCATCTGGGCAGACCTGTGAGCCTGGTGAACCACAGGTGAGCTTGGGTACATTGCTGTGGATGCAACACTTATGGCTCCAGGGACAAGGCTCCCTGTATAGGGTTGTCCTGGTTGGATCATCTGCCACTGGCTGCTCTACGGTGACTTGGTATTTTGGCTCCTGCTGCAGAGGCCATTTATCAGCCCCATTGATATTTAATCTGCAGCCAGAGCAGCAAGCACAGTGATGGCTCTAGATAGAGGCCAGGGGAGGCCCAGTCACACCAATGGAGCCGACTTTATCATGGGCAAACAGATAATGAAGGGAGTTGATGATGAAGGTGCCTTTATGATCTGCATGAAAAGCCTGCTGCTTTGTGGTTCTGCAGTGTGTTGGATGCATTTCAACAAGGAGACCAGAAAGTAAAGATGCTGGACAGGGTATCAGGCTGATAATGTAGCTGAGGACCTTTGGGGCCAAGCAGAGGTTCCTCCTCCTGAAAGAAGTGAGCAGGGCCACACCCTCCATTCTTACCACTGCCATCAGGGCCACCACTGCTGCTGCCAGGGCCTTCTCTGGGCTCCATCTTGCCCCCAGCGCATGCTGGGGTTTCTAGGGTCTTCCTAAGAGACTCCAAATCTCTTGTTGAGGAAGGAAGAGAGAATGGCCACTGATAAAGGCTTAAAGGATACAACTGGTTTTTCTCAGGATTAGTTGAGGCAAAACAAACTGGGTAGGAGGTGGATCTCTAGGCCAATCAGATTCTTCCTTTCAGAGCAGGTGTGGGGAAAGAGGCTCACGGTTGCTTCTAGAAGACTGGAGTTCTTACATAGGACACCTGTTTCAGAAACTAGCTGAGGTGGGTGACTGCCTGCCGAAAAAGCACCTTTGGATATTTATGACGAACTCTGACGTTTCTTCTGCCTTTTGCACTGTCATGAGAAAAGAGGAGAGACGGGGGAGGGGGGGGGGCAAGAAGCCATGGCAGATACCTCTGAGGTGAACAGGGCTCTCTCAGGGAGGCCAGACATACTCATGCCCCAAGTTACCCAATCAGCCGCCAGGCCTGTCCAGCTGAACTTAGACCAAATGCTGGCTGGTTGCCTTGGGAATATAACTTGATGAAAAACATCTGGAAGGCCTTGAGCCTACCAGAGACCATGCTGGGGGATTTTCTCTTCAACCCAGGCTATATCATTTGCTTGGTGGATGATGGCAGGAGGTAGGTGGCTGGGGACTTTCTTCAGCTGTGTGCATTTAGAAACCTGTGTCTCTTTTTAGAAACACCGAGTCTAATAAATATGTATACTTATCTGTTTAAATCCATAATAATGGTTCTGGACTAATTGACTTTCAAATTTTTCTGCCCAAAGTTGAAATTCTCTTATTATATTTTTTGATAATAAAGTATTATGGATTATTGGAAACACTGGCTACATTTTCTTTGATCCAGTTAATGATGTTTGTCAGAAGCCAAGCTGCAATACCATGATGCAATAATCTCAGCACCACTATTCCCTCGAAGTTTATTTAAATTGGAACAAAGTTCTGGGCCATGATCAACTGTTTCTGATATGCCTATCTCATAAGTAAGTCTTGACAGGGAGGGTCAAGAGCTTGGCAGGCACTTTTTCTCACAGGGCTGGCCATTCAGCAGGCCTTTGGAGATGCTTGTTAAATAGATAGATGAATGAATGCCCAGTCCCTTATCCCTAACCTTCTTACCTAGGAAATTTGACTGTTTCTCTCAATATCTTCACCCCTCACCTTCCAGCTTGTCCACAACAGTGTTGGAGTCATGAGAATAAGGCTGGTTGAGATCCAGGATCATCTAAACTCTGTCTCTGAGTCATCATTTTACTCTTTCTAGGACTTTCCCCCTTCTTTATTTGAGTTGTATTATTGGAGCTTCTGCTGCTTCATTCAGATTCCAGGTTTTTTTTTTTTTTCTTTAGGTAGTGTTTATTATTTATTTATTTTAAAATATAAGTTTATTTATTTTAATTGGAGGCTAATTACTTTACAATATTGTATTGGGTTTGCCATACATCAACATGAATCTGCCGCGGGATTCCAGGTTTTTGAAGCCCTTTCGCCTCAGATTTGTACTGTGCTAGCAGTTGGTGGTGTCCTTAGGCTCTGGCTTCAGCCCTCTTTGAGTCTACATGCTTCCATGCCCTGAGATCTCGTAACTGGCTAAGCAGTAGCTGGCTTTGTCCCCTGCTTACCGCACCCCCCACTGCCCAGCAACAGCCATGCTGTACTCTATAGGCTCCCAGGTCCCTGTGCTTGGAACCCATGTTGGATGCTGATGGTCTTCAAGTGAAGGAATGCCAGGCATCTGGTGTCTGGCCCCAGTTCACTTTCCACTGACACTTCCCACACACTCAACCCTTCAGGGGCTGCCCTCCAGGATAGCCTGTTTCTTCAAACCTTTCTGTCTGTGCAACTGCGTTTTCTTCTACCTAGACTGCTTTTTTCCAAATCTCTTAACAGAGTTTCCATTTCCAAATCTCAGCTCTCATCACCACCTCTTCCTGAAGCCTTCCTTATGCCCTAATGGATTCCAAGCATCTTTATGTTGGAACAAAGTGTTGAATGTCTCTAATCCAGTATCCCACTATGCAGAGGGGAAACCTGTAGGCTGGGAGGGTCAGGCATGCCAACCACCAGGGAGTACATCAGAAGCACGGCAGGAACTCAGAGGACACTCTCCTGACATTTACATTGCCGCATTCTGCTTCCTCCTCCTCACCTGGTTGTCAGTTGTCGCTAAGCAGTAGAAATAAAGCAAACACACATAAACCCTCTGTGCTCAGAAGGATTAGAGGAAATATTGGAAAAAAACACTACAAAATATTAATCATGGCTATCTTCAGGTGGGTGGAATGTAGAGGACATTTTCTTCTTCTTTCTCTTATTTGAAATGTTTCAAATGCTCTTTAATGAGCATATATTGCTGGGAAAATGGAGAAAGTCAATACACATGCAAATATGGAAGAGGAATAGGAACCAGGAGGAGGAAAAGGAAGAAGAGGAGGAGGGATGGGGGAGAAATGCCTCACCAAGCTGGTGTGGGTGTGGGAAACTTTTGGAGAGCCCAGTGCTTCTTTAAGAGACCTTGAACAGCCCTCTTGAGTGGGGAAGCAAGCCAGCTCTTCTTTAAATTCATGAACATACAGCTCTCACATCACTCCAGCTCCAGCTGTGTCCTGGGATTACTGATCTCCTGACCCATATCTGCAGTGCTGACTTCACGCTTCATCTTTATGGGTTTCTCGGGTTACTGGGCCCCCTCGCAAACACTGAGCTATCATCTATTCTGTGCCAGGTTTGAGGGCGTGGGCTATGGGATGAGTGTGATGGAAATGGATCAGAGGCCATTGCTGGTCTGGAGAGACTCTCAGTTAAGTGAAAAAGACAGATGTATACACACAAATAAGGCAAAAGCAGGCTGGAGGGGGCCCTGCAATCCCACCCAGATGCCTGGGGGATGACATCAAGCCTTCCAGTGCAACACAGCTGTCTTCATGGAGTGACATCGCAGCAGCTGCTTTCATGGTCCTTGGAATTGACTTAGCTCCTGCCCGCTGAGCTTGGTGGGACCAGGGTGGGCCCTCACAGGCTTCTCTGGCCTCCTTCAGAAGAGGCCTCCATGCTGGGATGGAGACCCGCCCCCCTTCTCATTCTTTTACCTACATCACCAGGAGTGAAGATGGACCATTCCAGAGCAGGCAGGGATTCTCTGAACAGTCTCCATGCAAAATGCCCAAGTAGGCAAGGGGAAGAGCCTCGCACAGCATGCTGGGTCCCTGCAGGGTGGGCCTTTGCATATTTGAGCTCTTGGTTTGTCTCCTTCTCTCCCAATACACTCCCTCTACCTCCAGCTCTCTGCTCCTAGGGGCAGGACTGTCACAAAGCAGCATCCATAGGCCTTGCTTCCCTTCTTCTCTCTCATCCTGCTACAGGGAGGTCTTTATAGCCTTGCTACCTCCCTCCCTATCACCTCAGCCCTTGGGGCTGGCTCTCAGAACACACTGAGTTTCCCAGTGTGACTAGACTCTGTG
The DNA here is from genome assembly GCF_001704415.2 of Capra hircus. NCBI lineage: Eukaryota > Metazoa > Chordata > Mammalia > Artiodactyla > Bovidae > Capra > Capra hircus. Next base: position 753,435 of record NW_017189518.1, read on the forward strand.
CTGTGAGCAAAAGGAAACCGGGAATCTATGCCAGGGGCTGGGGACTTCAGAGGACATGGCCTTTGGTTGGGCTCGAAGATTTCTGGGATGGTAAAGATTACAGTTGATCCTTGGAAATTGCCCAGGCCTTCCAGAGAGGGTGAAAGGTTAGTGAGGGCAAAGGTCTTTGGGACAAGAGCTTCAGCATCTCTGGCATGCCACTTGTGCTGTAGGAGGAGCATCCAAAGGCCCAGGATAGCTCGGGTCCCCTTCAGTTGAGATTTGCAACCTCAATGCTAGGACTTGTGGGCAAAGCTAGGCTGTTCCACTTGGCACTACGCCTGAAATCACTGTGGCTCAGGACACAAGATGTGGCAGGAGAGGGTCGCCTCATGCCTCCCTCCTGGAGGTTGCGTCCACCCTCTGTTTTCTCCGGCTGGCATGCTGGTGTTTGCAAGTGATGATGAGCCCTGAATCTTTCATGAGCTACATGAACTTGTCAGCTGCAGGATATGAAAGACAATATTTACTATGTTGGTGATGAACCAAAGTGGTGGCTGTGTGTTTTCTGCTACTGGAAGCATGTCTTCCACTTGATTTGGGGTTAATCACAGCATCTGGACACAAGCAGGTGGAGCTGACTTGCACACTTGAGGGTCAGAGCATTTCTTCACCAGCCACATGCCATACATCACCCTGTGCACACCCACCATCACGGAAGGGAGGTTGAGACCCAGTTTCCTGAGGGTCCTCAGAGGCCTCCACTGGGTGGGGAGATACAGAAACAGGAAGCAGGGCCTCCTGCAGTCAGTGCTCTAAGACAATATGCTGCTGTTTATAGAGGAATAGGCAGTGGGAGGAAGGGGGACAGAAAGAGAAACAACTTGTTTTTCACTAGGAATAGAGCATAGGAATTGTATTTTCAGTCAGTGCTTCTCTTGTGAGCTGAATTGTGCCTCCAAGATTCTTATGTCAAAGCCTTTATCTCCAGTATCTCTGAGTGTGAGTGTATTTGAAGATAGGGTCTTAAAAGAGATGAAATCAAAATGGAGTCATTACAATAAGCCTTAATCCAATAGGACTTGTATCTTTATAAAAAGAGGCGATTAAGACAGACATATACAGAGGGAAGGCCATGAGAGGACACGGGCTGTCAACAAGCCCAGGAGAGAGGCCTGGGAGAGATCCTGCCCTCTAAACCCTCAGAGGCAACCAATTGCCCACACCTTGATCTGGGGCTTCAAGTCTCCATAACTAGGAGACAGTGCATTTGTCTGTTTTTCAGCCCCCCAGTTTATGAGGCTCAGTTATGGCCTCCTGAGCAAGCTGATACAATCTTCTCTGTTGTTGGGAAGTCTAAACATCATAGAACAGCTGGCTGGCTAAGCTGCAGATTCATGGGTTTATGTTCAGTTACTGTGACTTGGTAAGTCTGGGATGGGGCACCCTGGTTATGCTTGCTCAGAAAGCTCAGCAGGGCAGTCTGAAACATATTGTCCCTGGGCCACACTTTGAGAAATTGGGGCTAAGATACTGGACTTGAACTCAAAAGTACTTGGTTTGAATCTCAGCCCCCAAACTTGGTCACTTTGTGAACCTGGCCAAGTGAGGCTACTTTCTGGGCCTCAGTTTCCTCCCCTGTAGAAGGGGGCTAACACTTCCTTTCATACCTACCCCATAGGATGCTGATGTAAAGGCCAAAGCTCTAGTTTTCTCTTAGGAGTGTTGTCTTAGTTGGGGTGCCTTAACAAAATCCCATAGACTAGAAGACTTGAATAATAGACATTTATTTCTCACTATTCTAGAGGTTAGAAGTCTGAGATTAAGGTGCCTGTATGGTTGGGTTCTGGTGATGACTCTCTTCCTTGTTTGTAGATGGCTACTTGACCATCTTCTCAATATGTCCTCACATGGGAGAGAAAGAGAGAAATGGATAAAGAGAAAGTGAAGGAAAAGAAGAAGAAAAAGGAAGATGAGAAAGGGACTGTGGGGAGTGGGGAGGGGAGGGGAGTGGGAGGATGAGGATGAGAAGAGGGCATGAGAGTTCTCTGGTGGGTCTCCCTATAAGGGCACTAATCACATCATGAGTGCCCCACCTTCAGGACCTCATCTAAACTCAATTATCTTCCAAATATCATCATATTGGGGGGTTAGGGGTTCAACATTTGAATTTTGAGGGAGACACATTCAGTCCATTTCAATGATACTGATGAGCTTAGACTGTATATGTGACTCCCTAGATCTCTGAGACTCAGAGTCTACATTTCAAGTGACCACAACATGAAATAAACCTTTAGGCCCTGCTCTGCTGACTCTTTCTTGAGGTTGCTCACCCTTTCTGAGGAGAGGGTATTCTGTAGCCTGCTTGCCCCAGGATGGGGCATATGGAGAGAGAGGTGGCAGAGTACCTGGTGGGCTATCAGACAAGCCAGACTAGTAAAACTCTTCTATATGTAACTCAAAGCTGCCGTGGCCTCCTTGGGTGACACCTGCTCTGGCATGAGGCCCTTCTGGAGGGTTGTCTCAGCATACTGCACAGACCTCAAAAGGGATAAATCCAAAAGCAAAAAATATATTGACAGTTAATATGACATTTCACTGAAGGCTTCAAGGAGAGGCCAGGGAGATATTATATATCATAAAGCAACATTTATGAAATAGCTTCTTTAAACATCTTGGCTCTTTTCCCTGAATTTCTCTTCTATGGTGGCTGCTTCATTCCTCCTTTCTCTCCCTTGACCCTGTTCTCCTCAGGCTTTCTAGCCTCTCAAACCAGTGTCCAGCTCAAGAACCAGTAGAGTATGTTCCTAGTATTGCATGCCTGGGAAAATCTAAGGTCCTTGTCTGCCTGCCTAGCTTCTTGAGCTAGACACTCTACCTCCTAATCCAAGGCCCAGTTGGCTCTGGGTATGCTGTGTGAGTACACAGCCCTTCATATTTTCATAGTGGAGGCTGTTTCTAAGCCTCATTTCCTGCTGGCCAGGTCCCTGTTTTAAGCCCCACCCTTTTCAACTGTGTATCCAGTCCAGTACCCTCCCACCTCAGAGTTCATGAGGCAACATGGTTGGAATGTTGGAAGGTTCTTAGTCAGGAGTCATTTGGACCAGCTTTCCATTTTACAGATGGGAGGACTGGGGCCCAGGAATAGAAAGGATCTTCTTACCCAAGGCCCCACAACAAGGTAAGCAGAGGATAGCTGCAAAGGGGTGACCAGTACCAGTTGGGCTTTCACAGTCAGTTCAGAGGCCTGAAGGCGTTGGATGGGAGCAGTGTATTTCCTGCAGGGGGTCTGCAGGGAGCCAAGCTGACATATCTGAAGCACCCTTTGGAAGCAGAGCTAAATCTTCCAGTGTTTAGTCAGATTTGACCCCTCCTGACCCACCAAGTGGAGCACTAGTGGTCCTGGATTACCAGCATTCATTCATTCTGGCCTCGCTCGTAACTCTCTCCTCCCGTCACCCTCCTTGCCCATGTCCCATCTCACATTGTCTCTGGTGCTCACCTAATTGAGCCTGCCTCCTTCACTCTGCTTACCTCTGGCTGTCTTTCTGTCCAGTGCTGTGGGGGAGTGAACTCTGAGCCTTCAGGCAGGAAGAGGAGGACATGGCAGGGAGGTTTCTACTGCTGAGGTGGCAGAAGAGTGAAAGGGATTTGTTCTGCTGGGAATGTATGCTTGGGGAGTGAATTGTGGCTTCCTGCTTCAAAGCCATTTTCTAACTCTTGGTTTCTCTCTTGGAAAGGCCTGGCAGCACTGTGAGGTGGAAAAAAGCATGGAGTTAGGAGCCCAGAAAGCTGGATTCAGGTCCTATCTTGGCTTCTTCCTCTGAACATGGCCTTGGCATGGCCCAGCCCCTACCTGGGCCTCCTTCCTGTCTTCCTGGTACGGCAAGTCAGACAGAGCCCGTGCACAGATGGGAGATGGCAAGCAGTAAGAGGTGGGTGGTGCAGCATTCAGCCCAGTGCTTTGCACACAAAGGTCCTGCCTCTGTGAACACTGGCTGCCAATCTACCAAGTTAGGTTCTTTCAGACTTTACTCAGAAGACACAGTAAGGGGAGCCTTGGGCCTTTCTACCTGAAAGAGATGCTGGAAAGAAGTTGCACAGTTGATGCGTTTCTAGCACCATGATATTGAAATGGCAGAAAGAGGCAGACATCGGGAGATCTTCAGGAGGATCAGGAACCAAGGCTAGTGTGCCTGTAGGCTTGACTTCTTATTCCATTTATTTTCTAGCTTTCAGGTTGTTGTTGTTTAGTTGCTAAGACTTGTCTGACTCTTTGTGACTACATGGACTGTAGCCCACCAGGCTCCTCTGTCCATGGGATTTCCCAGGCAAGAATTCTGGAGTGGGTTGCCATGCCCACCTCCAGAGGATCTCCCTGACTCAGGGATCAAGCCTGCATCTCCTGCATTGGCAGGTGGATCATTTACCACTGAACCATCATGATAGGATTAGTGTCCTTTTAAGATGAGATGTGAGAAATTTTGCTTCTGCTCTCCTTGCTGTTCACCATATGTTGACACAGGAAGAAGACTGCCATATGCAAAACCAGGAAGAGGGTCTTTGCCATGAACCCAACCATGCTAGTACTCTGATCTAGGACTTTCCAACCTTCAGAACTGTGAGGAATAAATCTATTGTTCAAGCCATATAGTCTGTTGTATTTTGTCACGGTAACCTGAGCAGACTAATATACTCTTGCCTTGCCTCCCAATCTGCTCTTTGTTTAATAGCTAGTGATTTTTAACCACTTCAATGACATATAACTGACATACAGAAATTTTACATATTCAATTTATACAAGTTAATGATTTCAGAGTGAGATATACAGTGTGAAACCACCACCACAGTCTATACCATAAACATATGTCATCTCCAAAAATGGGCTTACCAGGTGGTATAGTGGGCTTCCCTGGTGGCTCAGAGGGTAAAGCGTCTGCCTGCAATGCAGGAGACCCGGGTTTGATCCCTGGGTCAGGAAGATCCGCTGGAGAAGGAAGTAGCAATCCACTCCAGTACTCTTGCCTGGAAAATCCCATGGATGAAGAAGCCTGATAGGCTACAGTCCATGGTGTCGCAGAGTCGGACACGACTGAGCAACTTCACTTTTCACAAGTGGTACAGTGATAAAGAATCCACTTGCCAATGCAGGTGACGTAAGAGAAGTGTGGATTCCATCCCTGGGTTGGGAAGATCCCCTGGAGGAAGGCATGGCAAAGCACTCTAGTATTCTTCCTGGGAAATTCTATGGACAGAGGAGCCTGGCGGGTCCCAGTCCATGGGTCACAAAGAGTCAGATGCAACTGAGCACACACACACCTCCAAAAGTTTCCCTTTGCCCTACCTATTTATCTATCATCTACCTATCTATCTATTTACCTATTTATTTTGATAAGAACACTTAAGTAAGATCTAATTTCTTTGCAAATTTTTAGGTATATAATACAGTATTATTACTTATAGGCATTATGTTACACAGTAGGTCTCTAGGGCTTATTCATTTTTATAACTGAAACTTAGTACCCTTTGACTAATAACTCCCTGTCTTCCACTTCCTTCAGCCCTTTGGAAACCACCATTCTACTCTCTGCTTCTATGAGTTTGAGTATTTTATTTCTTATATAAGTTGTATCACGTAGTATTTATCCTTCTGTCTGGCTCATTTCACTTAGTATAATGTCTTCCAGGTTCATCCATGTTGTTGCAGAAAACAAGATTTCTTTCCTTTTTAAGACTGAATAATACCCAATGTATGTGTATATATACACTGCATTTTCTTCATCCATTCCTCTGACAGTGGACATAGAATTGCTTCCACGTCTTGGCTTATTGTAAGCAATGCTACAATGAATGTGGGAGAGCAGATAGTTCTTCAAGATCCTAATTTCAATTCCTTTGGATATACACACCCAGAAGTGAGATTTCTGGATCACATGCTAGTTCTATTTTTAGTTTTGTGAGTGATCTCCATGCTGTTTCCTACAATGGATGCACCAATTTATATTCCCACTAACAGTGTACATCTTCATCAAGACTTGCTTATCTACATCCCGTCTTCACCAGCACTTATTTATTTTTTATTTTTTAGACAATAGGCATTCTAACAGATGTGAGGTGATATCTCATTGTGGTTTTGACTTCTGTGATGATTAGTGGTGTTGAGCACATTTTCCTGTACCCATTCATCATTTTAATATTTTCTCTGGAGAATAAATAAATTCAGGAAAGTGGCATGATATAAAGTCAAAGTACAAAAGTCAGTTATGTTTCTATACTGTAACACTGATCTATCAAAAGAGGAAATCAAGAAAGCAATCCCATTTACATTAATATCAAAGGGAATAAAATATTTAAGAATAAGCTAATCCAAGGAAGTGAAAGACTTGTACACCCAAAACTACAAAAGAGTAATGAATAAATTTTAAAAGGCACAAATAAATGGAAAGATGTCCATGTTTATTAATTGGAAGAATTAATATTGTTAAAACATCCATATTACCTAGAGTGAATTACAGATTCAATGCAATCTCTATCAAAATCTTACTGGCATTTTGTTTAGAAATAGAAAAAAATCTTAAAATTCATATAGAACCACAAAAGACCCCAATAGCCAAAGCAATTTTGAACAAGAACAAAGCTGGAGCTATCACGTTTCCTGATTTCAAAATAATTTGCAAAGCTACTATAATCAAAAGTGTGGTATTGGCATAGAGGCAGATATATAGATCAATGAAATAGAATAGAGAGACCAGAAATAAGCCCTCACATATATGGTCTAGTGATTTTTGACAAGGGTGCCAAAAATATATAACAGGGAAATGTTATTGGGGAAAATTTCATCCCCAAAGAATGAAACTGGACTCCAATCTTACATCATACACAAAAATCATCTCACAATGGATTACAGACTTGAAAGTGTAAGGCTCCTAGAAAAAAGCATAGGGAAAAATCTTCTTGATATTGGTCCCAGGAATGATTTCTTGAATATGACAAGAAAAGCAAGGCCACAAAAGCAAAAATAAACAGGTGGGACTATCAAACTAAAAGGCTTCTGTACCACAAAGGAAACAACAAAATGGAAGGTAACCTACAGAATGGGAGAAGATATTTGCTAACTACATATCTGATACTGAGTACTTTTGAAATGCAAAATAACTCTCTATCCTTCTAAAATATCCCATGGCTCCTTATTGCAGGGTGAAAATAAAACTCATCCTTCTTATTCTGACCTCAAAGTCTCCATGTTACCTGGCTCTACCTACCACTCCGACCTCATCTGGTATCACTCTCCTTTGATTCCCCAGGAGAAGGGGACGACCAAGGATGAGATGGCTGGATGGCATCACAGACTCGATGGACATGAGTCTGAGTGAACTCCAGGAGATGGTGATGGACAGGGAGGCCTGGCGTGCTGCAATTCATGGGGTCGCAAAGAGTTGGACACGACTGAGTGACTGAAATGAACTGAACTGAACTGATGCCAGCCCCATGAGCTTTCTTTCCTCCCTGTCCTTAAGTAGACCAAGCCCAGTCCCTCTTTAGAGCCTTAGGATTTACTGTTTTCATTTGGATTAAAAGCTCTACCTGTTGGATTATTATGTGAGTGACTCTTTCTAGTTAATCACTCTCAACTCAAATGTCATGTCCTCAGAAAAGCCATCTCTGAAATAGTCAACTTAATGCAGCTATTAAGATTGCCCTGATCTTTCTTCCCTAGAGCACTTATCACACTCTGAATTCTCTCTGTATATGTATTTGTTTACTTGCATTTTGTGCATCTCTTTCACTTGAATGTAAGCTCCACAGCACCAGGACATTGTCTGCCTTGACCTTCACTGTATATCCAGTGTTTGACAATTGGCATGCACTCAGGAAATGTTTGGGGAGTGAATGAATGATGTGTATTGTAGTGTATTGTAGTGAATGAGTGATGTGTAGAAGTTATACAGGGAAAGGGATAGATGAGAAAAGCAACGTTATACGATCCCCCAGGCAGAGTTAGACACCCTGGTCTCATAGTTCTCATGCTGTAATCACAATGTTTGATAATGTACTTATTGCATGGGCACCCCACCCCCAACAAAGATGTTAAATCTTTTTTAACATCAAACATTTAACAAAGATGTTAAATCTTTGTTTAACAACAAAGATGTTAAATCTCATGTGGGTCCAGATCATTTCTGTGTTATTCACACTGTATGATTTGTGTCTCAGTATACCTGGTACAAGGCCTTCTCTGGTGGCTCAGCAGTAAAAAAATCCACCTGCAATGCAGAAGACACAGGAGACCCAGGTTCGATCCCTGGGTTGGGAAGATCCCCTGGAGGAGGGCATGGCAATACACTGCAGTATTATTGCCTGGAGAATCCCATGGACAGAACAACCTGACAGGCTGCAGTCCATAGGGTCACAAAGAGTCGGACACAACTGAAGTGACTGAGCATGCATGCATGCATACGGTACAAAGGAGGTCTTCAGTGATTTTTTGTTGGTTGATTGAATCTATCCTCCTCAAGTGATGGAGCATAGATGGAACAAAATCCAACACAACTATCTTTTACAAATGAGAAAAAATGAGGCCTGGAGAGACTTGTCCACTGTCATACCCAAGTCAGTCCCTCTTAGCAGTAGGACTATTTTCCTGTAAATGATTTAAAAGTTAGCTCAACTGAGATGGCTTTTCAGAGCGAGCTGAGTCCCTAAGCGAACAGAAGGCCAATCCATCATTTGTGCTTGGAGATGAAGGGAATCTCGTTACAGAGGCAAAGGGCATACTCGATTAAATGCCACATCATCCAGGGCAGGATTAACCTGGACAAGATACAGGAATTAGAGCAGCTATGTTGAGCCCTGTGTGCACCTGCCCATACTAATAGGATCCAGACTATCTTTCCACTCTGCCAGTGGCACCCTTCCCAGAAATGCCAAACCAGATGCCCCCATCCTATAGAAGGTGTTGTCACAAGCTTCTGATATAGGGGTCACTGGCAAGGTCAATGTTTGCTGAGGCCAGCCTTGCAGAGTACTTAATACGGTCGTAAGAAGACAGGCTTCAGAGTCAAACAGATCTAGATTTGAATCCTGTATTTTCTACTTACAACACTTATCCGTGGTCAAGCGATTTCCCTCTCTGAACCTGTTTCCTCCTTTGTAATTTGCTTATAGTAAGAATGAGATCTATTATGCAGGGCTTTGTGAGAATTAGTTAAGATAATGTGAGCACTTATGGAGCTTTCAGTTCATATTCTTGGATCTTTAGATGTCTTCCCACTTTGTATTCAAGCAACTGCTTATGATCTTTAAGGATAGAACTGCTGTGTTTAAATCTCTGGGCACCTCATTTGCACCCAATACAGAGCTGAGCATAGAGTGGGTACCATTACAGGCTGCCAACTGTCTGGGATCTAAGACTCAATCAAGATAGGAAGAGCTGTTGTCAAAAGCTGGCTCACTTGGTTCTTCATATGTGTGCAGTTGGAACAGTGGGTACCATGCCCAATTCAGAGACAGGCAGACTAAATTTCTAAGGGGACAGGCAGCAACATGGTTTGATTTCAGCTTACCCCACAGCAGTTATGGTACATGAAGGCAACTCTAATTATGGACCCACAGTGTTTCCCAGAATAGATTCACGTGTTGTTTTGGTCGCTAAGTCATGTTCAACTCTTTGCAACCCCATGGCCGCAGCCCACCATGCCCCTCTGTCCATGGGATTTCCCAGGCAAGAATACTAGAGTGAGTTGCTGTGCCCTCCTCCAGGGGATCATCCTGATCCTGGGATCAAACTTGAGTCTCTTGTGTCTCCTGCATTGGCAAGTGGGTTCTTTACCACTGGGCCACCAGGGAAATCCAGATTCACAGATAGGTACATGCAGTTACTAAGCACTACCTCTGCCCCAGCCTAAGTCAGTTCTGAGGACCTAGGCCACTAGATAACAACCTAATGGAAATGGAGATGGGCCAGGAAGCCATGATTCCTGTGTTCTTAGCGACTGGAAGGAAATCCCTGGCTTGGTTGTCTGAAACACAGGCAAGAGAAGAGACAGTATTGAGGTTGTGGAGAAAGGATTGGTCTAGGGCACTGTTGCATTAAAGATTAAATGCCACATCATCCAGGGCAGGATTAACCTGGACAAGATAGAGGAATTAGACCAGCTATGTTGCTTCCCAAAGAAGGAGCCAAAAACAGATCCTTCTCCTTGGCTGAAGCCTGAGCTATTAATACAAATTACCACTCAGTAAACTCAGAATCACTCTAAAAGCAAGACCATAATAGATTCAAAAGCTGCTTCTTTCTTGCCTGAAATGGAGGCAGAACTGACTTTGGAGAAGATGCTTACTTCTTTGGAAGCATCACTATGAACAGCTGTATGGATTATGCCCAGAGTAAATATTAATGTATGGTACTTCCCAAAGCAACACCTATATTTGTACAGTGTCCCCATCTATCATAAGCCCAGCCAGTTCATAGCCATGCTTGTGATGAAGAGCAGAGTAAATCATTCATTGGCACCCATTAAGGAGGGGAGAAGATAGTCATCAAATGTGGTAATGTCCAATCAGTTCAGTTCAGTTGCTCAGTTGTGTCCGACTCTTTGTAGTCCCATGGACTGCAGCATGCCACGCCTTCCTGTCCATCACCAACTCCCAGAGTTTACTCAAACTCATGTCCATTGAGTTGGTCATGCCATCCAACCATCTCATCCTCTGTCGTCCCCTTCTCTTCCTGCCTTCAATCTTTCTTAGCATCAATGTCTTTTTAAATGAGTCCATTCTTCACATCAGGTGGCCAAAGTTTTGGAGTTTCAGCTTCAACATCAGTCCTTCCAATGAATATTCAGGAATGATTTCCTTTAGGAAGGACTGGTTGGATTTCCTTGCAGTCCAAGGGACTCTCAAGAGTCTTCTCCAACACCATAATTCAAAAGCATTAATTTTTCAGTGCTCAGCTTCTTTATAGTCCAACTCACAAAGGGAAAGGAGAAAAGGAAAGATATACCCATTTGAATGCAGGGTTCCAAAGAATAGCAAGGAGAGATAAGAAAGCCTTCCTCTGTGATCAATTCAAAGAAATAGAGGAAAACAATAGAATGGGAAAGACTAGAGATCTCTTCAAGAAAATTAGAGATACCAAGGGAAATTTTCATGCAAAGATGCGCACAATAAAGGACAGAAATGGTATGGACCTAACAGAAACAGAAGATATTAAGAAGAGGTGGCAAGAATACACAGAAGAACTGTACAAAAAAGATCTTCACGATAATCACGATGATAATCACCCAGATAATCACGATGGTGTGATCACTCACCTAGAGCCAGACATCCTGGAATGCGAAGTCAAGTGGGCCTTAGGAAGCTTCACTACAAACAAAGCTAGTAGAGATGATGGAATTCCAGCTGAGCTATTTCAAATTCTGAAGATGATGCTGTTAAAGTGCTACACTTAATACGCCAGCAAATTTGGAAAACTCAGCAGTGGTCACAGGACTGGAAAAGGTCAGTTTTCAAGACTGGATTTCCAATAAATGAATTGAAATTTGGTACCCAACAATACGTTATTCATTGCTTATTGTTTTTTTCTTGTGTCATCAATCTCTTGAATTTTTATCCCTGTCCAATTACTGTCCCAATCTTCTCCTTCACTTCATCACCAAAAAAAATGTAGTCTGTTCTCACTCCTTCCTGAAGCCACAATAGTAAAGTTACCACCACTACTTCACAAACATTGAAGTGACCTAATGCAGATGTCTTTGGAAGGAATGATGCTAAAGCTGAAACTCCAGTACTTTGGCCACCTCATGCAAAGAGTTGACTCATTGGAAAAGACTTTGATGCTGGGAGGGATTGGGGGCAGGAGGAGAAGGGGACGACCGAGGATTAGATGGCTGGATGGCATCACTGACTCGATGAACATGAGTCTGAGTGAACTCCGGGAGTTGGTGATGGACAGGGAGGCCTGGCGTGCTGCGATTCATGGGGTCGCAGAGTCGGACACGACTGAGCAACTGAACTGAACTGAACTGAATGCAGATGTTTCTTCAATCTTTATTGATCTTGACTTCTTGGTCACCAGGTCACTTTCTCAGATTTTCTCTTCTGCTGTCAATGACATCAAGCTGTTCATCTAGGTTGTCTTTGCTCTCTCCTTCACTGATTCCTCCTCATCTTCAGTGTTGGTGTTCCCCAGAGGTCTTCTATAGGTCCCCTTCTCATTCTACAGTCTCTCTAGCAAAGCGCATGGTCATCTACATATTGATGACTTCCCACCTTTATATTCAGGCTCTTGAATGTAAGACCCTAGGTGGTCTCATTTGTGTCCATGACTTCATTTACCATCTATATGTAGAAGACTTCTTCTGAACTTAGACCTGTATATCTGACTCTACACCTTAATTTGGATATCCAACAGGCACCTTAAATCATGTTTGTCCAAAACTGAACTGATTGCTTTTAGTGTTCCAGTCTCAGTGAATCTTGTATCAGCCACTCACTTGGCCAAACTAGAATGTGGGTGTCATCCTTTACCTGTCCCTTTGCCTCATGCCACCTCCCATTGCTCTCACGATAAAGACAAAAACATTTAATAAGGCCTTCCAAGCCTTGCACATTCTGGCTCCTAGCTATCTCTTCCACCATATTTGGCACCATATTGATCACGCTGCTTAAAAGGTATTAAGCTTATTTCTGTCGAACATATCATGTTTCTTTCTACCTAAGGGTCTTTACTTTGATGTTGCTTAGACATCCATCTGCTTCATCCCTCCTCATCCTTTAGATCACAGATAAAGAGTAACTTCCTTAAGGAGCCCTTCTCAGACCTTAGTCACCCTTAGATCATGCACTTCTCCTTTAGAAAACTTAAAAAAAATGGACTTTATTGTTTAGAAAAGTTTTAGATTCACAAAAAAATTGAACAGATAGTATAGATTTACCATATAGCTCCGCCCTGCACACAGTTTCCCCTGTTATTAACACACTGCATTAGCGTCGAGCATTTGCTTTAGTAATGAAAGCTATAATATTGGTATGTCATTAACGAAAGTCTGTAGTTTATTCAGATTTCCTTAGTTGTTTTCTAATGCCCTTTTTGCATTCCAGGATATCACATTATATTTAGATCTCTAAATATATGTTTCCATAGGCTTCTCCTGACTGACAATTTCTCAGACTTTCCTTGTTTTTAATGACTTCAATACTTTTGGGTAAAACCATTCTGGTATTTTGTAGAGGGCCCCTCTATTGGGATTTGTCTGGTATTTTTCTCATGAGGTTATGTTTTTCGAGGGAGCAAAATCACAGAAGTAAAGTGATGTTTTCATCATACCATATCAAAGTAACATTCTACCTGCAGGGTTTATGATTTTTGATGTTGACCTTGTTCACCAGGCTGAAGTACTTTGTCAGATTGTCTCACTGCAAAATTACTCTCCTCCCCCTTCCTGCACTGTACTCTTCATAAAGAAGTTTCTGTGGGAACTTCCATGGTGGTCTGGTGGTTAAGGCTTCACCTTTCAATGCAAGGGGTGCAGGTTCAACCCCTGGTTGGGGAGCTAAGATTTCACATGCCTTGTGGCCAAAAAGATAAAACATGAAACAGAAGCACTACTGTAACAAATTCAATAAAGGCTTTCAAAATGTTTCACATTAAAAAAATCTATTAAAAAGAAGCCCACACTTAAGGAGTAGATTTTTTAGGGTGGGTAATCTATACAATTTATTTGGAATTCTTCTCTGTGAGAGACTGTCTCTTCTCCCTCACTTAATAACTTATTCAATCATTTATTTCTATCACTATAAGAATATTTACCTTACACTTTGGGTTATATTCCAATACCACTTTATTATTTTGTCTTTCAATTGGCTCCTCTGTGTCACTTTGACATACTCCCATCCATCATAATGAGACTTTTACTTTTATTTTTAGCACTTCTATCCTTTGTAGTGTTACAAGATTCTCAGTTTATCTTGTATAATTTCTGCCCCTGCCTCAGAATCAGCCATTTCTCCAGAGACACTGGGTTCCTTTTATTGGTGAAATGAATTAGAGACCAAAGTTTAGGTGCTAGATGTGCTTTCTGTAGAGCATTTTTATTAATTTCAAGTTTACATCTACTTGCATGGTTAATAAATGTCTTTCTCATCCACCAAATGTTCCAGTAAGGTGGGGACCATGTATGCTTTTGCTCTTATTGTGTCCCTAATGCCAAGCACAGGTTCTGTTACATAATATGCATTTAATACTTTCTTGATTAAAAGAAGTGTGTGTTTCATGGAAATGTCATCATCTTGATCATTCAGGGCAGAAATACCTGAGTAATTTAAATTTTAATTATCTTTCTCACTCTTCACATTCAGTCATCAAATCCTAACAATTTCTAGAATGTATTTCCTAATTTCCACTCTGCTACTGGTGATCAGTGGAGAAATAACTCCATAAAGAATGAAGGGATGCAGCCAAAGCTAAAACATCACCCAGCTGTGGATGGGGCTGGTGATAGAAGCAAGGTTTGATGCTGTAAAGACCAATATTGCATAGGAACCTGGAATGTTAGGTCCATGAATCAAGGCAAATTGGAAGTGGTAAATAGGAGATGACAAGAGTGAACATTGACATTGTAGGAATCAGTGAACTAAGATGGACTGGAATGGGTGAATTTAACTCAGATGACCGTTACATCTACTACTGCAGGCAGGAATCAGTTAGAAAAAATGGAGTAGCCAACATAGTCAACAAAAGAGTACAGAATGCAGTACTTGGATGCAATCTCAAAAACAACAGAATGATCTCTGTTCATTTCCAAGGCAAACCATTCAATATCACGGTAATCCAAGTCTATGCTCCAACCAGTAATGCTGAAGAAGCTGAAGTTGAACAGTTCTATGAAGACCTACAAGACCTTTTATAACTAACACCCCCAAAAGATGTCCTTTTCATTATAGGGGACTGGAATGCAAACGTAGGAAGTCAAGAAACACCTGAAGTAACAGGCAGATTTGGCCTTGGAGTACAGAATGAAGCAGGGCAAAGGCTAATAGAGTTCTGCCAAGAGAACATGCTGGTCATAGCAAACACCCTCTTCCAACAACACAAGAGAAGACTCTACACATGGACATCACCAGATGGTCAACACCAGAATCAGATTGATTATATTCTTTGCAGCCAAAGATGGAGAAGCTCTATAGTCAGCAAAATCAAGATCGGGAGCTGACTGTGGCTCAGATCATGAACTTCTTATTGCCAAATTCAGACTGAAATTGAAGAAAATGAAGAAAACCACTAGACCATTCAAGTATGACCTAAATCAAATGCCTTATGACTATATAGAGTGGAAGTGAGAAATAGATTTAAGGGCCTAGATCTGACAGACAGAGTTCCTGATGAACTATGGACAGAGGTTCATGACATTGTACAGGAGACAGGAATCAAGACCATCCTCAAGGATACAAAATGCAAAAAAGCAAAATGGCTGTCTGAGGAGGCCTTACAAATAGCTGTGAAAAGAAAGGAAGTGAAAAGCAAAGGAGAAAAGGAAAGATATACCCATTTGAATGCAGAGCTCCAAAGAATAGAAAGGAGAGATAAGAAAGCCTTCCTCAGTGATCAATGCAAAGAAATAGAGGAAAACAATAGAATGGGAAAGACTAGAGATCTCTTCAAGAAAATTAGAGATACCAAGGGAACATTTCATGCAAAGATGGGCTCAATAAACGACAGAAATGGTACAGACCTAACAGAAGTAGAAGAGATTAAGAAGAGGTGGCAAGAATACACAGAAGAACTATACAAAGAAAGATCTTCATAACCCAGATAATCACGATGGTGTGATCACTCACCTAGAGCCAGACATCCTGGAATGTAAAGTCAAATGGGCCTTAGGAAGCCTCACTATGAACAAAGCTAGTGGAGGTGATGGAATTCCAATTGAGCTATTTCAAATTCTAGAAGATGATGCTACATCTCATCTGATGGTGCTACATCTCAGTGTTAAAGTGCTACACTCAGTATGCCAGCAAATTTGGAAAACTCAGCAGTGGCCACAGGACTGGAAACGGTCAGTTTTCATCCCAATTCCAAAGAAAGGCAATGCCAAGAATCCTCAAACTACTGTACAATTGCACTCATCTCACATGCTAGTAAAGTAATGCTCAAAATTCTCCAAGCCAGGCTTCAGCAATACGTGAACCGTGAACTCCCTGATGTTCAAGCTGGTTTTAGAAAAGGCAGAGGAACGAGAGATCAAATTGCCAACATCCGCTGGATCATTGAAAAAGCAAGAGAGTTCCAGAAAAACATCTATTTCTGCTTTATTGACTATGCCAAAGCCTTTGACTGTGTGGATCACAATAAGCTGTGGAAAATTCTGAAAGAGATGGGGATACCAGACTACCTGACCTGTCTCTTGAGAAACCTGTATGCAGTTAGAACTGGACATGGAACAACAGACTGGTTCCAAATAGGAAAAGGTGTACATCAAGGCTGTATATTGTTACCCTGCTTATTTAACTTATATGTAGAGTACATCATGAGAAACACTGGGCTGGAGGAAGCACAAGTTGGAATAAAGATTGCCAGGAGGAATATCAACAACCTCAGATATGCAGATGACACCACCTTTATGACAGAAAGTGAAGAGGAACTAAAAAGCCTCTTGATGAAAATGAAAGAGGAGAGTAAAAAAGTTGGCTTAAAGCTCAACATTCAGAAAACGAAGATCATGGCATCCGGTCCATCACTTCATGGCAAATAGATGGGTAAACAGTGGAAACAGTGTCAGGCTTTATTTTGAGGGGCTCCAAAATCACTGCAGATGGTGATTACAGCCATGAAATTAAAAGACGCTTACTCCTTGGAAGGAAAGTTATGACCAGCCTAGACAGCATATTAAAATACAGAGACATTACGTTGCCAACAAAGGTCCGTCTAGTCAAGGCTATGGTTTTTCCTGTGGTCATGTATGGATGTGAGAGTTGGACTGTGAAGAAAGCTGAGTGCCGAAGAACTGATGCTTTTGAACTGTGGTGTTGGAGAAGACTCTTGAGAGTCCCTTGGACTGCAAGGAGATCCAGCCAGCCCATCTTAAGAGAGATCATTCCTGGGTGTTCATTGGTAAGACTGATGTTGAAGCTGAAACTCCAATACTTTGGCCACCTGATCCGAAGAACTGATTCACCGACTCATTTGAAAAGACCCTGATGCTGGGAAAAATTGAGGGCAGGAGGAGAAGGGGACAACAGAGGATGAGATGATTGGATGGCATCACCTACTCAATGGACAAGGGTTTGGGTGGGCTCCGGGAGTTGTTGATGGACAGGGAGGCCTGGCGTGCTGCAGTTCATGGGGTTGCAAAGAGTCGAATATGACTGATTGACTGAACTGGACTGAACTGGACTGAACTGCACTGAACTGCATGAATTCTAGCACATTCTATCTGTGGATAACCACAGTAGCATGTGGTATCCATGCTGCTTGTCCACTCTACACTCCATACTGCTCCAAAATTAATATCTCTAAAGCACAGCTCTGACAAAGAGAATTCTTTAATTAAAAATGCATTATATTAATGGAAATATAGACCATGATGTTATTTGGAGATGTAAGTTCTCACAAATTAAGTTATACATTAAGAGACTTTATTTATAGATTACTCTTTAACACAATTAAGTCATAACCATGACTGCTTTTTTCGTAGACTTTGACAAACTGTTTTGAAATGGAAATGCAAAGGGCCTAGTAAAACTAAAGCAATATTGAAAAATAAAAGCAAAGCTAAAACACTTAACCTAACCTGACTTTAAGAATTTCACTACAACTATATTAATCAAAATAGTGTGCTATTGGCATAAGTATTGACCAATATATCAAAATGACTGAATAAATATCCCAGAAATAGATGCATGTTTATACAGCAATTTTATTTTTGACAAAGGTGCCAAAGAAATATAATAAGAAAGAAAAAAGTCTTTTCAACAAATGGCACTGGAAAGCTGTCCATCAATATGGATGGGAAACTTGAACCTAGCCTCACATTATAGAGAAAAATTAATTTGGCATGGATCAGGGACCTAAATACAAAGCAACATACCATAAACATTGTTAAAGGAAATTATGGAATATCTTTGTCACTTGGAGGTAGATAAATGTTTCTTAACCAGGACATAGAAACTAGAAGTAATGAGAAAAATAGAGAAATTAGGCTTCATAAAACTTTAAAACTTCTGCCCATCAAATGATACTGCTAGCAAAGTGAATGGGAAAGCTTTGTAAACTATGTCAGGTAGGCTACTGGGGGAAATTATTTTTTAAATACTTATATTTGACCAGGGACTCACATTTAGGATATGTAAAGAACTTCCACAGCTGAATGATAAAAGACAGTCAATTAAAAATGAGCAAAAAAAAAAAAATATTGATGAGCACTTCACAAAAGAAAATATACAAATGGCCAATAAGCACATGAAAAAGTGCTTCTGTCATTAGTCATCTCGAAAATGAAAATGAAAATCACAATGAGATACCACTACACACTCACCAGAATAGTTAAAGATAAAAAGACTGACAGCATCAGATATTGATGAGGATGTGGAGAAAGAGGAACTGTCACACATTGTTGATGAGAATGTAAAATGATACGATCCCTCTGGGAAAAAGTCTGGTCATTTCTTACAAAGCTTAAAATCCACTTACCCTATGATGCAACCATTCAACTCTCAGGTATTTACCCAAGACTCATGAAAATACATGTCTACGAAAAATCATACTAGAAAGTTCATAGCAGTTTTATTAGTAATACCCTAAAAGTGGAAACAATTCGGGTGTCCACCAACAGGGTAATGATAAACAAACTGGATAGACTTGTATATACCAACAGGATACACAAACTGGGTACACAAACTGTGGCATACTCATCCAAAAGAGCCCTGCTCAGCAACAAAAGAGACTTACTGATGCATGCAACAGCATGGATGAATCCCCAAAGCATCATGCTGAGTGACATCATATAGACAGCGAAGAGCACACTGTTGTTCCCATTCAGGTTTCGGCTTCCTCCAGATGTCACTATAAAAGAGGTTAATGTTAGACTGTGGTTCTACGTGACAAATCTAAGTTAATTCCCCCTCCCCAAATATCTATCCATTTGTCTCAACATGTTTACATACTGATTTGAGATGCCTCCTTTATCATATGCTAAATATTCATAGATTTGAATCTGCTTCTAGATGTGCTCTGTACACTAATCTGTGTCTTCTGTCACATCTCATTGTGATTATTGTGACTTTAGAATACATTTTAATGTTAAGATGAGCCCCTTATTTGTTTTTTAAAAATATTTCTAGCCATTACCAGTTTATATTTCAGATAAGCTTTAGAATCATTCTGTCTAGGCCCTTTAAAATCCACCTGGGATTTTGTTAAATCTATAGGTTGATTTGGGGAGAGTTGATCTTTCTTTGATAATGAGGTTTCTTAACAGGAATAAGCTCTCTTTGTTCATTTATTTAAATCTTCTTAGATGACAATGGAAGATTATAGTTTTTCTCATATAGGTGAAAATGAAAATGGCCAACAAGGCTGGGATATAGCAAGGCAAGGCAGGCCCAGCACTCTGGAACTCCTCACTAAGAGAGCTATGAGTGACACAACTTGAGGATCCCTACCTCTCCCCATAGGGCATCAAGCCCCTCTTCTGGTCTGGCCCCACTGGCAGGTTAGCTATTCACTAGTCATTTGTACATTCTTTCTTAATCCTTATTCCAGAAATTCCACTTGAGGAAAAGCATAATGTACTGTATCTCCATGGTCTCACATGGTAACCACTACTGGACAGTGCTGACCTAGGATGCTGGTTTCCAGGTAAGCCTGGGATTTTACAGGTGCTATGGAGATGCTGATTATTCATATGAGCACTCAGGCCACCAAAACTACAGCACCAGGAGGTTTTTAGTTGTCTTTAGCCTCAATATCCATATGGACTAACTCCATTTATAGACAGGCTCCTCTTGACTTCTCTTGCTGGCTATAACCTTGGGCTATGTGCGTGCTCCTGGAGTAATCCTGCTTCAGCCAGAGAACTCTCTGGTGACTCTTTAGACAGAGATCTCCAGCAGCCTTAGTTTCAGTCATTATCTCTCATCAGATTTTGATGCTATGAGCCAGGGACTTGGATAATTAGCTTTGCTATAAACTCCATGTGGAGGCGAGAGCACAAGCCTCTCTAGGCCTCTCAACTGTCACTGACACATAGGCTGACTGGAAAATGGGAAGACTATCCAGAGCTGAGTTAGAGCTGTGCACGGACATCTGGGCTGAGGCCTGCAATGGGGAAGGCATCCAGGAACTTGAGGCCTGGTCCAACTGCTGCAAGTAATCAGCAAAGAGGTCCAGCCAGCGGTCAGTGCCATGAGTCACAGAGCAAACAGAGCCAGGGCCAAGCTACAGGTCAGGAAGGAGACACTGACTTTCTGGGATCAGGCAGCCCCTGCACAGGCTTGACCAGAAGGGTAACAGGGGAGGCTAAAGCACAAAGTGAAAAGAAAAAGAAGGGATGCTGGCAGGTACCAATTTTCTGGCATCCAGAGTCATTCTAAAGAGGGTTGGTCATTTGTTCTAGAGAAGGGCTCACGTGCAAGGCTCCTCAGAGTAGGTTGGCTGAGACCAGAAGACAGATGAATGGCTGGGCCAGGAGGGAAATCATAAACAGCAAAGCTAGGAGGAGACAAACCACTGATATCGGACAGAGGCTTCTCTGGCTCAGGGCTGGAGATCTAGGTTTCTTGGTATGCACCTCTAGGCAGACAGATGCTGGTTAGGGAGAGAGTGGTGAGGAGACCTGTCTTGTGGGAGAATCCATGCCAATCCAAAGTGGGCAAAGGCCATAGAGGAAGCCAAGATTTTTAGACTGGTTACTGTAGAAATGCTGGGTGAGATTGCAAGGACTTGTGGGGTCTCAGAACTTTCTATAGACAGTTCAGTTCAGTCAGTCAGTTCAGTCACTCAGTCGTGTCCGACTCTGCGACCCCATGAATCACAGCACGCCAGGCCTCCCTGTCCATCACCAACTCCCAGAGTTCACCCAAACTCATGTGCATTGAGTTGGTGTTGCCATCCAGCCGTCTCATCCTCTGTCGTCCCCTTCTCCTCCTGCCCCCAACCCCTCCAAGTATCAGGGTCTTTTTCCAATGAGTCAACTCTTTCCATGAGGTGGCCAAAGTATTGGAGTTTTAGCCTCAGCATCAGTCCTTCCAGTGAACACCCAGGACTAGTCTCCTTTAGGATGGACTGGCTGGATCTCCTTGCATTCCAAGGGACTTGCAAGAGTCTTCTCCAACATCACAGTTCAAAGGCATCAATTCTTCGGCACTCAGCTTTCTTCACAGTCCAACTCTCACATCCATGCATGACTACTGGAAAAACCATAGCCTTGACTAGACGGACCTTTGTTGGCAAAGTAATATCTCTGCTTTTCAATATGCTGTCTAGGTTGGTCATAACTTTCCTTCCAAGGAGTAAGTGTCTTTTAATTTCATGGCTGTAGTCACCATCTGCAGTGATTTTGGAGCCTCCCAAAATAAAGTCTGACACTATTTCCCCATCTATTTCCCATGAAGTGATGGGACCAGATGCCATGATCTTAGTTTTCTGAAAGTTCAGTTCAGTTCAATTCAGTTGCTTAGTTGTGTCCAACTCTTTGTGACCCCGTGGACTTCAGCATGCAAGGCTTCCCTGTCCATCACCAACTCCTGGAGCTTTCTCAAACTCATGTCCATTGAGTTGGTGATACCATCCAATCATTTCATCCTTTTTTGTCCCCTTCTCCTCCTGCCTTCAATCTTACCCAGCATCAGGGTCTTTTCAAATAAATCAGCTCTTCACATCAGGTGGCCAAAGTATTGGAGTTTCAGCTTCAACGTCAGTTCTTCCAATGAATATTCAGGACTGATTTCCTTTAGGATGGACTGCTTGGTTCTCCTTGAAGTCCAAGGGACTCTCAAGAGTCTTCTCCAACACCACAGTTCAAAAGCATCAATTCTTTGGCACTCAGCTTTCTTTATAGTCCAACTCTCACATCTATACATGACTACTGGAAAAACCATAGCCTTGACTAGATGGACCTTTGTTGGCAAAGTAATTTCTCTGCTTTTTAAATGCTGTCTAGGTTGGTCATAACTTTCCTTGCAAGGAGTAAGTGTCTTTTAATTTCATGGCTGCAGTCACCATCTGCAGTGATTTTGGAGCCCAGAAAAATAGTCAGCCACTGTTTCCACTGTTTCCCCATCTATTTCCCATGAAGTGATGGTACCAGATGCCATGATCTTTGTTTTCTGAATGTTGAGCTTTAAGCCAACTTTTTCACTCTCCTCTTTCATTTTCATCAAGAGGCTCTTTAGTTCTTCACTTTCTGCCATAAGGGTGGTGTCATCTGCATATCTGAAGTTATTGATATTTCTCCTGGTAATCTTGATTCCAACTTGTGCTTCTTCCAGCCCAGCATTTCTCATGATGTACTCTGCATATAAGTTAAAAAAGCAGGGTGACAATATACAGCCTTGACGTACTCCTTTTCCTACTTGGAACCAGTATGTTGTTCCATGTCCAGTTCCAACTGTTGCTTCCTGACCTGCATACAGATTTCTTAAGAGGCAGGTCAGGTGGTCTGATATTCCCATCTCCTGAAGAATTTTCCACAGTTTATTGTGATCCACGCAGTCAAAGACTTTGGCATCGTCAATAAATCACACGCGGCTCTAGCGCCGCACAGCCACCACTCGCTATTGACAGTTACAGAGTGACAAAGGGCTAATAGGAGTCTTTGTGTTCTGTGAAACCCTCAAGGTGTGTCCTAGAACCTGAGGTCATTCTTAGAACTCCTCTATCTTCCTGCTGCTCTCAGACCACTGTTTCCTTCCATTCCCCTCCTCTTGCTCTTTTGGGTACCTTTCCTTCCTTTGGGCAATGACCCGATAGAATCTTCCTGGCTCTCACTTGTATGTTTCCTGTCCTAAAGAAGTCACCAGCCTATTGTATTAGGGACTTCTGGGGGGTGTTTTAGAATCTCTCAAAGTTCTCTTGCACCACTCTTTGTCTCTGGTCATCTTCATCTGCTTCCTCTTCCCCAACTTTTCTGTTATAGTGCCCAGATCCCATGCCTTAGGGCTCCTCTGTTATCTTGGAGGGTGAAGCTCATAACATTCTCCTCATTTCTCAGCCCTTTTCCAGTCTCTGTATCCACAGGTTTTGGTTTCCAAAAGCTGCTTTCTAACTTTTGATCTAAATAAGCAAAACCAGATGTTTATCTCCGAATCAGACTTAAGTAAGTAATCCCCATCTCAGGATTCACAGGTCAAGCAACCTCCAAGTTCATGGGTCCCTACTGTCAGCTTACAGAACAAAATTACAATTGGTCGTTTCCTATAAGGAGCCTAGACCAGAGCTATGGTGGGGGGCTCTGATGTAGAGTCTGATTTCACTGCACATGTGGAAAAAACATTTACATACGATGGTTTAGAAATTTGCTTATGCTCTTGGAATATTCTCTTAAACATTTCATTCTGGCATAATTCAGTTTCACAAGTCCAAATTGTAACAGAAAACATTTTGAGGAGCGGTGACTGCTAAGGAACCATCCAACATATATTATGAATACCATACGCTCTGGCTTTAGAAGGTAAAAAACTTAGGTTTGGAGAAGGAACATTTAATCCCTCTTGATTGCGGAAAAGACAGTCATCACAGAGTTTCATGCTGAGAAGCAGCCCATTCTTGGCCATCTTCATTTCCTTTTGGATTCTGTCAGATTCCTTGGAAACAAAGACAGAAGCACTATGATGGGAAGAAAATGGCATCTTTGATTAATGACTTGAGTAGAGAGGGCTGTTATGAAACAGTTCATGATGGGGGAGGGTGGTGTCAAAGGAGAGATGCCCAAGTTCCTCTTCCTTCCTTTCTTTGCCTGTAAAAAATCTGAAGGAAGCTCAGTATAAACCTGACATAGAAACCAAAAGATTAAGAAAAAGGGAAAGAGGAGACAAGTACTAGGTTGATCAGTTTAGTCTTTGCAAGAACATTCGGTTACAGTTCCTAGGGAGGTCTGTTTCTCTAAACCTTGCTCTAATTTGTATTCCATTTCATTATTCTATTTTATTTTGATACTGGGGCTTCCCAGGTGGTTGAGTGATAAATAACCCACCTGCCAATGCAGGAGACACTGGAGATCAGACACAGGTTTGATCCCTGGGTTGGGATTATCCTCTGGAAGAAGGCCTAGGCAACCCACTCTGATATTCTTGCCTGGGGAATCCCTTGATCAGAGGAGCCTGGCGGGCTATAGTCCACGGGGTCGCAAAGAGTCAGACATGACTGAACGACTAAGCACTCACACATGCCAGCTGTGTTAGTTAGGTTAAAATAAGTAGTAAAGTTTATTAATTTTATTCACTTAGCCATTCCCCAAGAGTTTAGCTCTTTTTACCAGAAGGACATAACCAAGACACTAATACCTACTACTTAGGGACTGTTAGTCCTAACTGCAGGATCATTCTAGAGAGGAAATCAACATCTTTGGAAAGTCTGCCTACACAATCTCACATCTGTATAATACTGTTTTTTCCAGTGTGTCTGAGGGACCCGGAGCCCACTTTAACTTACTTATGATGGGGGAATCTGTGGGGAAAGAGGCCAGCTGAGATGTCTGACCTAGAGAAATTTTAATAGTTCATTCCTGACTTTGGGGTTTATTGGTGTGTGGGCTTTGCCTTAGAGATTGACCTCCTGCTGATAAACCACATACGGTCTTAGAGGTCACAGAAGGAAGAGGGACGATAAATTATTCTTTAATTGACTAGAACCAATGAATCTGACCTTTCCTGAACAAAACTATGGATCTTTCAACAAGGAAGCAACCACTTGGCAGATTAGTCATTGTCAGGTTTGTGAAGAGCTGAGCTGCCCAGACAGAACAGCTTCCTATTACTAACGAGATGGAGGAATTTGTGCTCAAAGACACTGCTAAACCTATCTCTGTGTATTGGCAGGGATCTTCCTGTGTATGTATGCTTGGGAGGAAGGGAAAGACTAGTGGAGAGGGCAGCCATTCAGGGCAGTCGTTCAGTCATGTCTGACTCTTTGCGACCCCATGGACTATAGCCCGCCAGGGACACTTTGTAGTTTTCAAAGCACTTTCCTGTTTTCAAAGCACTTTCCCATCTACTACTTAACTGATCCCCACAGTCACTTGTGAATTACCCCCAATTTAGATGTGAGGAAACTGGCTCCTGTGTGAAGCAACTTGTCCAGGTCAGAGAAATTAAATGGTCAGCCAGAGACTAGAGCCCAGACTGTCTGTTTCTAAATCATGTTCTCCCCGCTAACAGCACTTATTGGCCACTCACTCAGTGCCAGGCAGAGGGCTATGCCCCTCCTGTGGGTTATCATGCTTCACCCTGACAACAATCTTGTGAGGTAGGTGCTATTATTATTTCCAGTTTACAGACAATTTGGGCAGCTGACTGAAGGGCACATGGCCATTAAGTGGAGTCAGCACTTCGATCCAGATCTGGTGGAGCCCGCAGTGCCTAGCTGCTGCCCTTGTGTGCTGGGTTGGGCTGTGCCATGGCATTCCCAGCCACAGGGGGCACGCTGCCACCAGTCTAGAAGAACCAGCCACTCCCTTGCAGTCAGAAGCTTTGGGCACCCATCCTGGCCCAGCCAACTCTGATGGGGAAATCAGTGTCTGTCTGAATGTCCCTGGACATCATCAGGTTTTCATTTGTAAAAGGACTTGGATTTCATTGTCTTACAAACCTGGGCTGGAGTCCTGTCTCACTAAGCACTAGTGCGAGATTGGATCTGTATGAGTTTTACTTCTTTCCTCCTTAAAATATGAGTCATAATCCTACCTGTCTCATGGGTCATTGTGAAGATCACAGCAAAAGTTGCCTGCGGAGCACTCAGGCTGATGCGTGGCACTGTGTATACACTTAAGAAATGGTGGTTGCTGAAGATATCATTTCTTCTCTCAAGCCTAAAACGTCAGCATGTCACCACCTCACTATTTCTCATCTCCTCTAGTCTTGAGGTCCACCCCTTTCTTTGGGCACTAATCACCCCTTCCCCATCCAACTTCCTGAGGTCCCAGCTGTGCAAACATAACCATCCATGCTTACTGCTCAGCATCTTTTGCTACACTGGTTCATTCTCTGCAGCCTAGAAATGTCTAGGCATGTCTTAGTCTCCTGGAGCTACTTTAGTCTTTCTTCTCCCTTCACCCCAAACATCTGGAGAGGGGAGATTGCCTTTAAGTCAATCCCATACTTACCCCAGGTCCCCTCTGTGGCTCCCAGCCATTTGTCTCTGTCTCCCAGTGAGCCCCAGAACCTGATTCTACAACTGACCCTCAATATCCTGATCACCAAATCCAATGGGCTCTTCTTGCCTCTGGCTTTCTGCTCAGAGTTTCTCGCTCTATTCTCCTGAGATGAAGTTCTTTGCTTCTCAGCTCCCATCTCTCACATTGCAGATTTGGTTTCCTTTTCTTTCACCAAACATACCTTACCTATGAGTTTCCCAGAAAGTTTCTGAAAACTCTTGTAAGCAAAGCCCTGAGTCAGTAATGTTAGCCTCTTCCCAAACTTGTTGATTACCCATGGCTCCTGTCCATCCTCCCATCTCCCAACACAGTTACTCCCAAGTTTCTGTCCTTGGCCCAGTTCTCTATCTCTACACTCTCTTCCCTGGAGATCTTACCACACTCCGATTTCTGTGCTCACTTCTGTGTGAATGGTTCCCAGGTCCCTATCTTCAGTCCTGTTCCCATATGAGCCAACTGCCTGTTGGATGCCCAGAGGAAAAATCTTCACACATCTGAAGCAAAACTAATTGACTCCTCCATCCAACCTGTTCTGTCTGCTTAGCCTATTTCTGATCACAGTGCCAACACCTCCTAATCATCAAAGTTTGAACCCTATGCGTCATCTAGGAGGAACCTCCTCTGTGTCCCCTCCACCAGAAACCAAGTCCTAGGAAACCTGCTCCTCTACTTGAACTTCTCCCCACCCCTCCTCTTCAATCCCACCAACCCTGACTTATTCCAACTCTCACTATTCTCACCTGGATGACCATGGTGGCTCCTGCCTGTGTCCTGACATCCAAACTTCCTTCCTCCCAATCCTTCCCCTATCACAGTAGCTAAAGAGATCTTTTCACCACCTAGACCCTATTACCTCTTTCCGTTGTGGTGTCACCTCTTCTTTAAGACACCATCTCTTAAAATGAAAGGAAATTAACTTTTATATTTTTTGTTTAAGATACCATTTATACAAGGATACCATTAAAAATTATTCACAACCCTTCTCTCTCCCCATCCCCCTGCAATCTTGCTCTCTCTCTCAATCTATTTCTGTCTCTATACCCATCCTCATCTTTAACCATGAACATAAAGGCAAAGTTAGAATGAGGCTTGCCCTAGCAATGATTATTGTGTGGGAGTTGAAGTTATTTTTAGTTTCCTTCTTTGACCTTCCTGTATCAATTTAATTTCCAATTAGGAGAACACAGAAATTTTATAAAGACAGTAAAGTCATTATTCAGGGAAAAGAAAAAAAAATCTCCAGTAACTCCTCATTGTCACTAGGACAAATTCCCAATTCCTTAACCTAGTTTAAGAGGCCCCCTGTGATTAGCCTCTGCCCATCTCTCTCCCCTCACTGAAGGCCACTCTTCTCCCCTTTGCTCTCCTGAAATCCAGCCACTGGCACAGTTGAAGACTCACCATTCCTAGAACATACCTTGTTCTTCCTCTTTCGTCTTCTTTGCCAGAAAGGTAACCCTCCCCTCTCACACAGCCAGCCTTCTGAAGGAGGGCCAGGTCTGGGAACAGGAGCTGGCACAGGTG
Source organism: Capra hircus (assembly GCF_001704415.2). Classification (NCBI taxonomy): domain Eukaryota; kingdom Metazoa; phylum Chordata; class Mammalia; order Artiodactyla; family Bovidae; genus Capra; species Capra hircus. The sequence goes on from NW_017189518.1 coordinate 781,301, forward strand.
GAGGGAGCTCTGACTGTGAGTGAGGAATAGAAAGAAGGGTTAAGGAAAGGAGTTGGGAGACCAAGTGGCCAAGGTGATCTTTGCCACTCCTTACTCCTCTGCGTACATTAGCTTGGTGACCCACCTTCCTCCCCCAAACAAAGCAGAGGAGGCAGAAGGAGAATATGCCTTTAGGCACGGAAATGGCTTCAACTGTTCAGATTCCAGGTAGCCCAGCAGTCCCCACCCCAAACTTGGCTCTGCCTCAGGACCACAGAACCTTCAAACAGATGACACTGTTTTGGATGGCCCCTGTCCCCCTTTTCTCAGTCCTGTTAACCCCTAGTGAGAAAGAAGGTGGTGGGCAAGGTGTCCCATGCAGGTCACCATCACCTTCCCTCTGTCTTCACAGGGAGCTCTTTGTCAAGATTACCTAACGACTCCTTGGGTACTGCAGACACAGTATGTCCAAGACAGAACCTAACCTTGCTTCCCCTCCTCTGCTGTCATCACCACAAGCTTTGCTGCCATCCTTCTGCATCCCAGATCACAACTAATGGAGCTACCATCTGCCTTGTCCCTGGCTCCACACATGCACCGTGCTGTTTCATACCTCACTGCCTTCACATATGTTGTGCACTTGATCACAGTACCTTACCCTCTTCTCTTCAACTGGTCCCTATCGAGATCAGTTGACTTCTGTGAAAAATTTTCTTTTAGCTTTCTGTCTTCTTGAGACTACATGTGAAGTGCCTCCTTTGCGCTCCTCAGCAACTAGGGTTACCTCATTGCTATTGTCACCTTCCTGTTTGGTTTTTCCATTAGACCTGGAGTTACTTGAGTGCAGACACCACATATTATGTGCCTCTGAGTTCCTATGGCTAAGCACAGAGCTCTGTATACATTTGATGCTTAGTAAAAGCTAGTTAATATTTTTATAGATTCATAGATCCTTAACTTTTTCCTGGCTCCTATGTCTTGAATTTAGTCAATCACTACGTCCTGTTCCTTTATCTTCTTAATGAGGTCTTGATCCCATCTACACTTCTTCAACCACAGGACTTTATTCCTAGTGCAGGCTATTACCATCTCAATACCCAGCCACCTTAGCCTCCTGAGTGGTCTTATAAACACCACACAACAGCCAGACAGAACCTTTCAGAGCATATATTCACTTGTGTCATTCTTCTGCTCAAGCCTCATTTCAAAGGCTCAGCACAATCCTCAGCACAAAGCCCAAGCCCTGACAACAGCTCATGTCATGGGGAATTCAGTTCTTGAAACCCTTCTCAGCCTCATTTCCCACACTCTTTTTCCAGACTCCTGGAGTCCAAGCAAACAAAACAGCTTGCCATTACTTTCAGTCATTGATTTTCCAACTTCATTCCTTTGCTCATGCCTTTAGCTCAACCTGGAATCCCATCCTCAAAGCTGAATCTCCTCCCTGTGTGCCTTCTGCCCACATTTGTTCCCGGTTTCAAGGCTCCAAACAGCCCAGCCCAGCTCAACAGCTCATACCAGGGATGCAAATCCTTTGGACCATCTGAGAAAAGACAGGCACCATCTGGGTCAGTCCTTGACTGGGACTTCCAAGTCTCCCTATCTCAACAGAGACCTCTTTGTCCCCAGAAAGCTACTTCTCAGTTTAAAGCTTAGAAGGTGGCCACTGACCCCTGTGGATGCCTAAGGACACCACTTTGCCGTTTAGCCGAGCCTGTGCTACAGCTGCTGGCAAGGCTGTAGGTTGCTGTCTACACATGTAGAAAGCCTTGGGGACACTTAGGTGACTGACCAACGCTGAGAGCTGGGACTCTTCCCCAAAATACAGCCTTTCCATCAGCCAAATCAAAGTTGGGACCTTACATAGGAGATGAGGCTAAAGAAGCCAAATGGAAATGAACCTGATCTTGTACTTCTGTGGGGCTATGGCTTTTCCTGAGATTGGGAGAAACTTGAGCCAAGAGTTCTCCTTGTAGGCAAATGGATGACTTGGCTGAAGTGTCCAGGGGACTTTTAGCAAAACAACTCTGTGCTATTATAGGCTACAAAGGATGATAATACTGAATAATGCAGGGTTAGAGAGTAGAGGTGGCATCCTTTGTCCAAACCTATGCCAGAAAAGGTAGAATTCAGTCCAGCGTAAACCTGTAGGCAGAATTCAGGGACTGCTAAGTCCTGGCTGGGGGATTTCTAGGAAAGAAGCCAGAAACTAATTTTTTTTTTTTTAATTCAGAGAGGGAGTAATGGAGTGTCTACTTGGTGTGTCAGGCACTGGGTAGGCAGTGGGGACACAGGAATGACCCAGGTGACTCTCATCCTTTCCCTCCTTCAAGGATCTTCTGGCCTAGACTGAGAGGTTTTCACACCATTAGTAGGCCTGTGAGCTGAGAAAACTCAAGTGCACGTGGAGCTGGAAAGAGTCAGCCAGCTTCCCAATCCTCCCCCATGGAGACAGAGCAGCCCCAGCCCCACTCTCAGCAGGCAGTGGTTCTTTGAATCTGTCCAGCTCTATATGAGTTAGTGTCCAGTGATGTCTTGCACTGTGGAGGATGGCTTCCAATTTCCTTATACTTCCAAGATCTGGAATTTTTGAAAAACAACTCATGTGGAATTTCTTGGCCTATTCTTTCTCTTTTTTTCCTCTCCTCTGGAATGACTTAAACTTCAACCCTCAGCCCTGTCTTCTTACATTGATAGATGTGTCTAGAGGGCCATCGTGGCTTAGGAGGTGAAAAATGAAACACAGCTGGTCCTAATTGCTTGCTTTGTCAGGACCCAAAGTGTTTTATTGACCAGCGCAGCTACAGCCTTACTCCTCAGCTTGTCTCTGAGTCACTGTGGCTGTGTCAATAGCAATGCCGCCAATGTGTTGTCTTAATGGCTAAGACTGATTGACCGTTTGCTGACCTGATTGATTACTTGACTCTCAACTTGAATCTGTCCCAAAAATAGCACCTTCAGTAGAGTGCATGGGCGCACTCTATGTGGTTTCAGTGCAATCACTTCAACCTTCTGTGCTTTGGCTTCCCTGGAAAGTCAATAGATTTATTATGAGTGGGTGTGCTGATTGGCTGAGAACACCCAAGGGTTTAGTGGAGGCTGAGGACAAATATGCTCCAGCTGTTTCTGGAGGCCTGCTCTCCGTCTTAGTTACTTTAGGACCTCCAAAGATAGGAAGAGTGGGTGCAATCCATGTATGTGCACATGTGTGTACCTGTGAGGATCGCTCCCCATTGAGCACCCCCCACAACCGCTACTGTTACCTCAGGTCTCAGATCCCCCATCAGCTCTTTGGGGAAGCCTACCCTGACCCCGTGGGCTATGTCCAGTCGTCTTGATCTTTACTCTAAGAGGAGCTCTCCGTTTTCCTTCTTAGCACTTAGTTGACAATGATATTTATTTCTGTCACTATGTGATTAATATCTCTGTTTCCCACTAACAAGCTCTACAAAGAGGGGACCACAACTCTTCTACCCCTTGAGCCCAGCACACAGTCCAGCATATAGTATGAGCCCTTCTCTTTCTACCTGTGTAGACACCACTGTAGTCTGTACACCCTTCCCCCTTCTTCCTCCTCCTCCTTCCTTTCCTACCTCTACCGACCTCCGGTCACCAGACTTCTCCCATAGCCCATCCTGCCCTCTCTTCACTCCTTGAAGCCCATTCAGATGCACAGAGGCCAGGTTCACTTTCCAAAAACATCTGCCTTTAATCATCTTAAGGGATGCCTGAATCAGCTGGGCAGGTATGTCTTTTCTGCTCTTGCTTCCACCTCCACCTCTGTAGCCTCATCTTCCTTATTCTCCACATCAATTTTCTCTTTTATTCAAGCCAGTCTTCTAGGTATTGTATTCTTTGCATTGATTCTACCTTTTTATGACATCTAGGTCTACTATCACTTTGTTATCTGGTATAAAATGTAATTTCCTTTCAGGAATTTTCACTGATTAAACCCACTCACCTCATACATCTCCTTGCTTAGTCCATCAAACACAGTACTCCATAACAGAATCAATGCTCTCTCTCTCTCTCTCTCTCTCTCTCTCTCTATATATATATATATATATATAGATAGATAGATAGATAGATAGATAGTAGTTTTTCTAAAACCAGCTTAAACATCTGGAAGTTCACAGTTTATGTATTGCTGAAGCCTGGCTTGGAGAATTTTGAGCATTACTTTACTAGCATGTGAGATGAGTGCAATTATGTGGTAGTTTGAGCATTCTTGTGTGATTAAAAGGACTGGCAAGTCCACATTCCTCAGGGCAGGCAAGCTGGAAACTCAGGTCGGGTTTCTGTATTACGGTTATGAAAACAGAATCCTTTCTTTTTCAGTAAATCTCAATTTTTTGCTATTAAGGCTTTCAACTGATTGGATAAGGCCCATCCACATGACAGGATTCTCTGCTTTCCTCAAAGTCTATGATTATACATCTTTCAGTTCAGTTCAGTCGCTCAGTCGTGTCCAACTCTTTACGACCCCATGAATCGCAGCACACCAGGCCTCCCTGTCCATCAACAACTCCCAGAGTTCACTCAGACTCACGTCTATCGAGTCAATGATGCCATCCAGCCATCTTATCCTCGGTCGTCCCCTTCCTCTCCTGCCCCTAATCCCTCCCAGCATCAAAGTCTTTTCCAATGAGTGAACTCTTTGCATGAGGTGGCCAAAGTACTGGAGTTTCAGCTTTAGCATCATTCCTTCCAAAGAAATCCCAGGGCTGATCTCCTTCAGAATGGACTGGTTGGATCTCCTTGCAGTCCAAGGGACTCTCAAGAGTCTTCTCCAACACCACATTTCAAAAGCATCAATTCTTCGGCACTCAGCCTTCTTCACAGTCCAACTCTCCCATCCATACATGATACTGGAAAAACCATAGTCTTGACTAGGTGGACCTTAGTCGGCAAAGTAATGTCTCTGCTTTTGAATATGCTGTCTAGGTTGGTCATAACTTTTCTTCCAAGGAATAAGTGTCTTTTAATTTCATGGCTGCAGTCGCCATCTGCAGTGATTTTGGAGCCCCCCAAAATAAAGTCTGACACTGTTTCCACTGTTTCCCCATCTATTTCCCATGAAGTGATGGGACCGGATGCCATGATCTTTGTTTTCTGAATGTTGAGCTTTAAGCCAACTTTTTCACTCTCCTCTTTCACTTTCATTAGGAGGCTTTTTAGTTCCTCTTCACTTTCTGCTGTAAGGGTCGTGTTATCTGCATATCTGAAGTTACTGATATTTCTCCCGGCAATCTTGATTCCAGCTTGTGTTTCTTCCAGTCCAGCGTTTCTCATGATGTACTCTGCATATAAGTTAAATAAACAGGGTGACAATATACAGCCTTGACGTACTCCTTTTCCTATTTGGAACCAGTGTGTTGTTCCATGTCCAGTTCTAACTGTTGCTTCCTGGCCTGCATACAGATTTCTCAAGAGGCAGGTCAGGTGGTCTGATATTCTCATCTCTCTCAGAATTTTCCACAGTTTATTGTGATCCACACAGTCAAAGCACATCTCAGAAAATACCCTCTCAGCAGCATCTTGACTGGTGTTTGACCAAACAGTTAGGCTCCATAGCCTAGCCAAGTTGACACATAAAATTAACCAGCACATGCAGTTTAAATTTTACTACTCTGTGAGGAAGGTGTTATTGTGCCTACATTGCAGATGAGAAAACTGAGTTTCAGGGAAGCTAATTAATTTGCCCCAATCTACCTGACTAGTGGATCACCATGCAATGATTAAAACTCAGGTCTTTAGGACTCTGCAGCTTCTCTTGAAACCAGAGAGACCAAAAGTTTGTTTTTCTGGTGGTCCTTGAGATTTGGGCTGTGCTGACTGAGGGATGGAGGCCTTAGCACTGTTCCTGTTTTTTTCAGTCAGAGGGACAACAGATTCTCATTTCTTTCTCCCTTTCATATATGCTCTTCCCCACAGCTCTCTGCAGCCAGCCACCCTTTGCCCTTTGTGAAGATATAGAGTCTTTCCATGAACTTACTGGGGAGATGACCTGCCTTTCTGACCCAGGGACTAAACTGCTCACCTTTTCCAGTTTCCTTCTCAGTTATAATCAAGTCTCAGTGAAGGTGCCAACACCTTGAGATAAGAACTTTTGTTTGTAGCTCTGGGTTTTTTTTGTAGCTCTGAGGAGCCAAGGATCTTTTTCCTCTGCTGCACTGGTATCTGGCTGGTGGGATTTGATGTTTCTGCTCTTGTTTCAAAAGGGCTTTTACCCCTCTTCCTTCAGGGAAGCCTGGGATCTAAAGTTCAATCTTTCAAATGATTCTAGACTGGTGTTCCAAGCACCAGCCTGCTAGTGCAAATATAGATATTCTGTGGGATTTTGCAAAAAGAAAACAAATCTCCATTTGCAATCCAATGGGACTCATTTCTGTAACTCTTGCCTCTGGCATCATGGTTTTCTCAACAGCTGTTTGCTCACATACGTGGTGGGAATGATCATGGCTTCAGCAGGAGAGCTGGTTTTCCTGCAGCAGCCTCTAGGCCATTCAGGGTCTGAGAGAGGCTGGGGAAACAGTCAGGAAGCTGTTAGGCGGGTGCCTGGGATGAAGGCTATATAGCTCTACCAGGTAGGCTCACTAGGACCCACAGGGGTTATAGACGTCAAGTGTCCCAACTCTATCAGAAATTTCAGTTTGGCAAACATTCCCTGAGTATTCATGCAGCACCTGGCCTAGGATGATTTAGACAAGAGCACTGACTTAGAGAAGTTCATAGGACATCATAGTTGTGTGCACAGGAGCACAGAGAAGAGGTATGGATGCTCAAAAGAAAGGTATGAGGGAATGGTGCTTGGATGGTATGTTGCTTGAAGCCAATATTTTATTATTGGAGTGTAGTTGCTTTACAATATTGTGTTAGTTTCTGCTATACAACAAAATGAATCAGCTATAACTATACATACATCCCCTCCCTTTTGAGCCTCCCTCCTTGAACTAAATCTTGAAGCAGGGCCCATTGAAAACCTGAAGAAAGGATATTCTAAGAAGAGGGATAAGGTCAGTGGTGTGCTGGTAAATGCTCCAACATCAATTTCCTGAGGAAAAAAAATCTAATTTATAGTCCCCCCCCCCCGTAATTTCCGTGGTTTAAGTAATCCCACCATGGCCCATTTCAAGCTAGTAGCTTGACATCACTGAGTGTGCAATTGGGCAGAGATGCACACAACAAGCTGCCAGGATCAGTGAACTGGTTTGCTTCGTGGTCCTAGAGGCTAAAGAAGTGGCTCTTGGGCTGATGGCAGGTAACATTGCAACGGTCAACAGGACTAGGTCATGAGAAGTGAGAGAAATTTGTGAAATCTTACTGAGGCAGAATCCACAGGATTCAGTCTAAGATTGAACTTGGGAGCATGGAAGAGAGAGGAAACAAGAGTAACTTCTCTGTATACAGCCCTGAACAAGGCACTGTGGAGGATAGAGAGAGTCACCAGCCACTTTTCCTGTGCAGGAATAACAGCAGTGTTTGAAATTGGTTCAGTTGCCCCTGGCTTAGAGGCCTGGTGCACTCTCTCCTTCTCTTGCTGCCTACAGAGCACAGAGTCTGTGGCTGGATGGGAAAATGGGGGGAGAGAGCTTGCAGACCATGTTCCATAGCGTTTGTCCTCAGAATTGTCTTTAAATATGGTGAGGATGGCTTCTCTTTCTAGATCATTTGTGGTCCAGACAGCTTCAGCCCACTGAAGGCTTCAGACTGGCCTCTGTTCTCGATTTACTATAGCAAAAATATTATAATACCATTAAACAACATTAGAGGAAATCTACAAAGAAAAAGAAATAGCTCATAATTCCAACAGCCTAGTTCATGAGAGGTTATTTTTTATCCCAGATTGTCTCCCCAGTCTTAGCATCTTTCATGTATTATTTTTTACATTGCTGTAGTTACTGTTTATTTGAAGTCTTATACTGTTTACTCCACGTACCATCAACTTGTTAACATTTTCCATGTTGCAACATTGTCTTCATGACTATCATCTTTAGTGGCTGTATAATATTCCTTGGAGATGATGTACAGCAATTTTCTTAACCATGTCCATGTTGTGTAACATCTAGATTTTGTCTAATTCCTTGCTATTAAGGATAATGAGGCATGAATTACTTGTGTCTGGGTTCCAATTTTGGCTAGCCCTGACTTGCTTGAAGTGAAGGATTGCCCCAATTCTCTCCTCTTAAACAAAGGCATTATGCAACATGATTTCCAGCCAGAATACTACTAGATTCAAATAGAGCTTGGATTTCCATTTCCTGGTGGGGGAAAGTAGCTTATCTGTTTATATTCAGTGGTAAATGGAAAGATATTCAAGGCAGGAATTGGAATCATGTGGGGTAAGGCAAGGACTGAGACCAAGGATGGAAGGTGAAATTGCAGTGTGTGTGTGTGTGTGTGTGTGTGTGTGTGTGTGTGTGTACTTATTTATATGTGTGTTTGTGTGCATGCACATGTGTGTATGTCTTGGGGTTAAAGACCAGAAAGCGGGCTGGAACCAGCCAGTTTTGATGGAGGACATATGACAGTAGGAGAGGCTCTGGGTTAGGGGATGGAATTTGACATTTGGGACAATTTGACAGTTGGACCTTGTGACATTCTTAAATAAAAAACACCCTTGACAACTGGAGGATGGCAAGGCAACCCACTCCAGTATTCTTGCCTGGAGAATCCCATGTACAGAGGAGCCTGGTGGGCTACAGTCCATGGGATTGCAAAGAGTTGGGCAAGACTGAGAGACTAACACTTTCACTTCACATGTCAGCTGTAAGTATGATGTCAGTGTGCATAGGGATCATGTGTCTTCCCAGGGGCAACTCCATCCTTATGTGATTCCACAGTTCTCCTTACTCTCAGCCTTCTTGAACCTCTCTCTCACAGACCCGGTATCAGAAGCTGCAGAGCCATGCTAGTCAAAGGCCTCATATGCTATAGATTTGTTCCGCAGCTCTGATTTCCAGGCACAGGCTGAAGTGGGTCCTGCTGGGAAAATCTGAGCTGCCCTGATTGGTCTTGAAGGCTCTGCCTGTGGGGAGGGGTATTACAGTTAGTTCATGAGGAACTGCCACAAGGACATGGCCCAGACTCGATATGTCTCAGCCACCTCCAGGCAGCACCATTTCATGTTTCACATTGGGAACATTTCAGGTTTTTAAATAAATTCCAGGCAAGAGGATTACTCTTTTGCTTCTGTTCCCTTTGGTACAAATGAATCCCAGTTTAATAGGCAGATAAGATCTTTCCTCTTGGGGCCTCAGACATCACTTTGAGAGATGACTTCCCATAAACAAAAGAGAGCAGATGGCACTGCAGTCAGTTCTGATTCAGAGGATAGACAGTCCCTGAGAGATGAGGTCCCTGTGAGAGAGGAGGTGAAGACCCCACTCACCAACCAGGCAGAAGAAGCCAATGCTCCCTTCCTCTGCCTTTCTGTTCTATTCAGGCCCTCAGTGAATTGGATGAGGCCCTCCCACATGGAAGAGTGTGATCCCCTTTAGTCAGTTATCCTATTTAAATGCCCATTTCTTCTGGAAACACCCTCAGAGACACACCCAGAAATTCTGTTGAAGCAGATCTCTGGGCCCCCTGTGGCCTGGTCACATTGATACATAAAATGAACAGAAGACCCATGTGGCTCTCTGGACAAAGGGCCTCACTGGCCAAGGGAACAACTTGGGGCAGATTATGGCTATAGATGATTGACAGAGACATCTACAGCCCCTAGGTTCCTTAATGTCTCCACCCTGTTAGTTCAGGTACATATGTGGAGAAGCTGCCTTGATGGTCAGGTCTCACCATTGCCCACCTCATAGTTTCAAAGGTCCAAGGCCTCGCAAACTGCTGACCAAAGAATCCACATATAGTTAGCAAAAGTCAATTCTGTTATGCAGCAGGGCCTTTGCACATGCAAGCTCTGTGACCTTAAGACAGCCACTTTCTTCTTTCATTCGGGACGTGGGGCCATGATGGCTTCTCCCACTGGGGGTTGCAGTGAGGTTCTGGGGATCAAATGACCACGGAAGTGCTTTGTGCCCAGCTCTTTGAAAATAACAGGGATTGTTCCCACTGACACAAAAGATGTATTACCTGCCCATGGATCAGATGGAGTCAGTCATTAGCATGTCTCAGCAACTCAGCAACCGGCAGGCCCCTAGTGAGAGAAGTTCTGTGACAGGAGTTCAGCTTAGCGCTGCAGAGAGGAATGGGGCCTTGGGTAGCATTTTCACATCTTGTTCTCGCTCATGCAGAGGGCTGAGATATAGACTTGACACTCTTGGGGATGCGTCAGTGTCCTGTATTTGTTTTCTATGGCTGTGCTACAGATTGTGCCTGTGTGTGTGCTCAGTTGCTTCAGTTGTGTCTGACTCTTTGTGACCCCATGGACTGTAGCCCATCAGGTTCCTCTGTCCATGGGATTCTCCAGACAAGAGTATGGGAGTGGGTTGCTATGCCCTCCTCCAGTGTTACAGATTACCAGCTATAAATAGCACCCATTTGTTCTCTTCTCCTTTCCATGTCAGCAGTCCTCTGATTGCTGGGTCCTCTGCTCATGGGGTTCTCACGAAACAAGATATGAGTTGAGCTGGGCTCTTATCTGAGACTCGGGAAGAATCTGTAAACTCTGCTTTCAAAGGGCTCCTGTGATTAGATCAGACCAGCCTGGATAATCTCCATATCTTAAAGTCAACTGACTTGAAACTTTAACTACATCTGCAAAATCCATTTACAACACTAGTAAGATTACTATTTAATTTAATAACCTGGGAACAGATGTCTTGGGGAACCATCCTCAAAATTCTGCCCACCACATGCCCCCACTGAGTTATTAGAATCATGTCAACAATTTCCCTCTGGAGGCCACTTCAAGCCCCATAAAATGAAACAAAGATTTTGTCTCATGACCCTCAGTGCAGAAAGGAAACAGGACCTCCTCCTCCTAGTGTTGGTGTTTTTTTCTTTTTCTTTAGTGGTCTGGCTAAAGCTATACCCTGAGCATGGGGGCTGCACATCCAGAAGGAGTTGTAGTTCCAAATGTCAGTCATCAATATGGAAGATTCTATTTCTCAGACAGGAAACTCAAAGTCCAAGGCAACTTCCAGGCAGGTAGTGAGGCTCATGTCTCTCAGGATAGTTGAAAGGGACCAAGGTCCAAGTGGGTCATGGTCTTTCTGACAAATGACACTCCTAAGAGGAAAAACTTTTTAAAGCCCAAGAGTTGAGGTTATATCAGGCTATCTGCTATCCATGTCCCTCTGGAAGGTGATGTTTAGTTAAAGCTGAATTATTTCTAAATAATGACACAGCCCACAGGCCAACAATCCAGCATAGGCAGGGTTTGGTGTTGGAGGAAACTATAATGCCCACCTAGAGAGACACCTAGTAGGCTATCCATTTGGGTGTTTATGGGCATTTGGGTCAGTTGGAGATGGAATATTGCTTTTTTTCAAACTTTCCACTGGAGTTCAGATCAATGAGTGACTCAGTCTGCGATTTCTTCTGATGAGAACACTGCATTTCCATCCAGATAGTGAATCGTGTAAGAAACTTCTATCCCAAACACTGAAGCCAAGCAAAGAAAGATATGGTTGAGCCAAGAGTCGGAGGCAACATGGAGGGCAGGGTGAGGCCTGACAGAGCTGCTGGAGTGCTGTCTGCCATTAACCATCCCAAAATGATCAGAGCGGGGAGGAAAAGAAGGAGCTCTGGGATTGAATATGACGACTTTTCCTAAATTCAATTAAAATTGCAGTCCATGTGGTTCAGAGAGAAGGATCCTGAAACTTCCATCTCAGGTCTAGGGTGGGAGGGCAGGAGAGTTGGCCCTGTCCTCATAAACAAACAAAGCTAGCTCGCTGGGTTCTAACTACAGCTCTCTTTTCACAGCTGTGACTATGCCAAGAGACAAGTCACATACTTCTTCCTCCAATATACATCAAACCAGCAAAAACCAGCAAAGCCTGCGCACAAGGTGGTGCTGAGTTAATGTGAGTGAGTGAGTGGAAAAAAACCAGAAGACAGTTAAATAACAGAGTTTTGAGAGAGAGAGGGTAGTCCTGGTACTGCCTTATCACATGATGAGACATTTTGCCTCAGGAAAGTAAGGGTTCTAAAGCTTTTCCACCCAAACGTGGTGGAGGTGTCAGGAAGATATTCTTTCAAGAAGCTTCTTACCAAGTTTGACCACCATGGTATAAGATGTATGAGACTTGGTAGGTAGGACTCACCTGACAGCTGCTATTATCTTCCCTCCTCTCCTTCATCCTTTTTTCATTTGTATCTGAGCTGAGCTAACTGCAGCTCCTAAAAGAGAGAAGTCGACAACTTACCTTTTTATCAAAAGTACCATTATGAATCCAACTCATAAATCCAAGCTTAGCCCTTGGATTTCAGAGGTGGTGTTATGAGAAATCTGGTGGTGAAACAAAAGACTGAAAATCAGAGGAATGAGATAAGTATCTTGATTTTTTTTAATGCAAAAATTGGGCTCAGGAAAACTGAATGGATCAGTGACCATGTAAAGTTGCAGTGGTTGATTAAAATCTCATCTCCTCCCCAAAAGACCAGCTCCAGACAGTTTTATGGGTTGATCATTTTGTCAAACTTCACAAGAAAAGATAATCTCTCTTCTCTATGTGTTGTTCCAGAGATCAGAAAAAGTGGGAAAGGTGCCCACTTGAGTTAGATGGCTACTATAATCTTGATGCCATATCTGCATTGGGACAACAAAAGAAAAAGACCATAGAGAGGAAATGTCAGTTGAAAATATAGATAGCAATTGGTAAGCAGAATATTAATCAAATCTGACAGTGCATTAAAAGCAAAACTAAACACAGCAAGCAAACAAACAAACAAAAGATTGCACCATGGCCAAATAGACTTTCTCCCCAGGATGCAAGAATGGTTCAGCATTAGGAAATCTGTCAATGTCATGTATCACATTAATACACTCAGAGAAAACAATGAAAAAAATCTTTATAGACACATACAATCATTTTAGAAAGGCAAACATTTATTTGTGCTAAAAACATTAAAAATCATTAATAAAGGGATCCTCTTCACCTCTATTAAGACTACCTGTTAAAAACCCATAGTAAATATTATACATACTAGAGGAGACAAGCTTTAGAAGCATTCCCTTTAAGGTAGGAAGCAAGATGAGGTTGCTGCTATCACATCTGGGAAGTCCTAGAAAGAAATAAGCAATCTAAGTATTGTTATGGAAGAGACAAAATAAGTGTTTGAAAGTGATGTGATTGTTTACATAGAAAGATCAAGAAATTAGACAGACTGTTAGAACTAATGAAAAAGTTCCTCTTGTTTACTAGATGGAATATCAATACTCTAACATCAATAATATCTTCTGCACTGGCAGTTACCAATTAGAAAATATAAATGCACCAATATGGTTATGGATATAGGAAGTACAGGAGATGGAAATATACAGCAGTTAAAGGAGAAGAGCTATGAACATGGGCAAATCTCAAAGTTGTAGTGTAGAGCAACAAGAATAAGAGGTAATCAGACCACACTACTAACTGTCACTTCTTTATGCTAAGTGCTTCCTGGTTAATCCTCACCACAACCTATCAGCTTGATATTTTAAAAATCCCTTCTTTATTGGTAAGAAAATAGAGAAGAAATGGAGAGCTGGGACTTTAGTAAGTCATGAAGGTTGGGTCCAAATCCAGCCTGACTTCAGTCTGTGCTCTTCTTACCACTGTGCTAGTACCCAGGGCCACTTGCCAGGTAGGGGTGTGGAGTGGCCACAGGATGGTAGCATCTTCGCCATTTAGCCCTCATTTAACACTGCACACTACAGTTTGTAAAGGACCTTCTTGCCCAAGCTTTCATGCGGTCCTCATGAGACATTTACAGATGAGAAAATTGAAGCTCAGACATTAAACAACTTGTCCAAGGGCATGAAGGAACTGGGATGAGAAGTCTGATTTTTTTTTTTGCTGTCTACAAAAGATTCATTTTATTTTTAAAATTATAGTTAATTTATAATGTGTTAGTTTCAAGTGTACAGCAAACTGATTTTGTTACACATACACACACACACACACACACATACACACACACACACCCCTATATACTTTTTCAGGTTCTTTTCAATTATAGGTTATTACAAGATACTGAGTAGAGTTTCCTACTATATATAAAATAGATGAATGAGAAGTCTGATCTTTTGACTCCTACCTCAGTGCTTTTGCTATTACACTAGAGTCAGAGGTGCCATGGCAAAGCTGGCAACCATCTGCTGTGAAACACCTATATATATTTTTTTGTTTTGCTTTAGTTTGTTTTGTTTTTAATTATCTTTTCAGATTTCCAAATTGCATGGACCAATACATTGGCAAAATGCAATGAAACTGAATTACTAGAAAGGTGAAAATTAAGACAAATTATTTTAAATATTTTATTATGAAATTTAATAGGCAATATGAAATTGCTATAAAAGTTTTCCAAAACGTACTCTCTACTTACCTCATCACAGTCTAGCACTGAGCCATGGAGTGCCTTGGCTGTCGTGCTGTTCTAGGTCTTTACATCTGTTCGGCCTTCCATCCCCGCCATTCTCCTCACCTTTTCCCAGAGACCTGTGAAGGAAGCATCCTTCCTTCTAGTGTTACCTGAGAGATGGCCAGAGAGCCACCCACTAGGGCTCAAGGTTACCATGAAGATGAAGAGTTGGGCCAATTGGCACCTCCTCTAGAGGACACCTGTGCTGGGGTGATGTGTGTGCTGGAGAGGCTTGTTTTTGCTGTTTTAGTCACTCACTCTTTTTGCAACTCCATGGACTGTAGCCAGCCAGGCTCCTCTGTCCATAGGATTCTCCAGGCAAGAATACTTGAGTGGGTTGCCATGCCTTCCTCCAGGGAATCTTCCTGACCCAGTGATCAAACCTGCCTCTCTTGCATTGGCAGGTGGACTCTTTACCACTGAGCCACAAGTGAAGCTCAATGGAGGGATTGGGAGAGTAGAAATCATGTGGAGTGATTGCAAAAAGTAACAGCAGGAAGAAAGGCAGCTGCTGGTCAATTAGAGTTAGAGAAGACATACCCCAGAGCTGCAGTGCCGAAACTCTGACTCTGAGTTCCATAACCACCAGGCAACTGCCCAGCCTGCTTTTTGGAGAAACAACCTGGAGGAAGCTCTTTGCCCAGAAGTGACTCTTCCAGTGCAAATTTCTTTCAGATGAATGTATGACTTTGTTCTGAATCCTCCTTCAACAAGATCAGGGCACTGAGGATCAATTTGGTTCAGGGACTACTTCATGAGTGTGCAATCAGTGTCTTCACACGGGGCCCCATGCTGAGTTTGATGCTCTGCTGTCATTATCTTGAAATTCTTGATGATTCTGAAGAAAGGGCCCCATTTTTTACTTAGCATTGGACACCACAAATCATGTCCAGTGCTGATATGGGGTTTGTGCTCAACAGGGTAACCCACAGTGTGCCGCAATGGGAGGTACTGGGTGAGGGACAATCAGGCTGGATTCCCTCCTACATGACAGATGAAAAATGCCAAATTCCCCATAGAGCATTAGAGAAATTGGCAGTCACTGCGAGTAGCATATTTCTCCTTGTAAGTCAGACAGCATCCATTGTGTGTGTGCAGAGGATAAAACTGTATTGAGAATACCTAATGAGATGTTAAGATCTGGTGCATTTCCAAGCTGAAGGAAATCAAACGCTGTGGTCTCAGTTCCCTTTCCTGAGATTCCAGTGACCTCAGGAGAAAAAAACAAACATCATATGATATCACTTATATGTGGAACCTTAAAAATGATAGGAATGAACTGATATACAAAACAGAAACAGACTCACAGACATAGAGAGCAAACTTATATTACCATGGGGGAAGGGAGAGGAGGGATAAATTAGGAATCAAAGAGTAACAGATAGACACTACTGTATATAAAATAGACAATCAATAAGGACCTACAGTTTAGCACAGGGAAGTTGACTCAGTATTCTGTGATAAAGTATAATGGAAAAGAATCTGAAAAATGATATATATATATATGCACATATATGTACATTGTCTTTTTAAATCTCTATGTCAGACTCTTGTGACCCCATGGACTGTAGCCTGCCAGGCTCTCCTGTCTATGAGATTTCCCAGGCAAGAATACCGGAGTGGGTTGCCAATATACCTGTAACTATATATATTCACTTTGCTGTACACCTGAAATTAAGACATTGTAAATCTACTATATTTTAAAAAATACAGATAGTTGCTTTGTATGCATCTCTTTTAATCCTTTTCAACGTAAATGTCATTAGCACCATTTTGCATACAAAAAAACTGAGGCAGAGAGCAGTTAAGGAAGTTTGCTTCAAAACTGATTCTCTCATATATAATAACAGAGCCTCTAAGCAGTGAGCCCCTATGGGGGTTATACTCTGTTACGAATCCACATTCCTGAGACTGAGAAAATTTGCAGAGTGCTGGGGACCTGGTAGCATGGGGTGACCTCCATTGGTCTCATGCATACGCATATTATCTCAGCACGGCCACCTGCCTCCAACTGAGTTCCCTCTGCTCTGTCCCTCCCTCTCTGAATCTACCCTGACTGTCACCCACTATCTCCTTCTTCCTTCTGGAGTCAAAGAAGTTGACTCTCCCCAGCAAGAGCTAGGCATTTGATACTGTGCTTCTGGGTCCTTCTGAGTCCTTCTGTGTGAGCTGCTACCAGGCAGCCCTAGAGCAAAGGGGATTGGAGGATGGGCGGAAGGCAGCATGGGAGAGACTGCAGGCCAAGAAGGAGGCAACAGATGGTCCAGAGATGTATTCTGCTCCCCTACACAAGTGTGTTGTTTTCATTTTGCCTGGGGATTTGTCACCTCTCTTAACCACAGAAGACAGCAGCTAAGCCTTGGATCTACGGATGAGTATGATCAAGCATTGGTGGGCACGGAATCGACCGAGTCAATCTTCAAGCTGGTCTAACACGCCTCTCAGTAACACATCCAAGATCCTCCTTCCTGCAATTAACATTCACCAAAGCTTTTGCTTTCGACTCATCTCTGGAGCGTCCCTGACTGCCTCACTTTCGTCTTTCATGTTCAGTTTTTTCTTTATTCCATCTCTTCCGCAATACTCACATTCACATTTGTCTCTGCATCTCTCCCTCCCCTCACTGCCCTACTTTACTCTCTTGGGAGTCTCTGGCTCCTTCAAGGGTCTGTTTGTCTAGTCTCTGTGCTGTCTCTGATCTCACTTCCAGATTCATTTCTTGAACCCAGCTCTCATCATGAGACAGCTCTGCTCAAAAACCACCCATGGTTCCTCCTCTATTCTACAATTAAACCCCAACAGTCATTTAAACTTTTGCCTGATGGCTAAGCCTTATGTCCACCAGCTTTGTATGATATATTCTTTGCTCTAGAAAAATAGGACTGTTTACCTTTCTCCAAACACAACTTAAGTTTTCTACCCTTGGATCATGCATGTGTATCAAGCACTGTCCCTTCACTTGCCTTTGTCCCCAAAAATACTATACTTTCTTTAAGGCCTAGAGCTATTGTAGACTCATTCTTAAGCTTTCCGTGAACAGAGTTCATTACCTGATTCTTGTATCACTGTGTCTCCCAGCAATTCAGCTTATTCATATTTTATGCCAATTATCTAGTCTTGTATCTTTTTCCACTATTGGATATTGAACTCTGTGAAGGTAGGATCATGTCTTAGTCCTCTCTGTATTCCCAGGATCTGCTTTATAGAAGATGCTCAGGAAAGTTTGTGAGTGGAAGGCTGCATGCAGTCTTTCTGCCAGAATCGAGTGATTCCTATTTGATTCTTGTCTCAAATATAGGAATTTCTGAAAATACTTATCTCCCCAAGTGGACTTATCTCCCTAAGTCAAGGGAGGACATGGTAAATGTCATATGTATCTCTCTGCACAAAGTCTCAAGCAGCATAATTGAATGAAAGGGCTATAGGACAAGCCAGCTAATACTATGGAAGAAAAGATCGTAATTTTCTTTGCATATTAAGATGTAAAGATCTCCCCTTAGCTTGGTTGGTAAAGAATCTGCCTGCAGTGCAGGAGACCCCGGGTCAGGAAAATCTGCTGGAGAAAGGATAGGCTACCCACTCCAGTATTCTTGGGCTTCCCTGGTGTCTCAGCTGGTAAAGAATCTCCCTGCAATGTGGGAGACCTGGGTTCAATCCCTGGGCTAGGAAGATCCCCTGGAGAAGGGAAAGGCTAGCCACTCCAGTATTCTGGCCTGGAGAATTCCATGGACTATAGTCCATGGGGTCACAAAGAGTCGGACATGACTGAGTGACTTTCACTTCCAGTAAGATGTGTTTGAAGAAAATTTATAGTGAGCTAAAGCCTTAAGTCACCATGGAGCTATGGTGGTACAGGGACAATGTGTGACACTGTGTGCATAAGGAAGTGCACAAGGGACCAAAAGAAGAAATGACCTTTTTTGTGTGTGAGTTAGTGAGTGAGCAGATGAGAAAGAAGGGAAATAACTAAGCCACTGAATGAATGAATGAGTGAGTGATCAAGTTAACTAATTTGATGAATAAGCAAATGAATAAATAAATACATTCTTTCTCCTCTGTCTTTGGGGAACTTGTTTAGATTTCTGGGCTTCCTGATCCCTTGGCAAGGGTCTCAGGCACAGTTTGGAAGGGTCTTTGCTTCCTCAGGTTTTCAATTTCATCACGCACTTTCCTTTGATTTCATTTCCTTTCCTTTCATCTGTAGGCAGTCTCTAAGGATGATGTATTTCAAACTTTATATGTATGGTATACAAAATATAATATATTATAATATATGGTATATTTATATAAATATATATGGTGTATATATATATTTATATATATATGGTATATATATAAATATACCATATATTATAATATATTTAATGTATTATATAAAATATAGTATATATTATATAATATATGTTATATTAAATACACTATATATTATAATATATAATATATTTTATTAATATATAATCTCACCATGAAGGCAGTGCCACTTGAAAACTCGATTAATTGCTAACGGTCTTCATCATTTATCAAGTGCCGGTTCTTGCTTGTAATCTTTAAAGGGAATGAAATTAAAAGAATTAAGAAACAATTACATCTGGCAAAAGAAATAACTCTCCCAAATCTAATCACCTTCTGATGGAGAGCTTCGTGCCAAGGTGGCTGGGAAGGGAGGAGCAGAGAAGCACCCACGCACTGTTGAAGTTCCCGCAGCTGGTCTGGGGGGAAAATGAGTCGTGACCTGCCATCATGATGTGGGTGAGAGCCCCTCCTGACGTGGGCTGTGGAAGCGGGGCTGTGTCATGCTTGCCTGTCTGCTGAAGCAGAGCTAGTGCCTGTGGGGCTGGGTCTCTTGCTACTGCTATCGCTGTACTTCCCCAGAGCGGGGGCACCAGGACTGCCAAAGGGGCTGGGCTGCTGAGAAGCCAGGGACCCCCTCCCACACTCTCTTGTCCCTTACCACTGGGGAGAGAAAGAGGTTTGACTTGGGGCAGTTGAGGAAGGGCTGAAATAAATTCTAGGGCAAGAGCCCAGCAGGCAGACAGCCAGTCACGAGAGTAACAGGGTCCATGTGGGGCTCCCGCTTGAGCCATTTCTCAGCCCTCTGGCTCACTGCAGGCATCAGCTAACTCCCACGTGCTGCCTGCCACAGGCCACCAGCACTGTCTCCGGCTTTGGGACTGGGAAGACAGGCAGGGGCTTCACTATGGCTGGCCTCCATCCTAGGATGACCGCAAGGGCCTGAGACGCTTTCTCCTTGGCAAGTATTCTAGACAGCTCAGGCTGACACAGAGCCTTGACTGTTATTCCTTAAAAATGCGGAAGTAGTTTTTTTTTTTTCCTGGGTGCTGGATCCATAGCTGTAAGACAGGCTATTCCATAGAGAAGTGTCTGGGAAGGTTCCTGTGAGAACATGGTCTCTTGCCTCCCACAGTGTGGTCCTGATAGGTCACCCCCTGAGAGGTGCCCATAGGCCTCTCTTTTAGCCTTGGGACTAGCACTTAAAAATGCTCTATTTGCAAACTTGTAAGGAGCGAGCATCAGGGTCTCATATTCAGCCTGAACTTTTGGGGATATCTGCCCAGGAGAAGGGACCTTCAGCATTGCTCAGACTGGTGTTCCAGCAAGAGTACTACGTGGGAGATGAGACCTTGGTCTCATGGGTACCCTCTGCGGCTACCTTGAGGCCATTACTTCCTCCTACCCAGCACCTTGCTCCCTGTGAATATGCAGTCCTTGGTCTTTCTCTGGTCCTCCATAGCCTTGTCGTTGTGAGTTTGAATTAGAAGACTGGTCCACAAGGCCTTTTATGCATTGGATTACCCTGAAGAGCTTGTGAAAATGTGACTTACTGGGCCCACCACCTGAAGTTTCTGATTCACTAGGTCTTGTGTTTCTAACATTTTTTTTTAACTGGACTAGCTGCTTTACAATGTTGCATCAGTGTCTGCTGTACAGCAAAGTGAATCAGCTGTGTGTATCTGTATATCCCCTCTTTTTTTGGATTTCCTTTCCATTTAGGTCACCACAGAGCACTGAGTTCCCCATGCTATACAGTAAGTTCTCATTAGTTATCTGTTTTATATATAGTAGTGAATATATGTCAATCCCAATCTCCCAATTCATCACATCCCACTTTTTCCCCTTGTGGTCCATATGTTTGTTCTCTGTGTCTAAGAATCATAGACACAGAGAACAAACATATGGACCATACCAGCTTTTTTAGATTCCACATATATATGTTAATATGCGATATTTGTTTTTCTCTTTCTGACTTCAACTAGTATGACAGTCTCTAGGTCCATTCATGTCCCTGCAAATCACACAATTTCATTCCTTTTATGGCTGAGTAATATTCCACTATATATATATATATATATGCCACAGTTAACATGTTCTAATGTGATGCTAATGCTGCTGGTCTGGGGACCACTCTGAGAACCACTGGCGTAGATGGTATTAAAATAGGTTTCTGAGTACAAAGCAGTGTCCTATCTGTTTCCTCATCAGCTTCTGGAACAACTTGATGATGTGTGGAGTCTCTACCCTTTCAGAGTCAAAGAAGCAGGCTCATGGTGGTACCCAAACCTGTGTAAAGCCCCACTGCCAGTGAATAGTGAAGCCAAGATCTGAAGCCAGGCCTTTAACTCCCAGACCTCTCCCTGCTTCTCCCACATCCCACAGCCTGGGGGAAACCCTAGCTTATTTTTCAGCTTCCACAGTTGCCAATGCTATTTGTAGTTTCATGAAGATGGCACAAATCCTAATACTTGTATATAGCTGACTACATGCCAGCCACTATTCTCAGAGCTTTATAGGTATTACAGCATTTAATTTTCACCTTAACTCTAGGACACTGACAAGCTGTTATTACTTTAATTAATTAATTAATTTATTCTTCATAACAAATTGTTTTTCTTTTTTCTTTAAATCTTTAAAATTTAATTTTGAATAGATAAGACATTCTTGTGGTTCAGGAAAACATAAGAAGTTATACAGTGAAAAGTATCTTTTGTAACCATGTCTTTCATTTTTTGGTTTGCCCCTAGGTCATTTTAGATATGAAGAAGCTGAGGCATGGAGTGGTCAGCCCGCTTTCCCATGGTCAGAGAGCTCAGTGGTACCAAAGTCAAGACTCAACCCTGGACAGTCTGACTGCTAGTACTCCGACTTGAGCATTGTACCCCAGGGGCAATGGTGCTCTTGGGAGGCTGCCTTGGGCCTCTGCCCTCCGTGGCAGGTGAGCTCAGGAAACCAGGTCAGGGTTTGAGAGACAGGAGTGACATGGGCCAGGTAGTGTCTCCCTCCTGTGAAAATTTCCACAGCTTTTCAGGTTGTCTATTACATGATGCCTTATGTCTGGGGCTCCCAGTCTCTTCCCTGCATCATTGCTCCCAGCCCCCACATAACCAGGGTTGTTTGTCGAAGGGAGCCCAGACACACTCAGTGAGAGGTAGCAGTCAGAGCACGCATGTAGGCCTGCGAGCCTGCCGGGCTGGCTGCAAAAGGCTTGATTGCATAATGGCATTTAGAAAATGGCACTTGTCTTTTCTTCAGAGGCCTTCAAGATGATGAATTGGGGCTTATTGAAATGGCCTTAAATCAAGCTTTCCATGCACAACAGTTTGCTCAGACTCATACAAAGTATATTTCTCTTTGGAGTCGCTGATTCTAGAAGCTCCCTACCACTGGCCACCTTCTGGGCTCAGGGACTGGGCCAGGGACCAAAGTCACAGAGAAGGAGAGTCTGGCACCAAAACAACCTGATAAGACAGAGATTGCAAGGTTCCTATGTACCTCTGGGGACTCTGAAGCCCCAAGAGAAGAGACTGACCCAAAGGCACCTAGTAAACCAGTCAGGCAACTGCTTTCTGAGTCCTTTGAAACCTTCTAATGGTTATTTTCCCATGGGGCTACTCTGAGGTCTGCCCCTGTGGGTAGCATATTGCCTGGGGGTTGTCATTTGGCCTGGTGGGCCACCTCCCTTCTGTGTTCCTCTCTTCCTTGCCTTCCAGGATGGGTCAGAGTGATCTGCAGGCTGTTACATCCATTCCCAAGTCCCATGGATTCTGAGGATACTGGTATTTGTGACTTCAGTGTATGCACTCCCCTCTATTCATCACTCAAAAGCATCCCACCACCATCTTAAGAGCTTGGAGGACACTGCATGAAAATTGCCCATCTCATCTCCTACATGTTCTCCCAGCACTTAAAGCCTCAACTGCCTTGTCCACCCATATCACTCTCAGGCGCCAACCCTGAACTTGCATAAGCCAAAAATAAGCATCTCCTTAAACTTTGTGCTCTAGTGTAGGTTGTATAGGCAATCACATCTGACCTCCTGTCCAGGAAGCAACATTCTTCTGAGAGACATTAGTGACCCTTTCACATTCTTAGTGCTTTAGTTTCCCCATCAGCTCAATTAGAATAATAGGAATCCTTAGCTTCTATACATCATTCAGTGGCGAGGAAGATAGGGAAGGTCAGGAAGGAAGATGGGCAGAAAGATGAGGGAAGGTTCTTGTACACTGTAAAGTGTAATGCAGGTACAGTGTGTGTGGTTGTGGCTCTGCAGCTGGGCCCATTTCTCTTTGGCTTTCTCCTTGGGCCATCTTCCTGGACCTCCACAAGCAGAGGCTGCCATGTTGTTGACTGGAGAGAGACCCCCTGGGATTTGGACTAAGCCTCCAGGGCCTGGCAGCCCTGTCACTTGAGATATAAAAGTAAAACAAAACACAGCACAAGATCACAAAACACTACCATCAACCAAAAAAAAGTCAGGAAGAAATAAAATCATGAATATGGAATTGAGTGATGAGCTTTGACAACAGAATCTTAAAAGTTTTAAGAGGAGGAAATGTGTAAGCAAGGCAGAGCTGTACATAGACTGGGACTGTGGGGACAGATGGGAGGAAACAGGAAACTGACCTTGTGTGTGCCTTTTGGAAGCAGAGATAATACAGCCGCTCAGAGAAGGTCCCTGCTTTTGAAGATCCCCCTCCCCCTGTCCTGGGAACTGATGGATGTGGATATGACGGCATCCTCTGTAATGAAGATGGATGATAAGGAAACATGGGAGGCTGTAGGAATCCAGAGGAAAAGCCCATAACCCAGATCCGGTAGCAACATGGGGAGGGGAGCATAGAGACAGAGAAATTTGATAGCAGCTGACACTTGAACTGGGAATGAGAAGTATGAGTGTGCCATATGGAGGGAAGGGAAAGGCCATCCCAAGCACAAGGGCCTCTACGTGAGCAGAGGCACAGAGGTGGAAAGAAGGAGTACACGTGTGCTCTAGTGAGGTTAAATCCTCAGCACAAGGACTGGTGAGACATCTGAGTTGCTGCTGCAACTTCTACGTGGAAATGGGTAGTGAACAGTTGAATACACAGGTAAAAGTGAAAGTCGCTCAGTTGTGTCCAACTCTTTGTGACTCCATGGACTGTACAGTCCATGGAATTCTCCAGGCCAGAAAACTGGAGTGGGTAGCCTTTCCCTTCTCCAGGGAATCTTCCCAACCCAGGGATCAAACCCAGGTCTCCCTCATAGCAGGTGGATTCTTTACCAGCTGAGCCACGAGAGAAGCCCAAGAACACTGGAGTGTGTAGCCTATCCCTTCTCCAGGGGATCTTCCCAGCCCAGGAATAGAACTAGGGTCTCCTGCATTGCAGGCGGATTCTTCACCAACTGAGCTAGAATATTTGGTATGAAGTGTGAATGAGAGATAAAGGTTTTATGAAGTATAGAAAGAAGGGCCAACAAAGAAGACTGATAATGAATATCCACAGAGATAAGGGAGACAACACACAGACTGGTGCTTTCCTCTTTTCCATGATCCCGAAAGGCCAGACAAGATGAGGTGAGATCCACACCCAGTGGCTTTTGTACCGTGGAGGTTCTGGATAACGCTCATCAGTGGAGTGTGGTCAGATTAGACTGGATGAAGGGTTGAGTGCAGGAAAGGGATGGGATGGCCCAAGCCAAGTAGATAGTTTTCTTTTCAAAGTCTGTGCTGGGAGAGACCTGAGCTTCTTTTCTCTTTGGTTTGTGTCACTTCAGAGGATGGTGGTGACATCTGTGTAGGTAAAACCTGAAAATGTTAGTTTGTGGACCCCCAGAGCTTCCTAGTTCCTCCAGCCAGCCCAGTGGGAAATGATCCTTCTCATCTTGGTGCTCCTAGAGCAATCACTGTCTGTACCATTTGTACTACTACTGCCTTAGGTAGGGAGTAGTGGCCTGAATGTGGAGGAAGAACAATGGGGACAGAGATACCAGCCAAGAAAAGACCCAGGAGTAGGAAAGATTACAATGAATTTGAGGAATAGATAGAAAGCAAACATAACTGACAGTGAGCTCCAGGCAGAGTGGAAGGAGTTGTAATTTCAGACATGGGCAAGGGTCAGTATGGTAAGGCTTGTCAGCCACTGTAAAGACTTGGAGCTTTGTTTGTTTGATGCGCAGTGGGAAGCTATTAGGGCTTCCCTGGTGCCTCAGATGGTGAAGAATCTGCCAGCAATGCGGGAGACCTGGGTTTGATCCCTGGGCTGGGAAGACACCTGGAGGAAGGCATGGCAACCCACTCCAGTATTCTTCCCTGGAGAATCCCATGGACAAGCCTAGTGAGCTACAGAGTCAGACATGACTGAGCGACTAAGCACACACACCACAGGGAAGCTATTAAAGGATTTTTAGTGTCATGATCTAATTTACATTTTAAAAAATCACTCTGTCTTTGGTGTAGAGAAAAGATTATTGGAGGCAAGCTAGAAGCAGGGAAATCATTTATTCATTTACCAAATATTTATTGCTCAATCATTCTCTGACAGAATTGATCTAGTGCTTGGGATAAAGTCATGAAGAGTGAAGACCAGGGCCCTCCTCCCATACCGGCATTATTTTACTTGGATAGACAGACAATGGCAACTAAATAACTAAGTGACACGATTTTAGGTTCTGACAAGTATCGCAGAGAAATTAAAATAGAATAATGACATAAAGAGTAACAGGGTCTGAACAAATATATCAAGGTGACCAGAGATGGCCTTGATGAACAGTTAATATCTGAACTGAGACCTGAATAGAAAGGATCCAGCCATTCAAATATTTTTAATAAGAGCTTTCCAGATCTCTCAGAAGAGTAACAGTAAATGCAAAGGCCCTGTGGTAGGCACGGTCTTGGTGTGTTTGAGGAGCAACAAGTAGAGAAGAGCGCCTTGCAGGTATGAAGCAGGAGGAGGAGAGTGTTAAGAGATTGGAATTTAGAAAGATGGTACCAATAACCCTGTATGCGAGATAGCAAAAGAGACACAGATGTATAGAACAGTCTTTTGGACTCTGTGGGAGAGGGTAAGGGTGGGATGATTTGGGAGAATGGCATTGAAACATGTATATTATCATATGTGAAATGAATCGCCAGTCCACATTTGATTCATGATATAGGATGCTCAGGGCTGGTGCATTGGGATGACCCAGAGGGATGGGATGGGGAGGGAGGTGGCAGGGGGGTTCAGGGTTCACATGTACACCCGTGGTGGGTTCATGTCAATGTATGGCAAAACCAACACAATATTGTAAAGTAGTTAGCCTCCAATTAAAATAAATAAATTTATATTAAAAAATTTAAAAAATATTTAAGGTTAAATATAAATTCTAATTAAGTCAGGGGCTTTGTTCTTTGGACTAACAGTGAAGAAACTGATGGAATATTTGTTTATTATGTTATAAATGGAATTTTGTTTACTATTCAAAGTAAAGTGGTTCTCCTTTAAAAAAAAGAGAGATTGATGTCAGAGAGTGAGGTAGGCAGAAATCATGTTTAGAGTTTGAAATTTATTCTTAGATCCAGATTTGCAAGGTAATCCACACAGCAGTCTCTAGTGAGTATGAGGAGGATAGGAAATAGGATAAAGGTCAAGGCCATAGATGGACTTGAAGGTCACTGCAGAAACCTCCGCCCAGAGAAGGGAAGGAACTTACACAAAATTCCATAGATTTAAGAGGTAGAGTTGGAACAGGAGCTCAGCCTGCCTGATGTCAGATTCCATGCTCTTTCTCTGTGGTGTTCCACCTCTGGGTGGAGGTTGGTTTGTGGACTCCAGCACCCAGCAAACATTCTTCCTCTACCATTGTTTATAGCTGCTGGCCATTTGGCCTTGGCATAGAGCTGAAATGTGGATGATCAAAGGTAGGAGGCTGGCTAGGTGATCTCTGGCCTTTCCTGGGTCTCAGATCTGGGCCTGAAAGGTCAGAGCTTGAAGCATGTTTTGGCCTTGTAAATTGTTCATAAGCTCTGACGGTGAGCTCCAGATTTGTCACTCCCTAATCTGGCCATGGCTATAGCTAGCTGTCATCAAGCTCTGGGGAGCAATGCTGTAAATCATTTTCCCCTTTGTGCAAGGAGGAAAAATAGAAAATTACATTCTTCTCAGCACTTTTGAATGTGCTGGTGTCTCTGTCAATAGCTCCTTCTTGCAAGCAAAAAAGCAGCATGATCCCTGGGAAGAATGTGTTCTTATGGGCATCAGCCCAGTCATCCACACACAGAGGGAGAGCACTGTTCACTCATCAGAGTGCTTTGCCCCGTCAGCTCATGGTGTGTACCTCTTAACAGCAACCTGGGATACAGGTCAGATCTCCCCCTTTTGCATATTGGCGACCTAGACTCAGGAAGGTTGAAAATTCACTCAAGCTATGAGGAGGCAGAGCTGCACCTCAAGTTCAGAGTCCTGTACTCTTGGCCCTGAGTGTGATTCAGGACTGGGAAACTGCCAACCAAAGTGGGGATAAAATCTGCCTAAGTAATGAAATAGCAAAATAATAATAGTGACAGTCATAAAACGCTGCTGCTGGTGGTGGTGGTGATGGTGCTGATGGTAAACGATTCTTCACTGACTTCTTTGGAAATCAGAGAAGGGGGTTACACATGCAGGGATGCCCAGGGTGCACTCACAGTCCATGCCCTGTGGCTAAGACGGGACCCCACTGGGGGCTCCATCCTCCAGGTCAGCCTCCCTCTTCTTCACCTTCTCCTGACCCTGAAGCAGAAGCAGAAAATCCACCCTCTCCCTTTCTTCCCACTTTCCTTCCGAATGCTTCAAGACCCTGCCCATAAACTTTATGGCTGGCCACACCCTGCCTGCAGAATCACACGGGGCCTTTGATCAGTGGGGCTGGCCATCCCATTGAACACAGCAGTGTCCAAAGTATGACCAGTCTTTGGCTCCCTTCCTGAAGATTGTGGCATTAATTCCTGTGCTTGCCACCAGAGATACAGCTGCATGGATGCATGGGGAGCTGTTGGCTATTTTGAACACTGCTTCCAGAAGCACACTCCACACACAATTTTCTCATGGGCTCAAATAGGCAAGAGTTACAGAGCGAAGAGCAGGCAACTGGCCAGTGAGCGAGCTCGGATCTGAACTGCTCTGTGGCCCCACCAGGGCACGTCCCTTCTCTGGGCCTTGTTGTGTCCAACTGAGACAGTGAAGTTAGACTGGAGGGCCTCTGAGGCCTCTTCCAGTTTTTACTGTCATTCACTCCATCTCTCCTTCTCACTCGTTTCCTTTCTCTCTCTCTCTCTCTCTCATTCTGTTTTGCTCTCTTCCTCTCACTCTCCTTCTTATTCTGTCATTTGCTTTGTCTGCCAAACACCCTAGGGCTTATTATAAACATGTAACTGGTCTTCTAATAAACATTCCACACTCTATCCAGCCAGAAGTGTGTTCTTGCTTCAGAGGACTCCCCTGGGGTGGCACTGGCTTGTTCCAAAAGGCAGAATCATGACCCGTGCCTGGATTTCTTTGCACTCATGGCCTAGAACCAGTTGACAGGAGGAAGCTAATTTCATATCCAACAAGAATGCGTCTGTGAACAAGAGGATCTGTGTTGGCAGGTTGATGGACTTGGATTTCGACTTGCCTGGGCCTGGTCTCCAAAAGCAGGGCACCGAATTCAGCAGCCCTAAATTCTCAAAAACATTTGTGAAGGGAAAGAATAGAATTATCTTCTGAGCTGGCTATCAAGAGTCAGAGCCCTCTTGCAAGGACACATTATCAGTAGGAAACCCAGGACTAGGTCTGCAGTCATCTGTTCCCAAGTCTAATGAATTCCCATTGCACTATGCATATCGCTCAGTGAGGACCCCTGTGATGTTGGGAGAGAAAGAATTGAATTTCTATTTTTGTTAACTTGTAATTGAAATTTCTCATTTCATTTCATTTTGTAGGCAATGAACCACGACAGTATTAGTAATTTGTGAAACTTTGTCTCTAACAGAAATCACAGATTATTTTCCTAGTGTATTATTATCATCATAGCTATCTCGAGATAGTCTTTACAGTCCATAGTATTTTGAAATTATTGCAGTTGTTAGAATCACCATTAACTTTTTTAATTTCATGCATTAATAAAGAAGCATTTATGTTAGCATTTCACTGTAAGTTTTGTTTAATATTTTGATGTAATTTGTGTCTTTTATAATCTTATGCATTTTAATGCATTTAAAGTATTATTCTGAGATAGGGTTCACAGGTTTCATCTGTCTGCCAAGGCTCCACAGCAGAACAGAAGTGTAACACAGCAGTCTAGGGCCCACCTAAGTTTTGGAAATCATTGAGAGTTGAGCCTGGTGAAGCAGGCTTTCACTCTCACTAGACCTTACTCCAGGCACCTACTCACTTCCCCCATAAGACACCTGCCTGGACGTTATTCATTGTCCAACCTCAAAACAGCTTGCTATTCTCACAAGGGTGGGTTTGAAGTCTTATTTTGATCTCACTGTAGTTTGTCTGCCCCCAACATCAGCTCTTCAGTCTAGGCTCTGCTGAAATGCAGGCATCTCATGATGTCTCCCCTACCCTGCCTGTGGAACGTCATCCTCCTTCAGCCTTGCTCATGCTTCCTGACTTCATTATTACTTGCTTCCCCTCCTCCTTCCTGGCTGCCGCCAGCACTGTCATGTCTCCTCTTTCCTCTTCTCTGGCCCACGGCTTAGCCCAAGAGAGGCCATGGTGCCACATATGCCCTGCCTTTTCCAGTAGGACTCCTGCAACAATTTGGCTTGAGGCTCCAAGAAGGTGCTGGGGTTGCTGTTTCTGCTGATGCTGATAGGGGTGGGGCAGCTGTGATGGTGCAGGTGCAGAAATAAAATCAGACCAGCTCTGAGCCAGATCGTTTGACTCCAAGACTTCCTACCCACTCTAATCTCTCTAGTCACACCACATCTGCTTGCAGTTTGGTGTCTCCGAATGCTCCCTCTCATCCAGGGTTGTCCTGAGCAATGAATGAGCCATTTCCTATTGGAGCTCCAGATGATGGACCCAGAGGGCACTTTTGGAGTGAAGCAGGTGAGAGGGTGGACTGGGATGGCAAGCTAGTTAGTTTGGCCAGCCACGTGAACTTGGACAAGTCCCTAACCTCTCTGTGCCTCAATTTCCTTATATATAAAATACAGAGGATTGTTGTGAGCGAAATAAACTTATCCCCTTAAAGTTCTTAGCACAGTGGACACACAATCAGTGATAGCATTGTCTTTATTAAGCAGGTGCATGTTTGCAGGGAGGAAACAGAATGGGGAATTCTGGGTACAAGATGCTTCAAGATTCCAGGAAGCTCAGTTGGACATCTGCTGCCACTGCCCCTTCCCAGAGTGCCCGCACTGGAATCTAGAAAGGAAGTGACCTTCCAGCTTACTCCACCGTTCCCACTCAGCCCATGTTGTTTGGAGTATATTCCTTTCTTAACAATCCCTCCCTCCCAGGACTGTCATGGGCTTCAAGGAGATATTGCCTATGCAGAGACGGGAGCTCCTTTGAAATAGCCATGCAGTAGATTCCCCAAGAAATTCACCTTTGAAAGGAATTTGTTTTGGACTCTAGACTCACCTGCCTGCAGCTGCTGGATAGTTTCCCAAAAGCCCAATAGTCCAGAGTCACCGAGCCTGGACTGAGTAGCTCCCCTCCCACAGTAGCCTTCCCTGAGGCCCCACACACAACATCCCACTCCTGTTGGGACCAGACTCCTGCCTTTGTTTCGCCGTGCCCCATGCTTTGATCCAGAGGCCCCTCCCCTCCTCCAAGCCCCGTGCTCCCCATCCTTTAAGGTACAGTGCCAGTCCCTCTTCCTCCAGGAAATCTGTGCTGAGTATAGTCATACATTCTCAGACGTCAGAGCTCTGGCTGCCCACGCATTACTCAGCCTTCATTGACTGCACCTCCTTTGAATTCCTGCAGCACTTAAGGCCCAAGCCAGACAATTTAGCACTTAATTACAGACTGTCGTCAATTGTGCCTTAATTTTCACTTGTGCATTAGAGTGTTATCCCCCAGCTCTCTCAAAAGCTTTTAGAGGACAGAGAGAAGTAAAGACACCAACATTTCTTCCTGACACTGCTGTAGAAATATGACTGGTGTGGTGTCTGTAGAGTTGAAAATGAACCTTTTTATTCTGCTGTCATTCAGCCACCCTACTTCCAGATCTAAGTCTTATCCTACAGATTCTTTAAAAAAATTGTATTGGTTGATTTACAATATTGTGTTAGTTTCAGGTCTAAATCACAGTGATTTAGTTATACACATATATACCTACATCCATACACACACATATATATATATATATATATATATACACATACCTACATATATACATCTATATATACATACATACTACTCTTGCCTGGAAAATCCCATGGACGGAGGAGCCTGGTAGGCTGCAGTCCATGGGATCGCTAAGAGTCAGACACAACTGAGCGACTTCACTTTCACTTTTCACTTTCATGCATTGGAGAAGGAAATGGCAACCCACTCCAGTGTTCTTGTCTGGAGAACCCCAGGGACAGGGGAGCCTAATGGGCTGCCGTCTATGGGGTCACACAGAGTCGGACACGACTGAAGTGACTTAACAGCAGCAGCAGCAGCAGCATACATACATACATATATATACACATACCTACATATATACATCTATATACACATATACATATATATGCATAAATATATATTCTATACATATGTATATATTCTTCAGATACTCTTCCCTTATAGGTAATTACTCAATACTGAGTATAGCTCCCTGACCTATACTGTAGGTATCTCTTGGTGTTCCAGGTTCTTTTTGTCCCCAAGATACTCAGCAACTGAACCTCCAGGAGCTGCAGCCCATGTATTGCAATATCCTCCATCTCCTCTGAAGGGACTCCCCACTTAGGCTAGGGTTTCTCAATACTAGGGCTAGTGATAGAACTGACTATGCTTGGGAAAAAGCTGCCATCTATGGGAACAGGACCCTTCAAGATGCTTGAAAAAGGATTGTTTTAATAAGGTAGTGTGGCTTCGTTGCCTGGGACAGGCTACTGCGCTCTGATGCAAGTCTTCCCAGTAGGCTCCTTACACATACAAGTTTGGGTACAGATTGTCTCCATGTCACCCACTCGTCTATGATGTTTATTCAGCAGTGAAACCTCAGCCTGCTTTCCCAAACTATCTCTGCTGAGCCAGCCATCTGAGGCAGCAACGAAAGACAGGGCAGCAGCAATATGCTTGC
Source organism: Capra hircus (assembly GCF_001704415.2). Classification (NCBI taxonomy): domain Eukaryota; kingdom Metazoa; phylum Chordata; class Mammalia; order Artiodactyla; family Bovidae; genus Capra; species Capra hircus. The sequence continues at coordinate 813,335 of NW_017189518.1, forward strand.
TCCACTACATTTATTGAACATTCACTGCCTGTCATGTATGTGCTGCTTGCTGAAATGACAAAGAGGAGAAAGAGGGAGTCCTTGTGTTTCAGAAGCTGATGGCCTGCTGGGAAACACAGTCTATACAAGCCAACTAAACTCCATGATGGAGGAAACCACAGGGACTGTGAGGGCTTGTACGAACAGCCTAACTTCCCAGATCAAAGGAAAGTTCTTTCCATTTCCCCCAGTTCCCTAGCGAGGTGCTCTCCCAAAAATCCATTCCCTGTCCCAGCTCTTCTGCACTCCTTCCTCTGCTGCAGCTTCTGACAGAGGTCCAGAGAGAGAGAAATTAATCTGATAGACAGGCAGAGAGGCAGTTTCTAGTAACAGGATACAGGATGGGGGTCTTTGGGGTCATGATGTTGCTCAGAGAGTTGCCATCTCACTGGCAGTACCACTTAGCTCCAAAGCAAGAGCTGAGGGAAGTCCCTGACACCATGGTTACAAATAGCCTTATCTCTGCGAAGCACTTACAATGGGAGCTATAATGATTGTCCTAGTGTCTTGTTCACAGACACTACATCAGGCAAATATTGATAGCTGTGGTCCAGTGGAAAGAGGCATATGATGTTGGGGTCAGGGATTTGCATTCTAATTCTGGCCAAGCCACTTACTAGCTCTGTGACCTTGGGTAATTTATTTACCTTCCTTGCCTCTGTTTCCTCAGCTGTCAAATGAGGTTAGTAATAGTATTTTGGCTAGGATCAAATGAGATCATATGTTTTAAAATTCCTCCATAGAGCCTGACATACTATATGTAATCCACGAATGGTTACTGGCTATTGTTATTGAAATAATCTTCCTTCTCTCATTGGCAGTAATAGAAGCAGCAGCAGCATCTCTGTACCAATTCCTCTTTTTCCCTCTATCTGGCCTGTCTACCCTTCAGCTAGCTGAGTCTCTGAGCAAGTGAGGAGCAAAGAACCTGACAAAATGGACAGAGATGTTGTCAGGTGGGTCCAGGCAGCTTCCTAGCAAAGAATTAACAGTTGCTGCCAGAGACAGGGCTTCTGGAGTAGGGGGTGGTGAGATGGCTGAGTTCACTTGCTCAGATTGCTACATCCCTTTGTGGAGGTTAACTTGTACATTTCATCTGATGAGTGTGTTAAAGCAGTAATGAGTTCAGCGCAGTCCTCTTTCTGGGAATTAATAACTGGTGATACAATATGGTCCTTTTTGCAGCCATTAGTGCTGGGCTATTACTGATTCCGAGAAGGACTACATTAGGGCCCTGGTGAGGTTATAAACCCAGTGTTTTGCTAGGTTGGCTGATTATGGGGATGCACTTGGTGCTTTGAGCCTCAATGTCCTCCCCATTAGTTGTTCAAATGCGTGTACCACTTTGCTCTGTTCCAGGCTTGCACTAATAATGTTTGTATGTTTGGGCAGATTTTAAGCAATGTGATGCCCGATGACATTGTCAGTTCCCAAATTAGAGTACCTTTAAGTGGAAAGCACTTAGCTTGGACATAAAATGTCATTTGTGGAGACAATGGATGGTGGCTTTGGTTGCCTTTGGTTACCGTTCTCCAACCTAATAGCTTGGGAGTTACCAGGTCTGGGTTTTATCAAGCTATTATCAAGACTATTCTTTCTCTCTCTCTATCGTCCTTCTTTCCTCCCTGCTTCCCTCTCTTCCTTTCTTCCTTCCTTCCTTTGTTTCAAGAACAAATATATTGTTAACAATTGGTGCTTGGTTGTATAGCAGATCTCTAGAGCTTATTCATATTATATAATTATAAGTTTATACTCACTGACCAACAGTTCTGCCCTTCTCCCTATCATCTGTTCTGGCAACCATCATTCTACTCTCTGCTTCTGTGAGTGTGACTATTGTAGATTATTCATAGAAGTGGAATCACATAGTATTTGTCCTTCTGTGATTGGCTTATTTCACTTAGTGTAATGTCTCCAGGTTCATCCATATTGCCACAAGTGGTAGAATTTCCTTATCTTTTAAGGCTGAAAAGTATTCCATTATATGTATAAACCATATTTTCATTATCCATTTGTCAGTGAACATTTGAATTGTTCCCAAGTCTTGACTATTATGACTAGTGCTACTCTGAACATGGAAGCGCAGGTATCTCTTTGAGATACTTATTTCAACAGTTTGGGTCACTGGATCATATGGTAGTACTATCACAGATGTGTCTATATTTCCAAACTCATCAAAATATATACATTAAAATTTTGCCATGTTTTCTGTATCAATTATACCTTAACACTAGGCCCGGGTGAACACCTGTATGGGACAGTGCAGACACAGATTATTTCCATTGCTGCAGAAAGTTCTGCTGGATAGTGCTGTGTTTGAATATTTCCAGTTAGGATTTGATGCTGAAACAGCAGTAGCCATCTGAAAAACACTGAAAGGGGCTAAGGATCGCAAGTGAAAATGGAGATAACCTGAGGTTTTGAAAGGTTGACTTTCCTGATAGCCCAATTGGTAAAGAATCTTCCTGCAATACAGGAGACCCTGGTTCGATTCCTGGGTTGGGAAGACCTGCTGGAGAAGGGATAGGCTACCCACTCCAGTATCCTTGAGCTTCTTTTGTGGCTCAGCTGTAAAGAATCTGCCTGCAATGTGGGAGACCTGAGTTTGATCCCTGAGTTGGGAGGATCCCCTGGAGAAGGGAAAGGCTACCCACTCCAGTATTCTGGCCTGGAGAATCCCATGGACTGTATAGTCCGTGGGGTTGCAAAGAGTTGGACCTGAGTGAACGACTTTCACTTCACTTATACCTTAACAAAGCCTTTTTTAAAAGACTCTTGCTTCTAAACTCTGCTGCAGAGCTGTTTGCAGCCCTGGAGATTTGCCTTCTTTATACATTTCCAGAGGCTTCTTTGGTTTACTCCTCCACACAGGGGCACCTAAGTACCTCCTGGCATTGTTATAGCCCTCCAGAGCACATGACACTCATGGAGGAGGGAACAAAGGAGGCAGAAGTAATTATTTCCACTTTTAGGTGATAAAATAGAAGATCAGAGTTTAAAGGACCCATCAGTGGTCACTTTGCTTGTCAATGTCAGAGACAGAACTGATATCAGGGTTTCTGCCTTCAAGCTCACAGCCACTTTTTCTCCCTGATGTAATCAGGGAAGTCTATGAGTTCTCTGAGAAAGTACCACACAAAACACTGATCATTTATAAAATGATGAGCTTGATGCACAGTGTAAATCAATGCACTGCTTCACTCACTGAGAAGTTCTTACTAGGAAATAAATGTCAGCTGTATTAAATAGTGTGCTTAGTGATAAGTTGGTTTACATTCTGGTTCAAGCTCCTGATCCCATCAAAGATGAGTATGTGTACCATACTTTGAGTAGTATTGGCCTAGAGTGATTATGCAGTAGAAGTGAGAAATAGATTTAAGGGCCTAGATTTGATAGATAGAGTGCCTGATGAACTATGGAATGAGGTTCGTGACATAGTACAAGAGATAGGGATCAAGACCATCTCCATGGAAAAGAAATGCAAAAAAGCAAAATGGCTGTCTGGGAAGGCCTTACAGATAGCTGTGAAAAGAAGAGAAGCAAAAAGCAAAGGAGAAAAGGAAAGATATAAGCATCTGAATGCAGAGTTCCAAAGAATAGCAAGAAGAGATAAGAAAGCCTTCTTCAGCAATCAGTGCAAAGAAATGGAGGAAAAGAACAGAACGGGAAAGACTAGAGATCCCTTCAAGAAAATTAGAGATACCAAGGGAACATTTCATGCAAAGATGGGCTCGATAAAGGACAGAAATGGTATGGACCTAGCAGAAGCAGAAGATATTAAGAAGAGGTGGCAAGAATACATGGAAGAACTGTACAGAAAAGATCTTCACAACCCAGATAATCACAATGCTGTGATCACTCATCTAGAGCCAGACATCCTGGAATGTGAAGTCAAGTGGGCCTTAGAAAGCATACTACGAACAAAGCTAGTGGAGGTGATGAAATTCCAGTTGAGCTTTTTCAAATCCTGAAAGATGATGCTGTGAAAGTGCTGCGCTCAATATGCCAGCAAATTTGAAAACCTCAGCAGTGGCCACAGGATTGGAAAAGGTCAGTTTTCATTCCAATCCCAAAGAAAGACAATGCCAAAGAATGCTCAAACTACCGCACAGTTGCACTCATCTCACATGCTATTAAACTAATGCTCAAAATTTTCCAAGCCAGGCTCCAGCAACACGTGAACCATGAACTTCCAGATGTTCAAGCTGGTTTTAGAAAAGGCAGAGGAACCAGAGATCAAATTGCCAACATCCATTGGATCATGGAAAAAGCAAGAGAGTTCCAGAAAAACATCTATTTCTGCTTTATTGACTATGCCAAAGGCTTTGACTGTGTGGATCACAATAAACTGTGGAAAATTCTGAGAGAGATGGGAATACCAGACCACCTGACCTGCCTCTTGAGAAATCTGTATGCAGGCCAGGAAGCAACAGTTAGAACTGGACATGGAACAACAGACTGGTTCCAAATAGGAAAAGGAGTACAGCAAGGCTGTATATTGTCACCCTGTTTATTTAACGTCTATGCAGAGTACATCATGAGAAATGCTGGACTGGGAGAAACACAAGCTGGAATCAAGATTGCCGGGAGAATTATCAATAACCTCAGATATGCAGATGACACCACCCTTATGGCAGAAAGTGAAGAGGAACTAGAAAGCCTCTTGATGAAAGTGAAAGAGGAGAGAGAAAAAGTTGGCTTAAAGCTCAACATTCAGAAAACGAAGATCATGGCATCTGGTCCTATCACTTCATGGGAAATAGATAGGGAAACAGTGGAAACAGTGTCAGACTTTATTTTTGGGGGCTCCAAAATCACTGCAGATGGTGACTGCAGCCATGAAACTAAAAGACGCTTACTCCTTGAAAGAAAAGTTATAACCAACCTAGATAGCATATTCAAAAGCAGAGACATTACTTTGCCGACTAAGGTCCATCTAGTCAAGGCTATGGTTTTTCCTGTGGTCATGTATGGATGTGATAGTTGGACTGTGAAGAAGGCTGAGCTCCGAAGAATTGATGTGTTTGATCTGTGGTGTTGGAGAAGACTCTTGAGAGTCCCTTGGACTGCAAGGAGATCCAACCAGTCCATTCTGAAGGAGATCAGCCCTGGAATTTCTTTGGAAGGAATGATGCTGAAGCTGAAACTCCAGTACTTTGGCCACCTCATGCAAAGAGTTGACTCATTGGAAAAGACTCTGATGCTGGGAAGGATTGGGGGCAGGAGGAGAAGGGGATGACCCAGGATGAGATGGCTGGATGGCATCATTGACTCGATGGACGTGAGTCTGAGTGAACTCCAGGAGTTGTTCATGAACAGGGAGGCCTGGCATACTGTGATTCATGGGGTTGCAAAGTGTCTGACATGACTGAGCAACTAAACTGAACTGAACTGATCAGAACTGTAAGCTCTGTGTAAGCTCTGTAGAGGTAAGAGATCATTTCTGTTTTAATAATCCTAATAACCAGCTATCACTGATTTATCTGAGTTTTCTTGGTGTCAGATATTGTGTTAAGGTATTTATATAAACCTTCTCTACAATCTTATGTGATTGTCACTGTCATTAATCCCATTTTACATATGAGGAAACTGACAAATGGAACACCTAAGTAGTATGACTTTTCTATAGTCATACATTTTATCAGTGAAGAAGCTGAGTTTTGAACTCAGACCACCTGACTCACTTGCCACAGTGTTACATTCCTCTTATTGCCGGAGTCCAGCTCCAGCAGCCAGGGGATCAGCCTGAAGGGATGAACAGTGTCGGCCGGTAATGATGTAGCCTCTGACTCGAGGAACGGGACTACATGTTTATTTCAAGCATCAGATTCTCTTTTATACCTTTTCAAAAGCATTAGATCAGAGGTTTGACATTTTCAGTTCCCCCTCACCCAGATTATTGTCTCATTATTGCCCTTCAAACAGAGTTCCTGCTTCAACAATTCTCTCAGAATCGTGTTTACTTGTGATTACATTGTAACTCATGCTTATGTCCGGGCTACATACCACATTCCTCAGTTTATTTCTTATCATTCTAAATCCTGCTTGCCCCTAGTATCCTAAGTTCACTATCTCCTAAAAAGGCTTCTAACTATTCTTAATTATTCCCCTAAACCCTAAACTCAGCAAACTTCTTTTGCCATAAACATTTCCCTCACAAACAGGTCTGAGATAACAATCTTTCCCATGGTCTCAAGCTGTGGCCTACGTGTTCATCCTGGGACATTCTTTGCAAAAATCCTGAACAAATGTCAATGGTTACTTTATAGATTATTTTCTGCGCACAACTGCAGAAGGCTTTGTGTTTTCTCACGCTTCCTCAAAAACAATAAGCACCTTAACCTTCTTTCCAGCCAACTCAACCAAAGAAAGGAAGAAACAAGTCAGAATCACAAGAACTAACTCCTTCATCCCAGGTCCATGCCTGTGGAATGAGGAGAGGGGGCTGGAGCCATGCCTCCATTTTGTCAGTAATGCCTAACATGGCTCTGACATCTTATATCACTGTGGTATTCCCAGGGTAAAATTCAGAAGTAATATGCTATTTTGAAAAAGGGTGAATGAAATATTTTCTTAGGGTGAGTAGACAGTGCTGGGGAGCCAAAGGATACATCATAGGAGGAGTTAGATGGCAAGATAGAGTCTGTAAGAAAGAAGTCTGTCTCCAAGTCTGACCAAGTCTGTCTCCTAATGCCAGAATTCATGAGTTAGGATGGGATATTGAAGCTTCATGAAGGAAATTTTAGAAGAGATAAGGAAACCACCCATAACCTTATACCACATGAGCTGGGAGCAAGATAGAGATGTGAGCGAGCCCAAGAATGTTTATCATGCTGTTTGAAAGCTTAGGAGGAGTCCAGCTTGTGTCCAGTTAACACATGAGGTCACTTGGGAAACATCTTCCAAAAGCCCACGCTTAGGCCTAACCTGAAAGCTAGTAATTTCGTAAGACTGATATGGGCACTGGACACCTGCTTTTATACAATCTTCCCCAAGTATCTCTGTTCAACAAATTTTGGATAGAGCATAGTCTTTATAGTCAGACAAACTGAGTTCAAATGAAGAATACTAGAAATAAATACACAGGTAAGTTTAAAAAGTCTGTTTCATCCTCTTATTTCTCTAAAATATAGGATACTGACTAAAGTAATATATTTTCTTATGGGACTTCTATTATATATATATATATATATATATTCTCTATTTTTGTATCTAAAATAACTAAATCATAAATGGGTGATACAATAAATAGACCTATATGGATAAAAGACTTCTACATTTTATAAGACAGTATTTTTTGTACCATATTAACTCTAAGTAAACTATGAAAAATTAAGGACATATGATTTAGCACTTAGAACAATCATTAAAAAGTAATACAAATAGACAACTAAATAGGTTTATACCTCTTAAAATAATAATGAATAAACAATGAATAACTTTCCAAAAGAGAAAGCACCAAGCTCAGAAGAAATTATTCAAATTTTCTAAAATATTCTTAGAAGGTAGAAACAGAGGGAATACTACTTCCTAACTCATTCTATAAGGCCAGAAAACTACATAGCAATCTCTCTTTGAACACAGCTGCAAAAATTCTCAATAAAACATTAGAAAACTCAAACCCAAGGATATAGAAAACAAATTAGACACTGTGACCAAGTGGGATTTATTCCAAACGTGCCTGGCTGGTTCAGAATTCAAAGATCAATAAATGTAATCCACTGCATCAACAGGTTAAAGAAAAAAATAACATGATTATATCAATAAATGCACAAAAAGCATTTGATAAAATCCAACACCCAATCATGATAAAAAAAAACTCTCAAGAAATTATAAACAGAGGGAAATTGCCTCAACTCAATAAAGAACACTACAAAAATACCTATAGCATACTTAATGGTGAAAAACTCGAAACCTTCTTACCATCAGGAACAAGATGAGTATTAATATATCTTACACAATAGCTTCTCAACATTGTACCATAAGTCTTAGCTAATTCAATAAGATGAGAAAAGGAAAGAAAAAATATACAGACTGGGAAGAAACAGACAAATTTATTTCTATTGGATAGAAATAAAACTGTCTTTTGTTCACAGATGACATAATTGTGTAAGTAGAAAATCTGAAAAAATCCACCAAAAAACTCCTGGAACTAATAAGCAATTATAGCAAGGTTGGAAGATACAAGGTTAATATACAAAAGTCTATCACTTTCCTATACACCAGCAATGAACAGTAAGAATTTTACTTTTGAAGATACACTGCCATTTATATTAGCACGTACACAAAAAGAAATACTTAGGTATAAATCTTTAAAAATACAGAAATTGCCAGCTTTTCAAAAGTTCACCTTACACCACTTCACTTTTATGAAAGACCTACATTAGTACAGGGCTTCCCTGGTGGCTCAGCTAGTAAAGAATCTGCCTGCAATGTGGGAGACCTGGGTTCGATCCCTAGGTTGGGAAGATCCCCTGGAGAAGGGAAAGGCTACCCACTCCAGTATTCTGGCCTGGAGAATCCCATTGTCCATGGGGTCGCAAAGAGTCAGACACGACTGAGCGATTTGTACTTCATGTTAGTACATGTTTTCTCAATCGGAGAATCTGAGCAGGACCTTCACTTTTACAAAAAAAAAAAAAAAAAAAAAAAAAAAAACCAAAGGCAGAAAGGGACAATATCATTTAGTGTTTGTTTTACAGGGAACTGTTATAGATGCAGCACATAGCCCAAGCAGCCAGAGTGGCACTTCCAAGCTATTTCTTTCCCTGGTAACTACATTTAGTTACTCAGCATTAAGCCACTGCAGCTCTGGGCTTCCCAGGTGGTTCCAGTAGTAAAGAAGCCCCCTGCCAATGCAGGAGACCTGAGATGTGGGTTTGATCCCTGGATTGGGAAGATCCCCCAGAGGAGGGCATGGCAACCCACTCCAGTAGTCTTGCCTGGAGAATCCCATGGACAGGGGAGCTTGGTGGGCTACAGTCCATAGGGTCACAAAGATTTGGACACGACTGAAGCAACTTAGCATGCATTGCAACTTTGAACTGTGTCTGTGAACATCTGTGCTTTTATCTTGATTTACTTTGTACATCCATTAACAAGACGGGTCCTAAGGCAATTGTTTCTTCTTCACTTTTTGCCATTTCAGCATGTGAAAGGCTTCATAGGAGCCTCTGCTTTTGGATAGTGGGGGAAACCTGTATATAAAGATGAATTTGAAGATAACTACAAAACTCTGCTGAGAGGTATCAAGGAAGAACTACATGAATGGAGAGACAGCTCATATTCATGGATAAGAAGATATAATTTGTCAAGATTTTGGTCCTTCCCACCATGATGTATAGATTCAGTGTAATCCCAGTCAAAATCTCACCAAGTTATTTTGTGAATATCAGCAAGTTCTTTCTAGACTATAAAAAAGAGTTGAAAGACTCAGGATGGCCAGTTTAATACTGAAGGAAAACTAACACTACTAGACTACAAGCATTACCATAAAGTTACAGTAATCAAGACAGTGTAGTACTGGTGAAAGAATAGACAGATCAATGGAACAGAATGAAGACATCAGAAATAGACTCGCAAAAATATAGTCAACCAATCTTTGACAGAAAGCAAAGGCAATGTAATGGAGTAGAGACAATCTTTCAACAAATGGTGTTAGAATACCTGGGCCTCTATATGCAGAAAAAACTTTTTTTTAATACCCTTAGATTTTATACCCTTCACAAATATTAACTCAAAGTGAATCATAGACCTAAATGAAAAATTCAGTGCTATAAAACTGCTCTGAAAATAAGTTTATTAATTAAAAAGTAAAATAATAAAAAAGGCATACATAAAGAAAACAATAGATAAATTTAAATGAAAGCATAAAAATATTCAGTTAAATCAAAAGAACATAGAGGGAAAGAGCATAAGGGGGAAAAACACAGATGAGACATAGAAAACAGAAGAGCTAAGTAAAACAATATCAATAATTACAGTAAATTATCATTGAAAGACAAAAATTAAAATGCAGAGATTGTTAGACTGTATAAAAGCAAGATTCAACTATGGTCTGTCTACAAGAAATGTACTTTAAATGTAAAGACATAAATGTATACCATGCATATAGAAACCAAAAGAAGGATAGAGTGGCTATATTAATATCAACAACATAAACTTTAAGACAAAGGGCGTTATGAGATATAAAGATAAATATTTCATGAAGATAAAGGTCTCAATACATCAGAAAGACATAACAATCACAAATTTATATGCACTTAATGCAGGAGTTTCAAAATGCCCAAAGAAATTATTAAAAAATATTAAAGGAAGAATTAGACACATTCACAATCACTGTTGAAGATTTCAATATACTTTTCTACACAATTGATAGGGTAACTACACTAAAAAATCAGTTGTTATATAGATGATGTAAACAACTTATAACCACTCTGAAATCAAAATTTGATTAATGCAGCTTTTAAGGAAGCTGTAAAAAGAACAAAGGAAATCCAAAGTAAGTAGAAGGAAAGACATTAAAAAAAACAAAAACAATAGATAATATTAATCAAGTCAAAAGTTAGTTCTTTTAAAATATCAGTGAAATTGATTAATCTCTATTGTGACTAATTAAGGAAAAAAGGGAAACAAACTATTAGGAGCAGGAGTGAAAGTGGACTTATCACGACAGGTCCAACAAACATTCAAAGGATAATAGGAGAATACTATGAACAAATTCCATTTCATTATTCTTGCCTGGGAAATCCCAAGGACAGAGGAGCCTGGCAGGCTACAGTCAATGGGTTCTCAAAGAGTCAGACACGATTGAGTGTACATGCACATGCACAAATTTATGCCAACAATTTGAAAACATATGTTAGACAAAGTATCTGAGTAATACAACTTACCAAAACTGACACAAGACAAAATGTTTAAAATCTGCATAACCCACTGTCTGTTAATGGATTCTTGCCCACAGTAGTAGATATAATGGTCATCTAAATTAAATTTGCCCATTCTGGTCCATTTTAGTTCACTGATTCCTAAAATGTCAATGTTCACTCTTGCCACCTCCTGTTTGACCACTTCCAATTTGCCTTAATTCATGGACCTAACATTCCAGGTTCCTATGCAACACTATTCTTTACAGCATCAGACTTGACTTTTATCATCAGTTGCATCCACAACTGGGTGTTTTTTTTACTTTGGCTCTGTCTCTTCATTCTTTCTGGAGTTATTTCTCCACTCTTTTCCCGTAGCATATTGGGCACCTACTGACCTGGAGAGTTCATCTTTCAGTGTCTTATCTTTTTGCCTTTTCATACTATTCATGGGGTTCTCAAGGCAAGAATACTGAAGTGGTTTGCCATTCCCTTCTCCAGTGGATCATGTTTTGTCAGAGCTTTCTACTATAACCCATCTGTCTTGGGGGGCCCTATATGGCATGGCTCATAGTTTCATTGAGTTAGACAAGGCTGTGGTCTATGTGATCAGTTTGGTTAGTTTTCTGTGATTTTGGTTTTCATTCTGTCCGCCTCTGATGGATAGAGGCTTATGGAAGCTTCATGATGGGAGAGACTGACTGTGGGGGAGTTCAGTTCAGTCCAGCTGCTCAGTCGTGTCCAACTCTTTGCAAAGCCATGGACTGCAGCACGACAGGCCTCCCTGTCCATCACCAACTCCTGGAGTTTACTCAAACTCATGTCCATCGAGTCAGTTGCCATCCAACCATCTCATCCTCTGTCGTCTCCTTCTCCTCCTGTCTTCAATCTTTCCCAGCATCAGGGTCTTTTCCAATGAATCATTTCTTCTCATCAGGTGGCCAACGTATTGGAGTTTCAGCTTCAGCATCAGTACTTCCAATGAAAATTCAGGACTGATTTCCTTTAGGATGGACTGGTTGAATCTCCTTGTAGTCCAAGGGACTCCCAAGAGTCTTCTCTAACATCACAGTTCAAAAGCATCAATTCTTTGGTGCTCAACTTTCTTTATAGTCCATCTCTCACATCCATACATGACTACTGGAAAAACAATAGCTTTGACTAGATGGACCTTTGTTGGCAAAGTAATGTCTCTGCTTTTTAATATGCTATCTAGGTTGGTCAAAACTTTTATTCCAAGGAACAAGCATCTTTTAATTTCATGGCTGCAGTCACCATCTGCAGTGATTTTTGAGCCCCCCAAAATAAAGTCTGTCACTTTTCCCATTGTTTCCCCATCTATTTCCCATGAAATGATGGGACCAGATGCCATGATCTTAGTTTTCTAAATGTTGAGTTTTAAGCTAAATTTTTCACTTTCCTCTCTCATCAAGAGGCTCTTTAGTTCTTCATTTTCTGCCATAAGGGTGGTATCATCTACATATCTGAGCTTATTGATATTTCTCCCCGCAATCTTGATTCCAGCTTGTGTTTCTTCCAGCCCAGTGTTTCTCATGATGTACTCTGCATATAAGTTAAACAAGGAGGATGACAATATACAGCCTTGACGTACTCCTTTCCTGATTTGGAACCAGTCTGTTGTTCCATGTCAAGTTCTAACTGTTTCTTCTTTACCTGCATACAGATCTCTCAGGTGGCAGTTCAGGTGGTCTGGTATTCCCATCTCTTTCAGAATTTTCCACAGTGTGTTATGATCCACACAGTCAAAGGATTTGGTGTAGTCAATAAAGCAGAAGGAGATGTTTTCCTGGTATTCTCTTGCTTTTTTGATGATCCAACGAATGTTGGCAATTTGGTCTCTGATTCCTCTGTGCTGTCTTAAACCAGCTTTAACATCTGGAATTTCACAGTTCACATACTGTTGAAGCCTGGCTTGGATGATTTTTAGCATTACTGTGGGGGAAACTGGTTCTTATTCTAATGAGCAGGGCCATTCTCAGTAAATCTTTAATCCAATTTTCTATTGATGGGTGAGGCTATGTTCTCTCCCTGTTGTTTGGCCTGAAGCCAAACTATGGTAGGGATAATGACTGTAATGGTGACCTCCTTCAAAAGGCTTGTTCACATACTGTTGTATTCAGTGCCCCTGACTCTGCAGTAGGCCACTGTCGACCCACGCCTCCACTGGAGACTCCTGGACACTCACGGACAAGTCTGGCTCACTCTCTTGTTGGGTCACTACTCCTTTCTCCTGGCTCCTGGTGCACACAAGGTTTTGTTTGTGTCCTCCAAGAGTCTGTTTCCCCAGTCCTGTAGAAATTTTGTAATCAAATCCCACTAGCCTCCAAAGTCAAATTCCCTGGGGGTTCTCAGTCCCTTTGCTGGATCCCCAGGTTGGGAAATCTGTTGTGGGTCCTAGAACTTTCTTAATGGTGGGAGAATTTCTTTGGTATAATTGTTCTGCAGTTTGTGGATAGTCTGCTCAGCAGCTCTATGGTGGGGCTAATGGTGCCCTCCTCCAAGAGGGCTTATCCACAAAGGACAGAAAAGGAACCAGTCATCATTAGTGATCAAGGAAGTGTAAGTTAAAACTACAATGCAGGGACTTCCCTGGCAGTCCAGTGATTAAGACTTTGCCTTCCAATTCTGGGTGTGCAGGTTTGATACCTGGTCAGGGAGGTAAGATCCCACAAGCCTGAATTATTGCAAGAGCCCCTTCCCTGGCCTCTTTGCTTCAGCCCTGTCCCTCCATGATACTCTCCATCCAGCAGCTGGAGTGGTTCTTTTAAAACATGAATTAGGAACTTCCCTGGAGGTCCAGTGATTAGGAGTCCAGGCTTCCACTGCAGGGGGCTGGGATTCAATCCCTGTCAGGGAACTAGTATCTAACAAGCTGCTCTAAGTTTTATGGCTTCTGCCCCAGCCTCCACCAAAGGCACTTCTGGGGTTAAAAACTTCCTAGCAAGACAGGAGGGGACACTTCTCCAGACTAGATCCAGGCATAACTCTCTGAAGACCTTCTAACTTGTGCCCATGTACCCATTCTGCAGAAGGGAAAGCAGACCTCTGGGAGCCGTGGCTAGATGCCTGGACTCCAAGGCTGCCTTCGGCACCAGCCAAGCTGGGTGTGGAACATAATGTGGTCCCAGTCCTGGGAGGATGCCAGATTCTTTTTCATCACCCTAACCCTGGCAAGGTGCCCACAGCCAGGGCATGGGGGCCACTGGTGCTAATGACAGGGTCGGCAGCCTGTGTGTGGTGGTGGTGGAGGAAACCAGAGGAATCTGGCAATTTTTGTTCTAGACACATCCACAGGCCTGGGCCAGGGATGGCCAGGATTCCTGGTCCCCATGTTTGCCCTCCCCACCAAATACATGTAGGCAAACTACTGTGGACAAGAATCCCTTAGAGGAAATGTAGTAGCCCTCATAGTCAACAAAAGAGTCCAAAAAGCAGTACTCGGGTGCAATCTCAAAAATGACAGAATAAGCTCTGTTCATTTCCAAGGTGAACCACTCAATATCACAGTAATCCAAGTCTTTGCCCCAACCACTAATGCAGAAGAAGCTGATGTTGAACGGTTCTGTGATGACTTACAAGACCTTCTAGAACTAACACCAAAAAATGATGCCCTTTTTATCACAGAGGACTGGAATGCAAATGTAGGAAGTTAAGAGATATCTGGAGTAACAGACAAATTTGGCCTTGGAGTACAGAATGACACAGGGCAAAGGCTAACAGAGTTTTGCAAAGGGAACCCACTGGTCATAGCAAACATCCTCTTCCAACAACACAAGAGACAGCTCTACACATGGATATCACCAGATGGTTGATACCAAAATCAGACTGCTTATGTTCTTTGCAGCCGAAGATGGAGGTCTATACAGTCAACAAAAGCAAGACTGGGAGCTGACTATGGCTGGGATTGTGAACTCCTTATTGCCAAATTCAGACTTAAATGAAAGTAGGGAAAACCACTAAACCAATCAGGTATGACCTAAATTGAATCCTTTATGATTATACAGTGGAAGTGACAAAAAGATTCAAGGGATGAGATCTAATAGACAGAGTGCTTGAAGAACTATGGATGGAGGTTTGAGACATTGTACAGGAGGCAGTGATCAAGACCATCCCCAAGACAAAGAAATGCAAAAAGGCAAAATGGCTGTCTGAGGAGGCCTTACAAGTAGCTGAGAAAAGAAGAGAAGTGAAAGGCAAAGGAGAAAAGGAAAGACATACACATTTGAATGCAGAGCTCCAAAGAATAGAAAGGAGGGATAAGAAAGCCTTCCTCAGTGATCAATGCAAAGAAATAGAGGAAAACAATAGAATGGGAAAGACTAGAGATCTCTTCAAGAAAATTAGAGATACCAAGGGAACATTTCATGCAAAGATGGGCTCAATAAAGGACAGAAATGGTATGGACCTAACAGAAGCAGAAGAGATTAAGAAGAGGTGGCAAAAATACATAGAGGAACTATACAGAAAAAGATCTTCATGACCCAGATAACCATGATGGTGGGATCACCTACCTAGAGCCAGACATCCTGGAGTCCGAAGTCAAGTGGGCCTTAGGAAGCATCAATACAAACAAAGCTAGTGGAGGTGAAGGAATTCCAGTTGACCTATTTCAAATCCTAAAAGATGAGGCTGTTAAAGCATTGCATTCAATATGCCAGCACATTTGGAAAACTCAGCAGTGGCCACAGGGCTGGAAAAGGTGTTTTCATTCCAAACCCAAAGAAAGACAATGCCAAAGAATGTTCAAGCTAGTACACAATTTCACTCATCTCACACGCTAGTAAAGTAATGCTCAAAATTCTCCAAGCCAGGCTTCAACAGTATGTGAATCATGAACTTCCAGATGTACAAGCTGGATTTAGAAATGGCAGAGGAACCAGAGATCAAATTTCCAACATCCTTTGGATCATAGAAAAGCAAGAGAGTTACAGAAGAAACATCTCCTTCTGCTTTATTGACTATGCCAAAGCCTTTGACTGTGTGGATCACAACACACTGTGGAAAATTCTTAAAGAGATGGGAAGTCCAGACCACCTTACCTGCCTCCTGTGAAATCTGTATGCGCTCAAGAAGCATCAGTTAGAACTGGACGTGGAACCATGGAGTGCTGCAGTCCATGAGGTTGCAAAGAGTCAGACGTGACTGAACTGATGTCTGTTAAACAAATTAAATTAATTATCAAACATTCATTCAAAAACTCCAAGTCCAGGTGGTTTCACTGGAGAATATTATCAGTCATTTAAGCAAAAAGTGACACCTGTTTTTCACAACCCCCCCATTCAGAAATTAGACTAAAAGGGAACAATTCTAGATTTGTTAAATAAGGCTCACAGAATCCTGACAACAAAATATGAGATAAGTCATTACCAAAATTACAGAATAAATATTTCTCATGAACATAGATTTAAAAATATACACCAACTATTGTCATTTAGTCTAAATATATGTAAAAGTGATAATACATCATAATCAAGAATAATTTATCCTTGTGAGGCATGATCGGTTTAATACATGAAAAGCAACTGATATAATTCACAATTTTAACACAATATGATTAAAACCATATTATCATTTCAATAAACATGGAAAAAAGTATTTGACAAAATCCAGCACTTATTTTTGATAAAAACTGTCAGCAAACATGTATTTTATAGGATAATCTTAAATCTGATAAAAAACATAAGTGAAAGACCTGCAACTAGCACCATATTTATGGTGAAATATTGAATGCTTTCAATCTAATATCAGGTAAAAGGAAATATGCTTGTGCTTGCTACTTTTATACAGCAACTGCTAAACATAAAGTTGGTGTGGCTATATTGCTATTAGACAAAGTAGGTTTAAATATAAGAAGAATTTCTATAGAAAAGAAGGATATTTACAATAATGTGGTGGGTTAATCAAGAAGACAAGATAATCCTTAATGTGTGTGCCTTTAGGATGCAGCCTGCAGCAACTGTATAATATACACTTTTTTTCAAGTATACATTGTATGTTTGCTAAGAAAGACCATACTCTGGGACATATATAAATCATATCTAAATAAATTTCAGATAGTGTTCTCTGACCATAATGGAATTAAGTTAAAAAATCAAGAACTAAAATCTTAAAAATCCTTAACTATTTGGAAATGAACAATCACTTCCAAATAGTTCATGCAACAATAAAGAAATTACATAAGAAGTTGTTAAATATTTCAGACTAAATGATAATAAAAATACGGCATATCAAAAAATTTTGGGTATACTAAAGAAGTGCTGTCAGGGAAATCCATAGCTTCAGATACTTATATTAGCAAAAAGGAATGGTCTAAAAATATATGTTTTACATTTTATTGCAGGAAAAGAAGAGGAATGATGATGAGGAAGAGGGAGAGAGGAAAGTATATTAAACCCAGATTTTCTATGTGGAAATAGTGAAGATAAGAGTGAAAATCAGTTAATCAGAAAACATAAAACAGAAAAAAAGAAAATCACTTAAACTAAAAGATAAATTTAAAAGATTAATAAAATCAACGAACCTTTAGTTATACTGATCAAGAGGAATGACATAAGACCTCAATTACAGAATGAGACCTCAATGACAATATTTTAATGAAAAAAGCTGACTATTACAGATCCTCCAAATATTAAAAGGATAGCAAGAAAATGTTACTAACAACTTTATGCCAATAAATTCAACAACTTAGACAAAATCTTTGACAGATACACATTGCAAAAATGTAACAAAAAGCAATAGAAAATATGCATAGCTTATGCTAATTAAGTGTGATTCCCTGGTGGCTCAGATGGTAAAGCGTCTGCCTGTAATGAGGGAGACCCAGGTTTGATCCCCGGGTCGGGAAGATCCCCTGGAGAAGGAAATGGCAACCCACTCCAGTATTCTCGCCTAGAAAATTCCATGGATGGAGGAGCCTGGTGGGCTACAGTCCATGGGGTTGCAAAGAGTCAGACACAACTGAGCAACTTCACTTCACTTATGCTAATTAAATTAATTAAATTCATAGTTAAAAACCTTCACACTATGAAAAGCTTAGCCCAGATGTTTCCTTAATGAATTCTATCAAATATTCAAGGAAGAAATGCAAATACTATTTCAACTCCCAGGAAATAGTGGAGGAGGAAACACTTTCCAACACTTTTTATGAACTCAATATTAATCTGATTCTATACGTGAAAACATTATAAGAAAGCAAAGCTATAGACCAATATCTCTCATGAACGTAGATTCAAAAATCCTTTATAAAATATTAAATCAAATATAGCAATGTATTGAAAAAGATATATCATAATCAAGTGGGGTTCTTCTGGGAAGACAAAGTTGGCTTAATATTTGAATATCAATCCATATAATTTACCTACTACTCAAGTAAAAAAGAAAAATATATAATAATTTAAATGGGTACAGAAAATTAATTTTATGCAGTTTAAAACCCAGTCATGTTAAAAAAAAAATAGCCTCTTAGGTAACTATGAATAGAAGGGAACTTCCTCATTCGATTAATTAGAATCAATAAAGCATATGCATCTACTCAGAGCATCTAGGCAAGAAAAAGAAATAAAAGTTATCCGAGTTGGAAAAGAAGTAAAACTGGCATTAATGTGGATGACATAATTTTTATATAAGAAAACCATAAAGATGCCACCCAAAAAACTATTAGAAATAATAAAAGAATACTATAAGGTTGCAGGTTTCAAAATCAATATACAAATAACCATTGCATTTCTGTACACTAACAATGAAATGATTCTGCCTGGAATGTGGAAGACCCAGGTTCAATCCCTGGGTCAGGAAGGTCCCTTGGAGAAGGAAATGATAACCCATTCCAGTATTCTTGCCTAGAGAATCCCATGAACAGAGGAGCCTGGTGGGCTACAGTCCATGAGGTTGCAAACAGTTGGACATGACTTAGTGACTAACACTTTCACTTTCAACAATGAAATAACAGAGAAATTAAGAAAATAATTCCATTTACTATGATAACAAAAATTAAAATCCCTAAAAATAAATTTAAACTAGGAGATAAAAGACCTGTACACTAAAAACTGTAAGATATTGTTGAAAGAAATTAAAAAAGACACAAAGAAATGGAAAGATATTGTTAAAACATCTGTATAACCTCAAGTAATCTACAGATTCAATGCAATTGCTATCAAAATCCCAGTGGCATTTTCATGGAAGTAGAACATAAATTTCTAAAATTTATATGAAACTACAAAAAACTCTTAATAGCCAAAGCAATCTCATGAAAAAAGCTGGAGGTATCAGACGCCCTGATTTCAAATTATATTACCAGCCGATTGTACTCAAAACAGGATGGTATTGGCATGATCATGGAACAGAGTTGAGAGTCCAGTAATAAACTCACACATGTATGGAAAATTAACCTAAGACAAAGAATACAATGGAGAAAGAATAGTCTATTTAATAAATGGTGTTCAGAAAACTGAACAGTCACATGCATACTAGTGAAACTAGTCCACTATCTCACATCATACATAAAACCAACTCAAAGTTGATTAAAGAATGAATGTAAAGACTTAAACCATGAAACTTGTACAAGAAAAATAGGCAGTACACACTTTTACATCAGTCTTAGCAATATCATTCTGTGTATGTCTTCTTAGGCAAGGGAAACAAAAGCAAAAATATACAGATGGGACTATTTGAAACTAAAAACTTCTGACCAGCGAAGGAAATTCAAAAGTGTTGAAAGGGGTTTGTTATGAATAATAAGTTCAGTCACTCAGTCGTGTCTGACTCTTTGTGACCCCATGAATCATAGCATGCCAGGCCTCCCTGTCCATCACCAACTCCCTGAGTTTACCCAAACTCATGTCCATCAAGCAGGTGATGCCATGTAGCCATCTCATCCTCTGTTGTCCCCTTCTCTTCCTGCCCCTAATCCCTCCCAGGGTCTTTTCCAATGAGTCAACTCTTCACATGAGGCTTTATCACTTAGGAAGTTGCAAGGGCTTTAGGAGTTTTTGTGCCAGGAATAGGAAAGAAGACCAAATTATAAAATTTCTATTATGAATCACAATATTATAAAGAGAGCTCCAAAACAGATATATTGATTTTTTCCATTAATTAATTTATTTAAATTTTTATTTTATATTGAGTAGAGTTGATCAACAGTGTTATATTAGTTTCAGGTGTACAGCAAAGTGATTCAGTTACACATATATATGTATCTATCCTTTTTCAAAATCTTTTCCCATTTAGATTATTACAGAATACTGAGCAGAGCTCCCTGTGCTATGCAAGTAGGGGATAGCAGTGTGTACACGTCCATCCCGAACTCCTAATGTATCCCTCCCCACCTCTGCCCCCATAACCATAAATTCATTCTCTAAGTCTGTGTATCTGTTTCTATTTTATAAATATGTTCATTTGTATCATTTTTAAAAGATTTGTATATAAGTGATATTATATGATATTTGCCTTTCACTGTCTGACTTCAGTTAGTATGATAATCTCTAGGTCCCTCCATGTTGCTGCAAATGGCATTATTTCATTCTTTTTAATGATTTTTGACAAAGATGTCTTTTTTTTTTTAATTTTAATTTTTTTATTTTTTTTTAAATTTTAAAATCTTTAATTCTTACATGCGTTCCCAAACATGAACCCCCCTCCCACCTCCCTCCCCACAACATCTCTCTGGGTCATCCCCATGCACCTGCCCCAAGCAAGCTGCACCCCAAGGTAACTCAGTCGAGAGAGAATAATTTTTTTCAGCAAATGCTGCCAGAACAACTGGGTATCTGATATAGAAAAAAAATTAACTTTGACCCTTACCTGATGCCAGTCATAAATATTAACATAACATGAATCATAGACTTTAACATAAAACCTAAAATTATGTAACTTCAGAAAAAATCTTTTTGACCCTGGGCTATGCATAATTTTCTTAATTATGACACAGAATC
The DNA here is from genome assembly GCF_001704415.2 of Capra hircus. Taxonomy (NCBI): domain Eukaryota; kingdom Metazoa; phylum Chordata; class Mammalia; order Artiodactyla; family Bovidae; genus Capra; species Capra hircus. The sequence continues at coordinate 834,189 of NW_017189518.1, forward strand.
CACAAGCCTTAAAAGTTTGATAATCTGAAATTCATCAAAAATTAGACCATGTACTCTTCAAAAGACATTGTTTAGAAAGTGAAAAGACAAGCTACAGAGTGGGAATAGATGTTCATAGCCCATATATCTGATGCAGCGCTTGTATCCAGATTATAACTCTTAAAACTCAGTAATAATAAGAGAAACAATCCAATTATAAATGGGTAAAAGAATTGAACAGCTCATGTCGCTAAAGAAGATACATGAATACTCTGTCTTGTTATTGCTGTTTAGTTGCTCAGTCATGTTGGACTCTGCAACCTGTTGAACTGTAGCCCACCAGGCTCCTCTGTCCATGGGATTCTCCAGGCAAGAATACTGGAGTCGGCTGCCAGTTCCTCCTCCAGGGAATCTTCCTGACCCAGGAATCGAACCTGTGCATTGGCAGGTGAGTTCTTTACTACTGAGCCACAAGGAAAGCAAGTTCTTGAAAAGATGCTCAATCATTAGGGAAATGCAAATTAAAATTATAAGACAGTAGCACACTACCAAAAGAATGAAAAAAAAAAAAAAAAACTGAAGGTGCCAGGACAAGAATACCAAATGCTGTTGAGAATGTGGACCAACTAGAACTTCTATGCATTGCAAGTGGAAATGCAAATGGCATACACTCTTTGGAAAAGAATTCACCATTTTCTCATAATGTTTAGCATACATTCCGTCTAGTCAAGGCTATGGTTTTTCCTGTGGTCATGTATGGATGTGAGAGTTGGACTGTGAAGAAGGCTGAGCACCGAAGAATTGATGCTTTTGAACTGTGGTGTTGGAGAAGACTCTTGAGAGTTCCTTGGACTGCCAGGAGATCCAACCAGTCCATTCTGAAGGAGATCAGCCCTGGGATTTCTTTGGAAGGAATGATGCTAAAGCTGAAACTCCAGTACTTTGGCCACCTCATGCGAAGAAGAGTTGACTCATTGGAAAAGACTCTGATGGTGGGAGGGATTGGGGGCAGGAGGAGAAGGGGATGACCCAGGATGAGATGGCTGGATGGCATCACTGACTCGATGGACGTGAATCTGAGTGAACTCCGGGAGTTGTTGATGGAGAGGGAGGCCTGGCATGCTGTGATTCATGGTGTTGCAAAGAGTTGGACATGACTGAGTGACTGAACTGAACTGAACTGAACTGATCATGTGAATCAGCAGTTTTACTTGTGGATGTTTCCCAAAGAGAAATCGAAACATATGTCCACATGAGTGCTCATAGCAGCTTCATTCACAAGAGCTGAAAGCTAGAAACAACTCACATGTCCAGCAACAGGTCAACAGATTTGTTACAGATTAGTATACTTGTATGCATGTTATATGAGCTAGCAATTCCATTTCTAAGTACTTACCCAAGGAAAAATAAAGCAATAAGTGTACACAAAAACTCGTCATGAATGTTAATATAAACATTATGTATAATAGCAAAAATTGGAGATGATTAGCTGCCCATCAACTGGTACATGGACAAAATTTGGTACATCTATAATATAGGATGCTGCTCAGCATTATGAAATCAACTACTGATAACATCAGCAACTGGATCAATCCACATTATGCTAAGTGAAAGAAAAATTTAAAAAAGATCACTTACTCTCTGATTGGAGAAGGAAATGGCAACCCACTCCAGTGTTCTTGCCTGGAGAATCCCAGGGACGGCAGAGCCTGGTGGGCTGCCATCTATGGGATCACACAGAGTTGGACACAACTGAAGCAACTTAGCAGTTAGCACTCTCTGATTCCATTTGTGTAAAATTCTGGGAAATAACTACTGCTTTACAGTTACAGAAAGGAGATAAATAGTTGCCAAGGGTCGTAGTTGATCAGATTTATTCCAAAGGGGCAGGAAGGAATTTTCTGGCATGATGGGAGTGTTCTATATTTTCTGGCATGATGGGAATATTCTATATTTTGACTTTTGTGGTGGTTATGGGCACATAGGCATTTCTTAGACATTGTTAAATTGAGCACCTAAAGAAGATGCATTTTATGCTAATTGGTTTTAACAGCTCTGTCTGATGCTACAGTGTGCATCATGGATAGGGAAATCCAAGATGCACATGGAGACTCTTCCCGAACACGTAGAAGTCTTTTCTGCTTTTCACCCCACACATCTGATCTTTCTATTAGCAGGTCAGTCGCCTTCTGTAAGGCAAAAGTACCTAGATCCATCCAGGAAGAGAAGCAAGAAAGAGGAATAGGGATACTCATAGAAGGCCTGGAGCAGCTGGTTGCCAGGGCTGCAAGGCTGTGCTGAGAGAGGGGAGAGAGGCAAATACCGAACCCCCTGCCCTACAGTGACAGGGAAGTGAGGAGGAGTGAGGAGGAGTGAGGTGCACGGCTGATGCATTTATTGTACTTGGAAACTCTCCCATGGTTGCTATGTTCATATATATATATATATATATATATATATATGTATGTATGTATGTATGTATATGTATATATATATATATATGCTTATTTAACTTATATGCAGAGTACATCATGAGAAACACTGGGCTGGAGGAAGCACAAGCTAAAGTCAAGATTGCTGGGAGAAATATCAATAACCTCAGATACGCAGATGACACCACCCTTATGGCAGAAAAGCCTCTTGATGAAAGTGAAAGAGGAGAGTGAAAAGCTTGGCTTAAAGCTCAACATTCAGAAAACGAAGATCATGGCATCTGGTCCCATCACTTCATGGGATATAGATGGGGAAACAGTGGAAACAGTGGCAGACTTTATTTTGGGGGGCTCCAAAATCACTGCAGAGAGTGATTGCAGCCATGAAATTAAAAGACACTTATTCCTTAGAAGAAAAGTTATGACCAACCTAGACAGCATATTGAAAAGCAGAGACATTAGTTTGCCAACAAACGTCCGTCTAGTCAAGGCTATGGTTTTTCCAGTAGTCATGTACAGATGTGAGAGCTGGACTGTGAAGAAAGCTGAGCACCAAAGAACTGATGCTTTTGAAGTGTGGTGTTGGAGAAGACTCTTGAGAGTCCCTTGGACTGCAAGGAAGTCCAACCAGTCCATTCTAAAGGTGATCAGTTCTGGGTGTTCTTTGGAAGGAATGATGCTAAAGCTGAAACTCCAGTACTTTGGTCACCTCATGTGAAGAGTTGACTCATTCAAAAAGACCCTGATGCTGGGAGGGGTTGGGGGCAGGAGGAGAAGGGGATGACGGAAGATGAGATGGCTGGATGTCATCACCAACTTAATGGACAAGAGTCTGAGTGAACTCCGGGAGTTGGTGATGGACAGGGAGGCCTGGCGTGCTGCAATTCATGGGGTTGCAAAGAGTTGGACATGACTGAGTGACTGAACTGTACTGAACTGAACTGGTATATATATATATAGATATAGATATATAGATATATACATATCTATATATGGTTTCCCTGGTGGCTCAGACTGTAAAGGATCTGCCTGCAATGCAGCAGATGTGGGTTCAATCCCTGGGTTGGGAAGATCCCCTGGCAAAGGGAATGGCAACCCACTCCAGTACTGTTGCCTGGAGAATTCCATGGACGGAGAAGACTGGCGGCTGAATCACTGTGCTGTACACCTGAAACTACCACCACATTGTAAATCAAATATATATATATATATATATATTTTTTTTTTCATCATGATGGGTCTAACACCATTAGTGTGCAGCAGGGCCCCTGACAGGACCTCCCAGGATTCAGCATGCTATACCTGTGAATCTGCTGCACACTCATGTCCCTTGTCTCTGTCTTCTGGAGATGACTGGGAGAAAATTTCCACACCTCTCTGAACCTCAGTTTTGTCTCCTTGACCTGGGTCAGGAAGTCTTAAACTGGAGTCCTAGAGGCTTCCAGGGGTGGGGGTGTTGTGTCGGGGAGGAAGAGAAAGAAGAAGGAGCTCAAGCAGGCAGGGAGCTGGCTGGCCCATTCTCTTGTATCTCTTCTACATTTTGAGCACTCCATTCACAGAGTAAGAATTCTGTAGCTAAGTTGAAAAATCTTGGGCCTGGGCACTTTGCCTTGAACTTGATTTGCATAGCCCTCAGATCTCAAAGCATCCTCCTTTCTTTTACGCTTTCATGCCTTCCATGGAAGTCTTCCTGTCTTCCATGTAGTCTATATCTCCCTATCATTTCTGTTCCCGTCACTTGCCTAATCTCTGGCTCCCTGGAGACCATTTTCCCAAATTGTAGATGCCTTTTTCTGGGGACCCTGTCCCAAATCCTTGTAAGGGGGCCCTCCTGCCTGGATTGGGGGAACAGTGCTGGGCCTGTGGGATCTGAGATCCCCCAAGCAAGAAAGCAAACTGGAGAACTTAGGCTGCAGGGACTGCAATCAGTGAAACGGCAGCAAATGGTAGCCAACTCAGGAAGAGTAAATGCTTCCTTTGCCTCTGAGCCAAAACTCAGTGGGCCTGTGAGGAGCTGAGAATGTGTGCCAGGCCTCAAACTCTATTCAAAGCATTCAAGCTGATGAGGATTTATGAGGCTCTCACTTTGTGCCAAGCCTTGTGCTGAGTATTCTGATGCTGCAATGAGTTATCAGTGAGTGGCAAGGCTGTCTCAGTCTTTCAAGTGGGCTGGACACATGTACTGGTGATATTAATACAGGAGGGGAGATCCAGCCTCTGCCTTCAAGTCTATTGACCCCAGATCATGTTGCCCTGGACGAGGTTTTGGCATTCTGAGGAGTGGGGACTGCAGAATCTCAAAGGCCTCCTCCTGGCCCTATGGGTTGGCGATGAAATCCTTCCTGCCCACCAGGTCTCCTCAGCATCTTTAATCTGGGTCAGGATCTATTTTATGGCCCAGGTGCTGGAGCCTCACTACTACCACCCTGCTAACATCTTTCCTTCTCCAATTAATGATTGAAAGACAGTCTGTTATAGGGAGAAATAGGGTGGCTCCTTCAATTTCAGGTTCTTTCTTTCATCAGGATTGAGGATTGACTGACTGACCTTCTAATGAGACTACCCTTTGAAAAACATGGTTTTGATTCTGTTTTAAAATCCTCAGAATTCCAGAGAGGGCACAGAGTTTCAGCTGTCACCAGTGCCCAAATCAAGGGATGCTGCAAATTTCTGCAAGTATGTCCCCAAGGCCACCGGTCACTATCTGGGAGCTCATCATGGCACTTGGGCTGGGGCCTTAGACTGCAGGATGCCCAGGTGACGTTCAATGCTAATTTCTTTCCTTCTGTTCTCATAGCACCAACAGGCTAGGAGGGACCTGGCCTGGAGAGATGGAAGATCCAGCAGATCAGAAGAAGGGGGAGGGGAGGCAGTGAGGAATAGTGGAAGGAACCTAGACTTTGGAATCAGGTGATACAGGGCCCAATTATGCCAATGACTAGCTATGTACCGTAGAAAAATCTGATCCATTCTGTCCTTATGTATAGAATGGAGATAACAATAGTACCTCCTTCATAGGGTTATATTGAAAAATTGAGATATAATTCACAAAATGCCTGAAAGAATGTAGACTTCTTAAAGTAGGAGCTACTGGCAGAAGTACTATTGTTCCATTATTTTCATTAATATCATCTTGACCAACAATATAGATCCTTTGGGGATCTAGAGCAGATGACAATGAGCACACTTGCCACTTGAAGCTTGTGGTTTAATTACCTTGTCTTAACATGAGTGTCCTGAGAGGTTGAAGCCATGTAGGACAGAGCCTAGGTATAAGCTTGTTTAGAGAAATCCAAGCTGTCTTGAAGTAACTTCTCTAGAGAGAGAAATTCCTGGCCATTTTCTGGAAGAGGAGTGAAATTCAGCTGTTTTAATGGTCAAAGTGACCTTTTAGTATCTCTGTGGCTCACTGGACCCAATACTCTTCCAGACTGGTCTTAAGTGCATTCCGCCTCCTGCCATTTCTGGCTCCAGGGTCCACTTCCTGATGGCTTAGGGGGGAAAAGAGCAGCATGGTAGCTCCATTCTCAGGCAGTCACATTGGCTTCACAGCTGTGGCTTTTCCACTTATACTGGAACATGCTGCCCTTTGCAATGCTCAAGTGCCTACTCTATGTATTTGGACTTATGTAGTCTGTGTCTTTCAAATTATAGGTTTTAGGGTGTGTGGGAGAATGGCACAGGCTTTTAAGGATAGGTCAGTAAATTAGAACCTCATGACCTATTTGCTCCATTTGTAATCTTGCTGAGCCATGCTCTCCCAAGATTGTAGCAATACCAGGAACCCCCTGGGGTGACATTCTGTTCCCATCCCAAGGGGCTGGTAAAACTGTGTCTTTGTCTGAAAGCTAAACATATTCCTTGGAACTAAGGTGGAAAAATGACAAATTTTCCCATTTTAAAGAAGAGCTAACAGAGTCAGAGAAATGAAGTGAACTCACCTAAGGCCACAAGCGAAAAGGGTGATATTAAGGGGCCTGGTAGGTTCTGAATGTTGACAAAGCTGTAGCAATTAGACAGAAGGCACGTCTTCTCTCCTTTCCCCTCCCCTTGCCTCTCCTTCTTTTCCCGTTCCTTGATAATATGGTCCATATGCTTATGGCTCCCAAAATTAGATCTCCAGAATGGATCTCTCCTCTAAACTCCAGACGTCAACATGACATCACTACTTGATTATCAAATACTACTTCTTTAGAATTTACTTCAACTGGTAGCCAGGGAAATGAGTTAAGAAAAATAAATAAAAGGCATCTAAATTGTTAAAGATGAGCTAATACTATTTCTGTTCACAGTTGACATGAAAATTATAAAGAATCTATAATTACACTACCAGAGCTAATAACTAAATTCAGCAAAGTTGTAGGGCACACACTCAACAGACAGAAACCAGTTGTGTTCTATACATGAATGATGAACAATTCAAAAAGGAAATTAAGTAAGTAATCTCATTACAAATAGCATCTACAATAATTTAACCAAGGAGGTGAAATACTTGTATGCTGAAAACATTGCCAAAAGAAATTAAAGAAAATCTAAAATAAAATAGAAAGACATCCTGTATCAATGGGTAAGAAGACTTAATATTGTTGAGATGTGACTTATAGATCAAAAACAATATTTATCAAAATTGCAACAGCTTTTTTCCCCCCCAAGAAATAGAAAAGCTGGATTCTTGACTTCAAATTTGAAATTACAAGGTGCCCCCAAATAGTCAAAATAATCTTGAAAAAAGAAAAGACAGTTGAAAGACTTACACTTCCCCAGTTTCAAAGCTTACTGCAAAGCAGCAATAAATGAGATAATGGCACCCCACTCCAGTATTCTTGCCTGGAAAATCCCATGGATGGAGGAGCCTGGTAGGCTGCAGTCCATGCTAAGGGTTGAACACGACTGAGCGACTTCACTTTCACTTTTCACTTCCATGCATTGGAGAAGGAAGTGGCAACCCACTCCAGTGTTCTTGCTTGGAGAATCCCAGGGACGGGGGAGCCTGATGGGCTGCCATCTATGGGGTCACACAGAGTCAGACACGACTGAAGTGACTTAGCAGCAGTAGCAGCAGCAGGTACTGCCATAAGGGTAGAGATAAAGACCAAATAGAACTGAGGTCCAGAATTAAGCCTCACATCAATGGCCAGTTGATTTTGTCAAGGGTGCCAAGTTCATTTAATAGGCAAAAGAATAGCATCTTCAATAGGTGGTACAGAGGCAACTGGCTTTCCACTGGCAAAAGAATAAAGTTGGACTCCTATACCACACTTTGCACAAAAATTAACTCAAAATGGATCAGTGACTTGAATATAAGAGCTAAATCATAAAACTTTTAGAAGAAGACATGGAGGTAAATCTTCATGATCTCAGATGTGGCAATGGATACTTAGATGTGACACAAAAACACAAGCAACAACAACAAAAATAGATAAATTGTACTTCATCAAAGTTAAAATAAACTTTTATGCATCAATGTATATTATTATGAAAATGAAAAGACAATGGACAGAATGAAAAAATATTTGTAAATCATATATCTCATAAGGGTTCTATATTTATTATATATAAAGTAAACTTATAATTTGACAACAAAAAATCTCACCAAAAAATGAGCCAAAGACTTGAATATACATTTCTTCAAAGTATGTACACAAAGGGTAATAAGCACACAAAAAGATGTTCAAAATTTTGTCATTAAGGAAATGAAAATCAGAGCCTCAGTGAGATACTACTTCACAACTACTAGGATGTTTATAATTTTTTTTAATCAAAGGAGGATAACAAATGTTGGTAAGAATGTGGAGAAATTGGAACACTTGTGCTCTGCTGGTGAGAATATAATTTGGTGTAGCTTCTATATAAAACATTTTAGCAGTTCTTAAAAAAGCTAAAGACAGAATTACAACATGACCCAGAAATTCCATTCCTATGTATATATCTAAAAGAACTGAGGAAAAATAACTCAGTTACTTGTATTTGTCCAATGCTCATGACAGGATTATTCACAGTAGCCATAACATGGAGATAACTCAAGCATCCATTAACAGATGAACGGATAAGTAAAATGTGGTATATACATACAATAGCATATTATTCAGTCATAAATGAAATTTCTCATATGCTACAATAAATGTTGGAAACATTATGCTAAGTGAATAAGTCAGATTAAAATGGTCACTTATTATATGATTTCACTTCTGTGAGGTACCTACACTAAGCAGATTCAGAGATAGAATTTAGATTAGTGTTTACCAGAGACTGGAATGAGGGAAGAATGGCAGAATATTGTTTAATGGTCACAGAGTTTCTATTTGGGGTGATGAAAAAGTTTTGGAAATAGTGATAATTACTTTACAGTATTGTAAATATCATTAAGGCCACTGAATTGTGTAGTTAAAATTGTTAAAAATGACAAACTTCATGTTATACATATTTTATCATCCCCAAAATGGTGAAAAAAAGTCAAAATTTATCTCAGTCCTGTGCACTTATTTCTACCTACACTACCCTCACCTAGATGCCTGTTTTGTAGTTTTCAGAGTAAGTTTTATCCTTTCTTTGTTAAATTTACTTCTGAGTTTTTCCTTGGGTGTGATGCTATTGTTTTCTTAATTTTGTTTTTGGGTTGGTCATTGCTATTGTACAGAAATGCAACTAATGTTTGTGTGCTTGTTGATCTTGTATTCTGCAGTTTTGCTGTTAGCTCAAATAGTATTTTTGTGGTTTTTAGAATTTTTTGCATACAAGAATAGTGATAGGTGTACTTTTTCTTTTGTAATCTGAATGCCTTTTGTTTCATTTTGCTTCTAATTGGTCTGGCTAGAACTTCCAGTACAATGTTGAATAGAAGAGGTAAGAGTGAACATCCTTATTTTGTTCCTGATCTTAGGGAGAATGTTTTCAGTTTTTTATTATTGCGTATGATATGAGCTGTGAGGTTTTTTTGTTTTTGTTTTTATTTCCATAGAATCCTTTTTCAGGTTGAGGAAGCTTCCTTATACTCCTTGTTTGCTGTATGCTTTTAATAGGAAAGGGTGAGGTTTTGCCGAATGGTTCTGGTGTTTACTAAGAAGCTCATGTGGTTTTTGTCCTTTATTCTGTTCATATGGTGTATAATATTGGGTATGATACCATTTGTAGAAAATAGGCAAGTAAAAGTAAACAACAGATTCTGTAGGGATACAAAACATATATTTCAAAACTTGGGAAATGAAAGACAAAGTTCTGAGAAGCCCAAAATTTCCCTTCAGGGCCACTGTTATGGAAAGGGAGGCTGGGATGAGTGAGGGAAGGAGCCCCCAAATGGTTGCTATGCTGTTGGGAATGTTCTTGTTCTTATTCTGGGTGGTCAGTGGATCAGTGTTTGTTTCACTATTATGCTTCAAATTGTTCTGTCATTTTTCTGTCTGCATCAATTATTGACAAAAGATGTAATACGTGGGACAACTGAAGTATCTAGAAGAAGAGACTGTCTGGCCTGGCTGCAGAGAAAGAAGCCTCTAGGAAGGGAGCAGTGATGCCAAGATCCACGGAAGAGTCATGCCTGGGGAAAGAGGTGCCAGAGATTATAGGCACTCAGTGAGGATGGACAAAAGCATCTTCAGCATTAAAGTGATCTTACTGATTGGTTAGACATTCCTAGAAGGCAGATGGAGACTCCTGAATGCCAAGAGGCTAGCATGCGCCTAGTAAAAAGGGCTCCATATAGACAGAAGTGTCCAGGCCCGCTTGTGCTTGTCTATGACCCAGGCAAGGGCTGGAACTATAGCTCTGAAGTTACCTGGGAGGAGGGCTTGTACAGACATCTAGGATATGAGACGCGATCTTGCTCCGTAAGTTGTAAAGGCCCACATTCACAGAAATGTTTAGGAGTCTGTGTTGTTTCCCTGAATGTCACCCAGTCTGAGGCTGCTTAGGGTCAGTCCACCTCTCCTGCATTTGCATCCTGAGTTTACTGGCCTTGCTGGAGAGATCAGCCCTGCGGAGACTTCAGGTTTGTACTGGAAGCTTTAGCCCTGAACAGTACAGACAGTTTGGCAGCCATTTAGAATCCATTGATGATGATTAAAGCCTCAGTGATTAATTCAGGGCCTTGCAGAGAGGCCTGTCCCTTCTGCTTGTGTTCCTACTCCATCATCTCTGGCCGACTTCTTGGCATGCTGATGCAAGGAAGAAGCCTGGAACCCCAGTCTGATGTTTTAGCACCTGTTGGGTTGTTCTGGGCCTTTTGCATGGCAATGAGAGAAACACCTTCACCATTCCAGATGCAGTAGGCTGTCTTTCCTCCACATTTCCATTAAGCTAGTCCCTATTAACACATTCCTGAGCAAATAACAGCCTCTGAACTGTTTCGTGCCTCCAGGATCCATCCCCCTTTCAGTCTACTTTCCATGCAGCAGCCAGGGTGAGCATATACAAATAAAACTCTGTGCCATTGGCCTGCTGAGAGTGTACCCCAAAGACAAAGTCAAACCTGCTTCAATTCCAGAAAATCTCCCAGTATTCTTCTAAAGCGATCAGCCTTTGCTTTGCTGCAGAGTTACTAAGTTTTAAACAGATGCTCTTTGAACATCATTGTCCAGAAAATGAGAGCAGCAGGTCATTTTCTGGCCTCAAAAACCTATGTTTTTGCCAAAGTTTTACCCAGATAGAAGGAGCAAAGCTTGGATTTGAACATGGACCTGTGTCTTAATTACTGGCACCAACTAGACTGTGTGAGGTCTCTGAGTATGGAACTTCCCAAAGTCTATATTAAATGGTTGACCTGGAGTGTCAGGTCTCCTGGCCTGAGCTCTGTTCACTAGAAACAGTCAGAACAAGCCCAAGACTTTTGCCCCAGTACTGCTGTGTCAGGACTGGCAGTCTCATCCCATTTCCCCAAGCCCTCTGGGGCCCTCAGCCCTTTGATAAACCTCCTCTGGAATACTCACCCTGTTAAAAATAATTCATCTCTATAGGCCAGAGAGAGTTTTTGCAAATCAAACATTTTGTGTGTGTGATTAAGAGCTTTGATGTTGCACAGATCTAGATTCAAATCTCCAATCTCCAAGACCACTTTTAGCTCTGTGACTCTAGCCAGATGACTTAACATCCACAAGCCCCAGTTTTTGCACAGGTAATACAGGGTTTTTCCAGTGGTCATGTATGGATGCGAGAGTTGGACTGTGAAGAAAGCTGAGCACCAAAGAATTGATGTTTTTGAACTGTGGTGTTGGAGAAGACTCTTGAGAGTCCCTTGGACTGCAAGGAGATCCAACCAGTTCATTCTGAAGGAGATCAACCCTGGGTGTCCTTTGGAAGGAATGATGCTGAGGCTGAAACTCCAGTACTTTGGCCACCTCATGCAAAGAGTTGACTCATTGGAAAAGACTTTGATGCTGGGAGGGATTGAGGGCAGGAGGAGAAGGGGACAACAGAGGATGAGATGGCTCGATGGCATCACTGACTCGATGGACGTGAGTCTGAGTGAACTCCGGGAGATGGTGATGTACAGTGAACTCCTGGCATGCTGCAATTCATGGGGTCGCAAAGAGTTGGACATGACTGAGTGACTGAACTGAATACAGGGTTAATAGTAGTACCTTACTCATAAGATTGTGAAAATTGAGTTCATTTAGGTAAAGAACTTGAAGACGCATAGTAAACAATAAAACTGGGTTTGTTACATTGTACATTTCCCCAGATTCACTGAGGAACCCGCATTTACTTTTATTTTATTTAGAAAAAAAGTGATTGGGGTATAGTTCACATGAAGTAAAGCAAACAAACATTAAATGAATGTCTATATATGTAAAAGATGTCTACATGTTAATAAATATGTATAATGACAACTCAGCTCAAAATATGAAATGTATTCTTTACCCCCTCCTCTCTGCTTCTTCTCATTCAATACCTCACCCCTAGGTGTAGTCAATAATCTGGTTTCTATTACTATAGCTTAAGGTTTGTCTCTTCTAGAGTTTCATATAAATGGATTCATGTGATTTATATTTTTGTCTTAATTCTTTCATGCAGCATATTTCTGAAGTACATCCAAATTATAGGGCATATCACTTCATTCTTTTTATTCCTATTACCACATTTTGCTTATACATTCAACTGTTGATGGACACTGGAGTTTTCCAGCCTGGGGCAAATGTGAATAATGCTATTATGAGCATTGGAGTACTAGTCTTTGTGTGGACATAACCTTTTATTTCATTTGTGTAAATGCCTAACAGTAGAATTGCTAGGTCATATGGCAACTCTATATTTAACTTTGTGAGGATCTGTCAAACTGTTTTCCAAAGTGTTTGTACCATTTTAGATTCCTACCAACAATGTATGTGGAACCCAGTTGCTTCTCATTCTTGATAACAGTTGTTAATATCGGTCTTTTAAATAGGTTTTTCAGTAGCCTTTCTAGTGGATGTGCAGTAACAAGTATTTATTACATGACTATTCTGTGGTTTTTCCAGTAGTCATGTTTGGATGTGAGAGTTGGACTATAAAGAAAGCTGAGCGCCAAAGAGTTGATGCTTTTGAACTGTGGTGTTGGAGAAGACTCTTGAGAGTCCCTTGGACTGCAAGGAGATCTAACCATTTCCTAAAGGAAATCAGTCCTGAATATTCACTGGGAGGACTAATGCTGAAGCTGAAACTCCAATACTTTAGCCACCTGATGTGAAGAACTGACTCATTGGAAAAGACCCTGATGCTGGGAAAGATTGAAGGCAGGAGAAGAAGGGGGTGACATAGGATGAGATGGTTGGATGGCATCACTGACTCAATGGACATGGGTTTGAGTAAGCTCCAGGAGTTGGTGATGGACAAGAAGGCCTGGCATGCTGTGATCCATGGGGTCTCAAATAGTCGGATATAACTGAGTGACTGAACTGAATTCTGTGCTCAGTATTGATAAAGGCATTCTATTAGGCACAGTAGGCGCAAAATTCTAATTACTTTTCAGTATGATTACTTTTCTTCAGTATTATCTTTCTTTTCTTTTCTTCAGTGTTATTTCCATATTTTCTTCAGTATTAATACTGCACAGACATCAGGACGTATGGGTTCTGTGGCAGAGGCCTGTCAGCAATCAGTATTCTATGAACAGGTGACGAAACTGCAACTGTTCATGCATTAAACAATGAAACTGAACTGTGCCAGAGGTTGGGCTGGACTCTGGGAGACTGGTAAAGCAGCCAGATATTTCTGCTTGCCAGCGAGAGTTTCAGGCCAGTCGGCGGGGGTGGTTGGCTTCTGGTCAAGTGCTCAGTCACACAAACAAAATACGAAAATCTAAATGAGATTTTGAAGTCAGGCTAATCTGGACCGCAGCCCTTTCAAACCTGCCCTCTTTGGGGATGAATCCAATTTAGGTTTTGAGAGTTCTTTTTGCAGAGGGATTATTTTTCAAGCCAGGATAATGATGCTGAGGTGAGGAGCACAGGGCTCTCCAGGGCTGGCACATAGCAGACGACCAGTAAGTAGCACTTGGTTTGTTAGATATGGACTTCTTGGCCATTCTAATATCAGTCAGATCTTTCACTTATCACTGGTGGTGGAGCCACACCATGGCCGGACAGAAACTCATCATTTATAAGAAGAAGAAATTACCACCCTAGGGATTTTCCACTGGATGGGGAGTCATATTTGGGGATGTTCACTGATGTCTTATTCTAAAGTCTCTTTGAATCACTGGGTCCTCTGTCCTGATGGCCACCCCAAAGTGATTTTCATGCATTCTACTAGGAAATGGCAACCCACTCCAGTACTCTTGCCTGGAAAATCCCATGGATGAAGGAGCGTAGTAGGCTACAGTCCATGGGGTCACAAAGAGTCGGACACAACTGAGCAACTTCACTTCACTAGGCCTATAACTGAAGTCGTATCTCCTCCAAACTTCCCTGAAATTGTGTGGCAATCAGTCCAGCCTTTTTCAAGCTGTGCAGAAATAGTTACATGGGCAGAAATGAAATTGGCAATATATCTAAAAGGGCAGAATAGGATAACACATGCCTCCTCCCACACATATATCCCACTCTCTGCTCCTTTGGATAGCATGCTAGGTTAATGGGGGACACTTCCCAAGGGGACCCTTCTGCCATTTCCTCAGGAGAAGTAAGGCGTATGTTGTTTTTCTGAAAAGCTGGTTCTTAGAGAGTTTTACTTTTAAATAATCATAACAGATTCATCAGTTTATATTATGTAGAGACAACAATATTTTTTCTTGCCTCCTAGCACAAATCACAGTAGCCTTGGGGAATCTACCCTCCTAACCTGCTATTCTTCAAAGGGTGCCTAACACAAGCCCTCTCCCTTCCCCCAAGCATAGCTCTGGAATAGAAATAGGACAGAGAATGCTAATTGAAACTGAACTGGGCAGTCTAAGGCATACCAACCACCCAAGGGGAAGTGCTGCAGGCATTGTCAGTCATTGCTCATTCACCAATGGATATCCCACTTTGGGGCCCAAACAGTTATTTGGGGCCCAAACACTTTGGGGCCCCAAAACATTCTCTTCTCAAAGGGCCCATGTCAACCCCTGTTCCTCTTTTTCTAAGTTCTTTTGACTATTCTAAGTTGTATGTGTTTCCAGGTTAATTTTAACATCAGATTTCCTATTCCTACAAAATATTTTGTGATTTTTATTTGGAATTGCACTGAATCTATATAACAATCTGGAATGTGAACATTTTAACAATATTGAGTCTTCTGACCCAACAACAGTATATTTTTCTAATTATTCATTATTTTTTTCCATTTTTTCAGCAATGTTTTGTGAATTTCACTGTATAAATATTTTATGGATTTTGCTTTGATGGTCAGATGTCTCTAAGTATTTTATAGTCTGGAAACTATTATAAATGTTATTGTTTTTTATTTCAACTTGTTTATTGATAGTATATAGATCTACACTTGATTTTTTTATATTGGTCTTTTCTTGAAAGCTTGCTATATTCATTTCCTATGCCTGCTGTTGGAGAAGGAAATGGCAACCCACTCCAGTATTCTTGCCTGGAGAATCCCAGGGACAGAGGAGCCTAGTGGGCTGCCATCTATGGGGTCACACAGAGTCGGACACGACTGAAGTGACATAGCAGCAGCAGCAACATGCCTGCTCTAACAAATTCTCACAAACTCGGTAGCTTGAAACAACACAAATGTATTCATCTTACAGTTCTGAAGATTAGAAAGCCAAAATCAGTCTTATTGGGCTAAAATCAAGGTGTCCTCAGGGCTGTCCTTTTCTTTTCTAACTTCCAAGGCTGCCTGAATTGCTTGGCTATAGCCCCATTTACCTGCTTCAAAGCTAGAATAGCATCTGCCAACATTTTTCTCTTACTTTCTTTTTTTTTATTATTTTTCAAACTACATGCATCTATTTCTCTTTCTTTTCTTCTTCTTTTTTGAGGTAAGGGTTATTGTACTTGCTAAAATATATAGTGCACTCAATTAGAAGTGATGAAAGGAGACTTTTTACTTTGTTGTAGATCTTACAGCAAGATCTTTGGTGTATGTGTATTCTGCTATTGTGTGTGTGCTATAAATGTTGATTAGGTCACATTGGTTGACAGTGTTGCTCAATTCTTCTCTATCCTTTCTGTTTTCTATTTACTGTGAGAAAGATACCAACATTTCTGAATGTAACTGTTCATGTGTCTTTGCAACTCCATAATTTTTTATGTTTTGAAGATAAGTTATGAATTACATAAATGTTATGAATTATATATTATGTAGGCTTGGATGGTAAAGAATCCACCTGCAATGCAGGAGACCCAGGTTCAATTCCTGGGTCAGGAAAATCCCCTGAAGGAGGGCATGGCAACCCACTTGAGTATTCTTGCTTGGTGAATCCTATGGACGGAGGAGCCTGGCGGACTATAGTCCATGGGGTCGCAAAGAGTCAGACATGACTGAATGACATGTCTGACAAAAATTTGGATGTTCATTTGATGAATTGACTTCCTGATAATTATTAAATGACCTTATTTATACCTGGTAATACTCTTTATTCTGAAATTCACTTTGACTGACATTAAGATAGCCACTCTAGCTTTGTTTTTAATAGTGTTAGTATGATTTATCTTTTCCATCATTTTCCATCATTGTGTCTTTGTATTTAAAATATCTTTCTGGTAGGCAGCATAAAATTCAGTCATTCCTCTTTACCCAATCTGATAATCTCTACTGTTTGTCAATTTGAACCATTGTTCTTATGGGATTATTGATATGGTTAGGTTTAAGTCTGTCATCTTGAAATTTGTTTTCCATTTGTCCCTTGTTTTTTGGTCCCCTTGTTCTTTTTTTCTTCCCTCTTTTGAACAAATTATATATATTTTTATGATTATATTTTATTTACTTTTTAAATTTATTAGCTATAACTTTTGTTATTTCAGTGGTCTTTTAGGATTTATAGAAACATCTTTTTGGCTTCCCAGATTTGTGCAGTGGTAAAGAATCTGCCAGCCAATGCAGGAGATGTGGGTTCAATCCCTGGGTCGGGAAGATACCCTGGAGAAAGAAATGGCTACCAACTCCATTATTCTTGTCTGGAGAATTCCAGGTACATAGAAGCCTAAAGAGCTACAGTCCATGGGATTGCAAAGAGTTGGACATGAGTGAGCACGCATGCACACATCTTCTTCAGTAAACATCTTTGATTTACCACAGTTCATCTTCAAGGAATACCATGCCTTTTCACTGATAGTATAAGAGCCTTATAACAATACTTCCATTTTCTCTTTCCCAGCCTTTTTGCTATTATTGACACATTTTACTTCTACATGTATTATAAATTATACAGTACTTTATTATTTTTAGGGCTTCCTTGTTAGCTCAGTTGGTAAAGAATCTGCCTACAATGCAGGGGATCCTGGTTCGATCCATGGGTTGGGAAGATCCCCTGGAGAAGGGAATGGCTACCCACTCCAGTTTTCTGGCCTGGAGAATTCCATGGAATGTATAGTCCATGGAGTTGCAAAGAGTCAGACATGACTGAGCAACTTTCACTGTTATTATTTTTGCTAAACCTGTGATTATCTTTCAAAATCATAAGAAAAAGAATTATACATATTTACCCCCCATGGACTGGAAGAAACACAAGCTGGAATCAAGATTGCCGGGAGAAATATCAATAACCTCAGATATGCAGATGACACCACCCTTATGGCAGAAAGTGAAGAGGAACTCAAAAGCCTCTTGATGAAAGTGAAAGAGGAGAGTGAAAAAGTTGGCTTAAAGCTCAACATTCAGAAAACAAAGATTATGGCATCCAGTCACATCACTTCATGGCAAATAGATGGGGAAACAATGGAAACAGTGTCAGACTTTATTTTGGGGGGCTCCAAAATCACTGCAGATGGTGACTGCAGCCATGAAATTAAAAGACACTTACTCTCTGGAAGAAAAGTTATGACCAACCTAGAGAGCATATTGAAAAGTAGAGACATTACTTTGCCAACAAAGGTCCATCTAGTCAAGGCTATGGTTTTTCCAGTGGTCATGTATGGATGTGAGAGTTGGACTATGAAGAAAGCTGAGTGCCGAAGAATTGATGCTTTTGAACTGTGGTGTTGGAGAAGACTCTTGAGAGTCCCTTGGACTGCAAGGAGATCCAACCAGTCCATTCTGAAGGAGATCAGCCCTGGGATTTCTTTGGAAGGAATGATGCTAAAGCTGAAACTCCAGTACTTTGGCCACCTCATGCGAAGAGTTGACTCATTGGAAAAGACTCTGATGCTGGGAGGGATTGGGGGCAGGAGGAGAAGGGGATGGCAGAGGATGAGATGGCTGGATGGCATCACTGACTCGATGGACGTGAGTCTGAGTGAACTCCGGGAGTTGGTGATGGACAGGGAAGCCTGGCGTGCTGCGATTCATGGGGTCTCAAAGAGTCGGACACGACTGAGCGACTGAACCAAACCAACCCCCTATTTTGGGTGCTCTCCTTCATTTATAGTCACATTTCTGTTATCATTTTCCTTCTTTCTGTTTCCTTTCTGTAACAGCTTGAAGGGAGGATCTCCTGGTGGTATCTTTCACCTTTTGTATTTCTGAAAAAGCCTTTATATCATTTCACTTTTGACTGCTATTGTTCCTGGATATGGAGTTTTAGG
Organism: Capra hircus; assembly: GCF_001704415.2. Classification (NCBI taxonomy): domain Eukaryota; kingdom Metazoa; phylum Chordata; class Mammalia; order Artiodactyla; family Bovidae; genus Capra; species Capra hircus. Next base: position 852,688 of record NW_017189518.1, read on the forward strand.
TTGACAGTTATATTTTTCTTTCAGTGCTTTAAAAGTGTTGATCTACTGTTTTCTCATTTGCATGTTTTCAAAAGAGATTTTATGTTACCTTTACTTTTGTTCCTGCTTATATTACATGTCTCTTTTTCTTTCTCCTTTTAAGATTTTTCCATTATCATTAGTTTTCAAAATTTGTCTATGATGTACCTTGGTGAAATTTTCTTCATGTTTCTTGTTTTCGGCTTATAGTTTTTATTTCTTTATTTTACTTTATTTTACTTTACTGTATTGGTTTTGCCATACATCAACATGAATCCGCCACAGGTGTACACATGTATAGTTTTCATTAAATTTGAAAAAAAAAGGCTGCTATTTTCTCACAGAATTTTTCTGCCCCCTCTTTTTCAGGGACAAGTTTCCCCAGTGGCTAAGATGGTAAAGAATCTGTCTGCAATGCAGGAGACCCAGGTTTGATTGGAGAAGGGAATGGCAACCCACTCCAGTATTCTTGCCTAGAAAATTATATGGACAGAATAACCTGGATTCTAAAGATATGCTGATTAGGCCACTGGAAGATGTTTTATAGCTCAGTGATGCTTTGTTATTTTTTAAAAAATCACTTTTTTCCCTCAACTTGCCATTTTGGGTGGTTTCTGATTCTATGTCTTCAAGGTCCCTTATATTTTTTCCATTATATCTAATCTGTTAATCTCATCCAGTACATTTTAAAAATCTCATACACTGTAGTTTTCTTATGTAAAAGTTTGATCTGTGTTTTTCTATCTCTGTGTCTCTACTTCACTTTTTTTTCCCCACACAGAATATAATTGTAATAATCATTTTTATGTTCTTGTTTGCTAATTCTGACACTTGTATCAGTTGTGGCTTTGTTTCACCTGATTGATTTCTTTGTTGTTGTTTATATTTCCCTGGCTTTTTGTATGCCTGCTAATACTTGTCTGCAACCAGATATTTTGAATTTTACCTTCTCAGGTGCTAGATATTTTTGTATTCCTGTAAATGTTCTTGAGCTGTATACTGGGATGCAGTTAATTAGAAACAAGTTTATTCTTCTGGGTCTTGTTCTTGTTTTTAATATTTGCTTTGTAGGACCCAGCCATTGCCCAGTATTGAGCTAACTGCCCAGTTTTGAAGCAAGACTACCCAATGCCAGGTATTTTATGAGTTTGTCTAGCTGACTGATGGGAGCAAGTCCTGTGAGAGTGCTATGTTCCTCACTCTCATTCTTGCTTTCCCCAGCCTTGAGCAGTTTCCTCATGTGTGTGTGCCGATCAGTACTCAGGTGAATCCCGGAAGGGGATCCTCTGCAGATCTCTGGAGTTCTTTATACATCTCTTCTCTCCAATATGCTACATTTAAACTTGAGTGTCATTGTCTTTCCAGACTCAGTTCTGTCTCCTCAACTCAGGGATATTGTCAGGCTCTGCCGTGGCCTCTTCCTTGCATCACAGCTTAAGGACTCTTTCAAGGTAGTAAGTCGGGAAAACCATAAGGATTTGTTTTCTGTTTTCTGTTTTCTTTGTTTTCTGTTTTCTGTGGAATGTCTGTCCTTTGTTGGCTGATGTCCAGTGTCATGAAAACTGTTATTTCAGGTATTTTTTTTTCTCAAGCAGGAAGATAAATCCAGTCCTTGCAACATCATCCTGGCCAGAAGTGTAAGTCTCAATTTTATTTCAAATTAAAATTTGATTTAAATTTAAATTTACATCAAACTAGGCACATACAAATAGGAAAAGGAGTGTGTCAAGGCTGTATATTGTCACCCTGCTTATTTAACTTATATACAGAGTACATCATGAGAAACGCAGGGCTGGAAGAAGCACAAGCTGGAGTCAAGATTGCTGGGAGAAATATCAATAACCTCAGATATGCAGATGACACCACCCTTAAGGCAGAAAGCTAAGAGGAACTCAAAAGCCTCTTGATGAAAGTGAAAGAGGAGAGTGAAAAAGTTGGCTTAAAGCTCAACGTTCAGAAAACAAAGATCATGGCATCTGGTCCCATCACTTCATGGCAAATAGATGGGGAAACAGTGGAAACAGTGTCAGACTTTATTTTGGGGGGCTCCAAAATCACTGCAGATGGTGACTGCAGCCATGAAATTAAAAGACACTTACTCTCTGGAAGAAAAGTTATGACCAACCTAGAGAGCATATTGAAAAGCAGAGACATTACTTTGCCAACAAAGGTCCATCTAGTCAAGGCTATGGTTTTTCCAGTGGTCATGTATGGATGTGAGAGTTGGACTGTGAAGAAAGCTGAGTGCTGAAGAATTGATGCTTATAAACTGTGGTGTTGGAGAAGACTCTTGAGAGTCCCTTGGACTGCAAGGAGATTCAACCAATCCATTCTGAAGGAGATCAGCCCTGGTTGTTCTTTGGAAGGAATGATGCTAAAGCTGAAACTCCAGTACTTTGGCCACCTCATGCGAAGAGTTGACTCATTGGAAAAACTTTGATGCTGGGAGAGATTGGGGGCAGGAGGAGAAGGGGATGGCAGAGGATGAGATGGCTGGATGGCATCACTGACTCGATGGACGTGAGTCTGAGTGAACTCCAGGAGTTGGTGTTGGACAGGGAGGCCTGGCGTGCTGCGATTCATGGGGTCGCAAAGAGTTGGACACGACTGAGCAACTGAACTGAACTGAGGCACATACATACATGAACAGTGCTGTTCTAGAGGATTATAAGAAGTTCTGTATGGCTGAAGTGCAGAATGCAAGGAGCACGTCACCAGATAATGCTGGTGTAATCAGGCTCTCTGTTTTAGATTCAAGTTATTTGCCATCCTAGCTTTACTTAGCCCCACAGGCCTTCAAGACCCAAGGTTATTTTCTCAATGAAAACCCCATTTGCCACTGCTATTGCCTTCTCACCTAGCACTGCCAGCAGTTTTGCTCACCCCCCCTTCCAGGATAAGGGCTAGGTTCCATAATATCTCCATTGAGTCTACCATGGTACTACCCAGGCCTGATAAAACTAGACTGAGTAGAAGCTTCTTGGCTCAGAGGAAGTGCCTCCTTGAACATGGGGCCTCACTTCTATAAGTGAGGGATGCTTGAGGGGCCAGATGACACAACTTGGAAATACAGGTGAGGTAACAGCTTCCGAGTTGGATCTTCAACACTAAGCACCAGGGGATAGGATGACTATGTTAAGGCAAGATGGCTCCATTTCATTCCACCTGTTCATGTGACTCAACAGCTGGCTGAATTGATTTTGAAACTGTGGCCAGCTACATAATTTACCACTTGCTCTTTGCTTTCATTCCTTTCTTAAACCTCACTTTACTTTTTTCCTTCACTCCTCTTATCCTGGGACTGAAATTCTAAATAAAATCTTAGGAGGCAAACTTTGCTTCAGGGTATTTTTTTTTTTTTTTTAGGCAACCTCGTATAAGACTGTTCTGGCAGGTCATGGCCAGGATTTGGGACTTCAGGGCCCTGGAGACCCCCTAAGGTATGTTAAGCTGAGGAGTAATAAGTGTGCACTTTAGAAACTTCACACAAGCTCCTGAGGGGAGAATGGTTTTGATGGAATAAGAGTAAAGGTAATAAGGCCAATTAGGGGAATAACGTTATAGTTTAAGCCAGAGTTGATATTTGCTCAGACTAGGGTAATAATGGTGTAGTAAGGGAGAAGCTGATATATTAGAGGGATTTGGGAGGGAGACTCAAAAGTAAGTGATGATGGAATGGATGAAAAATAGGAGAAGGAGTAAGACGTCATAGTAGAATCATAAGTTACTGACTTTAATAACTGGTTGAATATTGTCATTCTCTAATACAAGGGAGAACGTGAAGTCAAAAGTTAGGAAGGAGAAGATGAATTTGATTTTAAACATAGAGAGGATACTACAAACCAGCTAATAGGATAGATTTAATTCTGCCTTCATGGGAGTGAGTATGCGTTCTTCAGTCTCTCAGTTGTTACTGAGCATTTGATCTACGTGTGGTGGAAGGGAGGGGCATAGAGTAGGTTCATTTTGTTCAAGTGAGGAAGTGACTAATTCACAAACGCACGGACTGGCATGCTGCCATGCATGGGGTCGCAAAAAGTTGGACACGACTGAGCAACTGAACTGAACTGAACGGCAGAATTGAGACTTCAGTATTGGTCTCAAGGCTCGGGGTGGGGAGTGGAGGAAAGAAGGCAGCATTGCTGACCTTGGAGCTCCTGGGTTGGATGCCACTGTGACCTCACTATCGTCTCTGCGGCTTATCTGTCAGCTATCTAAATGGTTGCTAGGGCCATGACCGGAGTCCCTTGGTCTTTTAGTTTTGCCCAGTGACAGAACAGACATCGGGTCTCTGGGACTAGGGACCTTTTTTAAAATGGTTTACTCGGATTTCTGTCCTGTAATTCACCTAGATGCCTATAGACATTGAAAAGCGCAGCTGTTAGAGCACAAGAACCCTGAAACCGTCAGTAGGAAGTTGAGACCCAGCTGTGCTTGCTGTGGCCCTTTTAATGTGGCAGTCTGAACCATGCCACCCTCAAGTTACCACAACAGGCTCCCCGAGAAGCAGCAAAGCAGCCCAAAAGGCCACCCAGGGCTTCTCCACCTCATTTAGTCGGGCCTTCAGCTCAACAATGTTCTCTCTCCCAAGGAGTCCCAAGGCTCCACCTATTTGTCAGGCCCCTGTCTGGAGCTTTGCGGATTTAGGTTTAATTCTGAGGACAAGTCTCATTCCAGACATAATGTGTGAGGCTTTTGGGCCCTCACTGCAGGCAGCTAGGAGGCAGGTCTAAGCTATTACTCAGGCCGAGTCATTAAAGATCTGGAAATTGAGGCTATTTGTACCCCTGCCAAGCACAGCTCTCTAGTCTGGAAGAATCCTGGCTGTGTCTTAAACGGATGAGTAATTCTCTGCCCACACTGCAGCTTCATCTGCAGGCAGGGCCCAACTACCTGTGTAAATAGACTGACTAAGCAGAGATTTGGCAAAGTCTCCCACACATTTATGTGGCTGCCAAGGCTGCACCTGCCTGCTTGTTAGTCTTCCATCCAGGAATTGGTCCCAGATTGAAGTGGTGTAGGGGAAAAAGCTAGTATGGGTTCTTCTTTGGAACATTTTGGTTTACTTCAATGCCACAGCCATTTGCAGAGTGTCTATTAGTTGTTCTACTGGGTGCCTGGCCATAAGTTACACTTAATCCTTGCCCTGTTGATGTTGGAAATTTGGAGGTATTGCATAGAAATTACTGGTAGGTTCTCAGAGCTCCAAGTTACCCTGGCAGCCAAATAACCAAAGGGATTGCCATTCAACAAGGTGTCCTAGAGGAGGTGGCACTGGAGCTGAGTCTTGTGAGAAGTAATTCTTTTAGATGGGTGGAGATCAGACTCGGGGTACTCCATGCACAGAGGACTGTGTAAGCAAGAGCAAAAAGTGATGGGAGGCAGAGTCCATTCAGGCAGCAGGATGAATACTGAGGATAAAGAAGTGGGAGTGGAGGGTGGACAACAGCTAGGATAGGACCATCCTCTGGGGATCTGACAGCCACATTGTCAAGTAAGTTGTTCAGCATGTGCCCTGGAGCCAAGGAAACTGTTTGAATTGCATAGGGGTAGGCAGCATTGTGACCGTCACAAAGACCTGTGTTTTGAAAATGACAGTTTAGAGGAAAGATTATTTGCAGAGAAAATAGAGTTCTATCCAAAGGCTTTCAGCAAGAGTTGAGGAGAGTCTGAGCTGATGCCCCAGCAGTGGGGTTGGAATAGAGGACAGATTTCTGACACACTCAAAGAGATTGAATAGGTAAGGTTTGTCCCCCAAACATACAGAGCGAGAGTCAGAAGGAAGGTGGTTCTCAGGATGGCTGCCATGAGTCTCCCAAGAGAATGAAGCCACCACCCTGAGGATGGGAAGTCCTGGAGGAACAGAAAAGCAAGAATGAGTTGATGGGGTGAGGTTTGCCACACTGGAGTACAAGGTATCTGTGGGGTAACCCGGGCATAGCTACCAGGAGAGAAAGGGCCCACGTTGAGTCTTCAGCTTCTAATGTGGTCTGCTGCATGGCATTGCCCAGCAGGGGGAAATGGGTGCCTTGCCACAGGGAGAGCCACCCCTTATTCCAAAGGCCTCATCAATTGTCAAACCCCACAAGGCTCCCAACCTGGCCCCACTCCCAAAACTGTCTCTGCCAAGGAGTTACTTCAGTTAAATAGTCCGCAGAGTAAAAGCAATAATTTTGTTCATTTTCTTACACCCAAAAGTAATAGGATGATTTTAGCAGCTTTTACAGGCCTTTGGGGGCAATTCCCAGGACTTAGTAATGAAAAGATCAACCCATTTGGCAAGGATTAAATGCTTTCCCTTGGACCTTTATAGAATTGTAGGTTGATGGGAACCCACCAAGGAGATTTTATCTGCAGAAGGCCTAGAAGCCAGTCCACCTGAGCTTTCTGGCCTTGGAGATGGATGTGGGTGGCAGGTGGCAAAGAGGATAAGCAAGTCCCTAATTCCTAGCATCCTGGCATCCCAGATGGAAAATTGGCAAACCCCCATCTATCACCCCTAGTGTACCAATAAAGGCAAGAAAGCATCAAGATGGGGCAGGGACTGGTCCAAAGCCACACAACCAGATGGGGCGGGGGGGGGGAATCAGATTTGACCCCACTTCAGGCTCTTGGCTTGGTGTTCTTACCTTTACCCCATCCGGGCTGATCTTCCACTGAATCCATCCCAGTGAGGTTAGTTCAGAAGCAGCAACGATGGGCTCAGGCTTTCTCCCTACTGGCCTTGGTCCTATGGGTGGTGTGAGTGGGAAGAAGCCTGGGAAGTCCTCTGTAAGGAACAACTCAACAGAGGATTAGGGCCCCAGTGAGAAACATGGCCAGGGGCTGGCCTTGGCCATAGATGAATAGCATGCAGCTCAATGAACTACTTCATTAACCACCACTGAAAAATCCACAGAAGAACTGTACAAAAGTGATCTTCATGACCAAGATAATCATGATGGTGTGATCACTAATCTAGAGCCAGACATCCTGGAATGTGAAGTCAAGTTGGCCTTAGAAAGCAGCAATACAAACAAAGCTAGTGGAGGTGATGGAATTCCAGTTGAGCTATTTCAAATCCTGAAAGATGATGCTGTGAAAGTGCTGCACTCAATAAGTCAGCAAATTTGGAAAACTCAGCAGTGCCCACAGGACTGGAAAAGGTCAGTTTTCCTTCCAATCCCAAAGAAAGGCAATGCCAAAGAATGCTCAAACTACCATACAACTGCACTCATCTGACATGCTAGTAAAGTAATGCTCAAAATTCTGCAAGCCAGGCTTCAGCAATAAGTGAACCATGAACTTCCAGATGTTCAAGCTGGTTTTAGAAGAGGCAGAGGAACCAGAGATCAAATTGCCAACATCTGCTGGATCATCAAAAAAGCAAGAGAGTTCCAGAAAAAACATCTTTTTCTGCTTTAATGACTATGCCAAAGGCTTTGACTGTGTGGATCACAATAAAATGTGGAAAATTCTGAAAGAGACGGGAATACCAGACCACCTGACCTGCCTCTTGAGAAACCTATATGCAGGTCAGGAAGCAACAGTTAGAATCGGACATGGAACAAGAGACTGGTTCCAAATAGGAAAAAGAGTACATCAAGGCTGCATATTGTCACCCTGCTTATTTAACTTATATGCAGAGTACCTCATGAGAAATGCTGGACTGGAAGAAGCACAAGCTGGAATCAAGATTGTTGGGAGAAATATCAATAACCTCAGATATGCAGATGACATCACCCTTAAGGCAGAAAGTGAAGAGAAACTCAAAAGCCTCTTGATGAAAGTGAAAGAGGAGAGTGAAAAAGTTGGCTTAAAGCTCAACATTCAGAAAATTAAGATCATGGCATCTGGTCCTATCACTTCATGGGAAATAGATGGAGAAACAGTGGAAACAGTGTCAGACTTTATTTTCGGGGGCTCCAAAATCACTGCAGATGGTGACTGCAGCCAAAGACACTTACTCCTTGGAAGGAAAATTATGACCAACCTAGATAGCATATTCAAAAGCAGAGACATTACTTTTTCCACAGAGGTTTGTCTAGTCAAGGTTATGGTTTTTTTTCAGTGATCATGTATGGATGTGAGAGTTGGACTGTGAAGAAAGCTGAGCGCCGAAGAATTGATGCTTTTGAACTGTGGTGTTGGAGAAGACTCTTGAGAGTCCCTTGGACTGCAAGGAGATCCAACCAGTCCATTCTAAAGGATATCAGTCCTGGGTGTTCATTGGAAGGACTGATGCTAAAGCTGAAACTCCAATACTTTGGCCACCTCATGCGAAGAGTTGACTCATTGGAAAAGACTCTGATGCTGTGAGGGATTTGGGGCAGGAGGAGAAGGGGACGACAGTGGATCAGATGGCTGGATGGCATCACCGACTTGATGGACATGAATCAGTGAATTCTGGGAGTTGCTAATGGACAGGGAGGCCTGGTGTGCTGTGATTCATAGGGTCACAAAGAGTCGGACATGACTGAGCAACTGAACTGAACTGAACTGAACCACCACTGATACTCAGCAGGTGACCTGATTCAAACCAGTCTTTCCCATTTTTTCCAGTCTCTGAAGTCATCAACTACTAATTTCTCCTTTGCTCTGGTTCTTTCCATCACAGAAACCTTAAGGTCAGTTACTCTTTCCTCTATAGTGGTGAACTTTGAAGGAAGATTGGAGAGCCTTGAAAGAAGGTTTCTTTCAGTAGGAGAGGGTTGTGATAGCTGTGGGAGAGGGCAGTGTCACAGGCAGGTCTGTTTTCTGCCTGCAGCCAGGCCAGGGTGCTTCTCACCTGCCCCTCACCCTCCTGTGCATTATTGATGGCTGCAGCCTCGCCACTTTCTGGCTGGGTACTTGAAGTCAGCATGACCCTCAGGTTTTGCACCACTTCTCAGGAATCTTCCCAGACTCACTGTCCCAGGCCTGAATGCTTTAGAGAAACTGAAGTATGACCCTTGTCTACCAGTCCCTATGAGGAAATGGATGGCTGTGCTAGCAGTAGTGGGCAAGGACAGGACACCTGTGACTTTCTAATGCCTTGCTGGCTCTTTTCGTATCATCCACTTGTAGGGAGCAGAGAAGTTTGGGAAGGTGGCCAGTCAGCAGAGACTTTTGGAAGAGACTAAGGCTGATTCATAACCAGGGCACAGGTCCAGACATGCTGTCAAAGGGACAACCTGAGTAACTCATCTCCAACATGCCAGGTCACTGCTAATATTTTCCAGTGAAGCTGTGGGTACAGGGATGACATCCAAGATGCCAGGCCCAGAGTTGGCACCAAGGAAATGATCATGGAAAAATTAATGATTCCAGATGGATGGAACACAGTTCACGGGCAATCATTTTCATTTAATTTTCTCTAATTTGTTCTTCCAGGTATTTCCTCTATATTTCATTTCATGTATTAATTTTGGAATTAAAGCTCTGGTTTATGAGCTCTTAACACAGTGTCTGGGACACAGTAAGCAGTCAATAAATATCACTGGCTATTATTATAAATTAGCATTTTAAACCTCGTGAGTAGCCTGTAGGTATTTTTGGTCTCCAAGTCAATCTTCTCTGGGAGAAAGAGTTCCCAGAAAATCTGGGACTACAGCCTGCTGTAGTCTCTGGAGTGGCTTCACCTCCATCAGGACCCAGATCTTCAGAGCACCTAACTTGCTCAAATGGACAGAGGCTGGGAATAGAAACCCAGTTGCCAGTGGTGGTACAGACATGGCACGGGACACAGCCCTGCCGAGTATACAAAACTTATTCAACCCTACAGTTATGGCAGGGATGACCAAACGGATCCTCAGAGGGGCAAGAACTTGTGTGTGACAGTGCAACAAAGCACAGCAGAAGAGGGTCAGAGGCCAGGGCTGCAGCTTCAGCTTTATCAGGTGGCCTTTCTGCTGCCTCGCTCCACAATCTTAAGAGTCATAATTAAGACTTCTCTGGGAAGGGCAGATATTATCTCCCCGGTCCTGTTTCACTCCTGAGCCAATAAAAGAGCTTGGAGAAAGAGAAGACCATTAGAAGAATAAAGAAAGCTGTCTCTCTGTATTAGAAGAGACTTCTCCCAGCTGCTCAGCCACTCATGGGAGCATAATGCAGAGAGCTTCCCCTGGACCATAGCTACTGTCTAGTCTTCCACAGCAACTAGAGTGACCTTAGGAAAACACGAGTCAAATCATATCCATTCTTGGCCCAAAGTCCTACAATGGTGGCATCTTGTTCGGAGTAGGTCCCCAAGGCCTTACAGGGGCCTGCAAGGCCCTCCATGCTCTGGACCCCTCTGTTTGGCTGCCTGCCTTCCTGTTGCCTGCCCTCCTGCCACCCCAGCCCCCCTTGTTGCTGCTCAGTCTCACAAGGACCTTGCACTTGCAGTCTACTCTGTCTGGGTCACCCTACTCAAACAGCTTCTCCTTAGAGAACCCTCCCGTGAAGGTCACATTTAAAGTTAGCTTCCTCAGCGCCTCCTCAGTCTGTTAGAATTCTTTAGAGGGCAGTTAACTCCATTTGATCTTTTCCTTGTTCATTTGTCTGCTTGCTTCTATGCTGGGACCTGGAATGCTTTTAAAGAACACGGCAGCAGTTTCAACTGACATTGTGTATGCAACGTGAGTAAGAAATAAAACTTGGCTGTTTTAAGCCACTGAAATGTAGAAATTGTTGCTTTAGCAAAGCCTGCTGCTGCTGCTGCTAAGTCACTTCAGTCATGTCCGACTCTGTGTGACCCCATAGACGGCAGCCCACTAGGCTCCTCTGTCCATGGGATTTTCCAGGCAAGAGTACTGGAGTGGGTTGCCATTGCCTTCTCCTTTAGCAAAGCCTAGGTAATCCTAATTATTACACTCTTCAAGTCACATCATTAAGAGCTATGTGGATACTTTGCACATTTCAGGCAAAATCCTTTCCTGAAGTTGTTGAAGGCGTGCCTAGCAGGATGGCAGGAGGTCAGCTTCCACAGTCACTGTAAAATGACTAAAATGTGATGTACAATTTTCCCAAACAGATCACTCTTGGGATTTTGGATGGAAGAATTATTTGTTGTGCAGGACAATGCTTCCCATATTATTAATAAAGCAAGGTGTTCAGCCTCCCAAATTCCAGTCTTACTCCTTCAGGCATTGTGCCAAACAAAAACATCCCCCCATTTTTAATGCCTCTAAGGGGTTGATGCCTGAAGAGGGTGTCAGAGGATGAGATGGCTGGATGGCATCACCAATGCAATGGATATGAACTTGGGAAAACTTCAGGAGATGATGAGGGACAGGCAGACCTGGTGTGCTGCAGTCCATGGGGTCACAAAGAGTCGGACATGACTGGGTGACTGAACAAGAACAAAAACAAGGGGTTGTATCATCCTCAACTGAGAACCCCTTGGGGAGGTGCTTGCAGGCATTTCCTTGAGGGTAGTCACCCAGCTCCCAAGGTGAGCCTCTTTGCAAAGGCTATGTACATGAACATGGCCATGGTCAGACAATGTGCAGATACTGGACTGGTTGACAGGGACTATGAATTACCTTCATTTAATGAATGAAAATACTGAGGCTTCAAAGATGAGGTAACTTGTTGAAGGTCACATAGCTAGTGAGTGGATCTATGTATTCAGGTTTGCAGTTCCCACTGTCCCCCTGTCATGATATATGTGCCCAATGCCCACTGGAGCACATTACTACTACAATGGAAGCAGGCCTGCTAGATGCGAATGGAGTCAGAATGATAAGGAGGAACAGTCTGACACTCCAGCAAGGAGCCAACACCTGGCGGGCATGAGCAAGTTGAGGAATACATCCTAATAAAGCCAGTCCCTCCATGTAGGCTCACTGTGAATTTCCTAGGGTTGGCTGGGGGGCTCCTTTTCCCCTGAGACCAGATTAACTCCATTGTTATACACCCCATGCTGCTGCTGCTGCTAAGTCACTTCAGTTGTGTCCGACTATGTGCGACCCCATAGATGGCAGCCCACCAGGCTCCGTGTCCCTGGGATTCTCCAGGCAAGAACACTGGAATGGGTTGCCATTTCCTTCTCCAATGCATGAAAGCGAAAAGTGAAAGTGAAGTTGCTCAGTTGTATCTGACTCTTAGCGACCCCATGGACTGCAGCCTACCAGGCTCCTCTGTCCATAGGATTTTCCAGGCAAGAGTACTGGAATGGGGTGCCATTGCCTTCTCCGTATACACCCCATAGCATCCTGTATCTTCCCTCCATAACCCTCACCGCATTTGTAGTTACTTTTCAACGTCAGTTACATCGCCCCCACACACATATACATAAGAAGAGGTGAGCTCTGTGAAAGCAGAGACTTTATCCACCCTGTTCACTCACGTATCTGCATCTCTGACACAGTGTCTGCTACATGGTAAGCACTCATTAATGCTATTCACCAGCTTCTAGCTCTCTACTCAGGACACATGGGAGGAATGCTTTTCTTCAGCTTTTAAGCGGTGGAGTATGGCCATGTTAATAGTTCTGATCAAAGAGTTTTTGTTGTTGTTGTTTTGGAAGGGGTGTTGTTTGGCCACATCATGCAGCATGTGGGAACTTAGTTCCCCGACCAGGGATTGAACTTGTGCCCCCTGCAGCAGAAGCCCAGAGTATTAACCACTGACTGCCGGAGAAGTCTCTGACCAAAGAGGTTTGAAGGAAAGTGTCATGTCTCTCTCGCAGAGAGGGTCTAAGCTCCAGTGTGAAATGCTCTGGATTTGTTCTTCCCTCTGTCACAGTGACCAGCTGCATTCAAGTTGATGGCCAATATGTCAGCTTACATCGTAAGGTGAAGAGGCATGGAGCAAGCTTCCAGCCATCTAGCAATGAATATGCAGTCTGAATAAGAAACAACTCTTTGTTTAAAATAAGCCACCAAGTTTGTGGGGCATTATGGATTACTGCAGGATAATATGAAATATTCTGACTGATATAGTACTCAATAGATATTCATTAAAAGAATATATTTCCACATTGACTTGACTCTGAAGGCTAAAAATAATAAGTCCATAGACAATATGAAAATGCTACAAGATAAAGATAATTTTCTGGAAAGAGAAAATAAATAAAACAGCAATTTACACATGAAAGGTTATAGACTATTTTTAAAGGGAAAATTTAGTGAAGATAACTAATATCAAGTACTACAGGAATCAAACTGAATAATAACAGAAATAGAGAATGATCCAAAATGTTTACTACATTGCTACACTCTACTTAAAGGGTAATGTAGAAAATATGTGGCGATGGCTAGGGTCCAGGCAATTATTATATAGCCTGTGTAAAAGTGAAAGTGAAAGTCACTCTCAGTCATATCCGACTCTTTGTCGGATGGATTATACAGTCCATGGAATTCAGTTCAGTTCAGTCGCTCAGTCATGTCCAACTCTTTGCAACCCCATGAACCACAGCACGCCAGGCCTCCCTGTCCATCACCAACTCCTGGAGTGCACCCAAACCCATGTCCATTGAGTCGGTGATGCCATCCAAACATTTCATCCTCTGTCGTCACCTTCTCCTCCTGCCTTTAATATTTCCCAGTATCAAGGTCTTTTCCAGTAGCCTTTCCGTTCTCCAGGGGATCTTCCCAATCCAGGGATCAAACTGTGGTTTCCCGCATTGCAGGCAGATTCTTTACCAGCTGAACTGTACGAGAAGCCCAAGAATACTGGAGTGGGTAGCCTATCCCTTCTTTAGAGGATCTTCCTGACCCAGGAATCAAACTGGGGTCTCCTGTTGCAGGCAGATTCCTTACCAACTGAGCTATTAGTGAAGCCCTATAGCTCATGTAACACAATACATATTCGCATATAAAAAGACTTTGGCTGAAATTTTATTTTTTTTCCTAGTAAAAACTGATATTATCTCTGAAATCCTTTAATATGTAGTTCCTTGTTTTCTACCTCACAGAACAGTGGCACTGTTTCAAGGTGAGGCTGGAGTATTGAATCAGGATTAGAAGTAGCCTGGATGTCTGGGGGTCTTGGTTATAAAGGAGGTCTAGGGGGTAGAGCAAATGGGTAGCTGCAGTAGCTGGGGGACAAAGAAGGTTCTAGAGTCTGCCAGACATCCTTGAGCAAGTATACTTGCAGTTCGTGTTAGGGGTTCCTTTTCAATATCTGTTTTCATAATAAAAACAATAGTCATAAACCACACGTTTGGCACACTAAAAGTCAGGAGGTATTCTAAGTGCTTTGCAGGGATTATCTCATTTACTTCTTACAACACCACTGGGCAAGATGATATTACACATAATGAAGAAACCAAAGCCCAGAACAGTTAAGTAACTTGCCCAAAGTCACAGAACCAAGGAATGATAAGACTGGTATATTGTTTCCTGGAGATCTAGCTCCAGAAATCAAACGTCTTAACTCACATCTGTCCTTGGGACTATGCTGAAAACTTGGTATAGGAAGCACTGTGAATGTGCCAGCAAAGCATGGCACATGTGTAGCATGTGACCAAAGGATGACACATTTAATTTTTTTTTAATTTTCTTTTTTCTTTTTTTAATTTTTATTATTATTATTATTTTTACTTTATTTAACCCACCAACCAGAGCCCAGCCTTGCTGGCCTTCACTCCACTGCTGCCTTCAGGCTTTCTTATGATTTTATAACATGGCTCCTGAATTTAGTTACTACACGGTTCCAAGGCTTTACTCCTATTAAAGTTCAAGCAAGAGCCATTTGCTCAGATGAGGGCTATTGAAGATAAGGCAAAAAAAGGAGGGCATGCATTCTGATCATGAGGGGATAATGAAAGTGTACATTTACCCTCTACATGTGGTGTTTCAGTGTCAAAATCAAGCCATGGACCATACCTGTTGATCTTGGGGATGGGATTGGAGGGGGAAGGTGGAGGCTACAGAAAGGAAACCTAAGCTTCCTTCCTTAATCTAGCCCTGGGCAAGTTCACAAGTCAGTGAGCATTATTTGTGAGAAGAGAAGGACTTTCTGCACATACCTCAGGCTCTTAGCTCAGTCTGCTTTTGGATGGGACTGATAAGGGAAAAAGTTCATAGACTCTGCACTTTTGATATGTTTGTCTCCTGGTGTGCTACAAACAACAGCCTGGGGTCAAATGTTAATAGCCAATTAGACAGTAAGATGGTAGGTGTTGCAAGAGGGCATGAGAGGGGAGACACACTGAAACCATACTCACAGAAAACTAGTCAATCTTATCACACTAGGACCACAGCCTTGTCTAACTCAATGAAACCAAGCCATGCCCGCGGGGCAACACAAGATGGGCAGGTCATTGTGGAGAGCTCTGGCAGAATGTGGTCCACTGGAGAAGGGAATGGCAAACCACTTCAGTATTCTTGCCTTGAGAACCCCATGATCAGTATGAAAAGGCAAAATGATAGGATACTGAAAGAGGAACTCCCCAGGTCATTAGGTGCCCAATATGCTACTGGAGATCAGTGGAGAAATAACTCCAGAAAGAATGAAGGGATGAATCCAAAGCAAAAACAATACCCAGTTATGGATGTGACTGGTGATAGAAGTAAGATCCAATGCTGTAAAGAGCAATATTGCATAGGAACCTGGAATGTCAGGTCCATGAATCAAGGCAAATTGGAAGTGGTCAAACAAGAGACGGCAAGGGTGAACGTGGACATTATAGGAATCAGCAACTAAAGTGGACTGGAATGGGTGAATTTAAGTCAGATGACCATTATATCTACTACTGCAGGCAGGAATCCCTCAGAAGAAATGGAGTAGCCATCATGGTCAACAAAAGAGTCTGAAATGCAGTACTTGGATGCAGTCTCAAAAACGACAGAATGATCTCTGTTCATCTCCAAGGCAAACCATTCAATATCACAGTTATCCAAGTCTATGCCCCAACCAGTAATGCTGAAGAAACTGAAGTTGGGGGCAGGAGAATAAGGGGACGACCAAGGATGAGATGGCATCATGGACTCAATGGACGTGAGTCTGAGTGAACTCCGGGAGATGGTGATGTACAGGGAGGCCTGGCATGCTGCGATTCACAGAGTTGCAAAGAGTCGAACACGACTGAGCGACTGAACTGAACTGAATTAGACAGTAGCAAAATCCAGACTAGAATGTGTCTCTGAGACAGTTAGGGAGGGACACAAGGCTTCTGCTGGCTCTTGGCATAAGAATAGAATTACCAGGCAGAGATATTAAAAAAACAAAGTGATCAGAATTTTCCAAATCTTGATGAGTGAAGCTTTTCATTCAATAAGGATAAGCAGCAACCATTAGCTGTGTGTGTCATTCCTTGCATCATTGTGTGTCCAAGGCAATTGGATTCCCAGGGAGACTTGGGGAGCGTGTATTATTTTAAAGTGTGTTATCAAAAGTGGCTTCAGCCCTAGCATAGCCTTTAAAACCATACAGAATATTGATCATGTTTGTATTGCCCTGTTTGCCTTTGGCCCTGGCATTCTCTGGTGCTCTGGCTGAAATGGCTGGTCAGAAGTAAATCATCTTAGACAATGCTTCCCCTTACTTCCATTTACATGAGAGGCTACTATTTTGGCTCAGATTGACCCCCTCTAGTGGGAAATGGCAACCCACTCCAGTATTCTTGCCTAGAGAATCCCAGGGATGGGGGAGCCTGGTGGACTGCCATCTATGGGGTCGCAAGGGTCAGACACGACTGAAGTGACTTAGCAGCAGCAGTCCTATTATAGAACCAGGAAAAGAGGTAAAATTAGGTGAGAAGAGACCAGATGGTCCTAGATGGACTTGAATGGTCTGATCCTCCTTTTCCTCCCCGTCTTTCCTTGCCTGACTTCAGGCCAAGGAGAAAAATGCTGTATTTAGATCTGTGACTGGTAGCAGGGGGAGAGACTGAGAATTTCTGCCTGACTTACTTCTTTGGGCAATCTCTTCTAATACTAGCACCCCCTGCCTGACCCCCAAGCAGTAGAAGATGTGGGGAGAGGTGAATAGCACATTAGAGAGAATGTACCAAGCATGTGAAGGCCTAGATTGCAGCAAAAGAACCTGAAAGAACTCTAATATGGCAGGAGAAGAGAATGCAGAAAGAAGACAGATGTGACATGAAGCTAGAGTTAGTCATTGGAGGATTTTAAGCATGGAAAAGAAATGATCTGAACTGTTCTTAAAAAAAGAAAAGATCACTTGGCTTGGTGGTGATTGGATGGTAGAGGTACAAGAGTGGAAGCAGAGAGATTAGAAGACATTCTCAGATGTCTAGGCAAGATATAATAGCAGCCTGGAATAAGCTGGCGTCAGTAGCCACAGTGAGAAATGAGTAGATCAAAGAGATGTGTAAGAGGTAAAATTGCTGTGACTTGGAGAATTATTAGGTGCAGTAACTGAGGGAAAGAAGGGAATATAGAATAAGTGGCAGGTTTCTGGCTTGGGAGGGCCTCCTTTGTCGCTTAGCTGGTAAAGGATCCACCTGCAATGTGGAAGACCTGGGTTTGATTCCAGGGTTGGGAAGATCCCCTGGAGAAGGGAAAGGCTATCTACTGCAGTATTCTGGCCTGGAGAATTCCGTGGACTGTATAGTCCATGGGGTTGCAAAGAGTCGGACACGACTGAGCGACTTTCATTCACTCACTCACTTCTGGCTTGGGAAGCTGGATGAAAGGTGGTTCAGCTTACTGAGATGGAAAAAGCTTGGCAAAGAGGTTGCTGAATTGTTTGGGACATTGATAACTTATTTACAGCCAATCCAAATCCATCACGTTTGCCATATCATCACCAATGAGCATGGGTTCTTTGTTCTCAGTCAATTCTTTCTAGAAATAGCAAAGCTATTTTCTCCAAGTGGAGCCTACCTTATCTAAAGATTGTTCCTAAATTCCTGTTCTGCAATCCGTTATGAGAGATGTAGATATTCTAATTCAAAGTTTATAATCCCTTCACCCCCAAATCCACAGAATCCATGATTGCTCATTTTGGAGATTACCTGACTGACTTACCATCTTCTTCCTTCATCCATTCAGTCATCGTACCTTGAGGACCCAATTTACCTCAAGGACCTCCACTGGGCATTGGGGCCATAAAAGAATGACATTGGCCATTACAGCTCTCCATCCATCCATCCATTCCCTCCTTCCTTCAGTCACCCTTATTCCACAATTCTCTCACATTCTATTGCCTAGACTTCCCAAGAAAGAGAAGCTCTGATTCACTTGCAGAACTGGGTAATGAATAGGGTGAGGAGAAATTGGATAGTGAAGCAAGAGAATCAAAGAGAAGCTAAAGAAAATCAACTGTTTAATAGAGGCATAACCCAAAAGATTCATTTAACACCATCAGTGACCCAATACATCTCGTGTTTGGATTATTGTGACAGCCACTCCACATCCATGCCCTGTCCTTCCAATGCATTCTCCCAGAGCAGCCAGAGATATTTTAATAGCTAAACCAGTTAATTTTCCCCCCATGGTTAGAGCCCTCACTGCTTTTCCATCACACTTCAAATAAGATTGCACTGTGCCCAGTCATGTGTGACTCTTTGTGGCCCCCCATGGACTGTAGTCCTCCAGGCGCCTCTGTCCATGGGATTCTCTAGGCAGGAATACTGGAGTGGGTTGCCATTTCCTACTCCAGGGAATCTTCCCAACTCAGGGATCAAACCTCATCTCTTGCATCTCCTGCACTAGCAGGTGGGTTCAAATAAAATTCACTTAAAATACACATACCTTTCCACGTGCCTGGTATTTTTTCCATAAGCATCTTTACTGTAGACATCTTTGCTGCAAACATTTTGCTGCATAACTAATTGGCTGTAAGGCAATTTTGTAAAAGATAAATTAATTGTTTGACAGTTTGGTTTCAACTGGTTGACAGTTTGCTTTCTTTTCTCCACTGACACCATACTCTCAGTTTTACATGGAATACATCTTAGCCATCATAAGGGTCTACAACAGACATGACAATATGCCAAGAACATCAAGAGTACAGAGGGCTTTCACAATACAATACAAAGCTCAGCTACACTAAGGCATGTTAGTATTTGGAAACGGATACCTCTCTTAATGAAAGAAGACATTTTAGTGAGGCTGGACAGGAAACTTTTTAGTCAGGCTCCACCAAGTTTCCTTCTTTGCCCATTCTCCTGTCAGCCTTGCTATTCTCCAAGAAGCACAGGCATTCCAGATTCTACAGGCAACCATGCGTGAAACACCTGGGCCCAATAATGAATCCGAGGGGTGCTACTCAGCATCCTCACAGCCCTTTAGGGTAACGGATTGGAAGCTCATTACATACCTGCTCACTTCTTCTGTGGATGTGGGATGGCTTTATTATGCTCAAAGAAATTGGTCAACAATGCAAGACTTAATCAAGTCAATTATTTAGCTCCATGCAGCCAGGAGAAAAATAAAGGAGTGTGCCCAAATGCAACTAAATCCAATAAAATTCGCTTGTAAGTAAAGGCAGAATATTTCATCCTGGTGGGTAGGTTTATTGTGGGGCAAAACTGAATGCCAATGGATAAATACAACTGAGGGCCAGGGCCATTTGAGCCAGCTCATCATCACACCTGCACCTCATACATTCACACTCCAGGTGGTGGAATTTGCCAGAACAGGGCCTGATTATGAGCTTAAAAGGCCCTAAGCAAGGAAAAGATTATGCCGCCCTTCTATTTGCAATTAAAAATAATGGTTAGCTATTGTATACCCTGTAAAATAAGTGTAAGAATGTTCTACACAGTTCTAGTTTTGCACATAGTGATAGATACTTGAGTGCCTTGCCTTTTGAAATGTTTTTTCTTTTGGTTTCTTTGTTCTCTCCTTCTTTCCTCTTCCTTCTGTTCTTTCTTTCTCCTTCCATCTCTCCCTCTTTCCCACTTTCCTTCCTTCCCTCTGCCACTCCCTCACTTCCCTCCTTCCTTCCTTCATTTTCCCTGCTGTTCATACCCTAGTAAATCAGAGAATCCTAGCAGATCTGAGCCTGTTCATTATAGAGAGGAAAACTGACTGTGCTGGGGGAGGGGGAGGACATGATGAGAAATGGAAGCTAGTCATATAAATTGGTTAAAGGCATGATAATGTACAGTCTTTAAAGAAAATCAGTCAATTTATTTCAGTTACATAAAGTTGATGGATTTTCATAGTGACTGGCTTTAATGCACAAATGAAATTAGTTTGAAATTAGCCCATTGATTTGGTACAAAAGGTAGCTCTTGAAATGCTTTGCCATTTTTCAGTTTCTTCCGTTCTGACTGTCATCCCTTTTCTCCCGGGGTTGTCCAGCCCCGGGGGAATGAGCATTTTTGGAAGTTGGAATCTATAGGAAGTTACTGTTGTTCTGAGGTATTGTCTGTCCACCATACCTGTGTGAGCTTTTGTCTAAGTGGTAAGTGGAAACATGCTTCACGGTCAGAGGTCTGCTGAGCATTTTCTTAGCAAGGTAGAAAAGCTTTTGTGACTTTATATTTTACTCACAACCTGCCTGCTCCCCCAGGACTCTGCTGACACCTGATTTCTCACCATTGTCCAAACATGCTGTCCATTTCTAGTCCTTTGCACAAAGTTTTCTCTTTGCTGGAAATGTCTCTCCATCTCTTCACCTAATACCCTCCAACTCAGGTTTCAAGCTCCATCTTAATGTCACCTCCTCTGTGAACCAATCCTTCCTGAAAACCCTGGCATATTTAGTTTCTTCTCTGTATTCCCCCAACCCTCTGTCCATCTTTCTATTATACCTACATGTGGTATCATTGTCTGTTCCCTTGTAGGCAAGCACCATGTCTTGTTCCATTATGTATCCTCTTTATCTTCTTCTTGCCTTCCACTGCATAGTCCAGTGATTTGTCCTTGGGAGACTTTCAGTA
Source organism: Capra hircus (assembly GCF_001704415.2). Lineage (NCBI taxonomy): Eukaryota > Metazoa > Chordata > Mammalia > Artiodactyla > Bovidae > Capra > Capra hircus. The sequence goes on from NW_017189518.1 coordinate 873,449, forward strand.
AATTCTCACTGAAAAGGGGAGAGGGGGTGAGGGAGATATGGTCTCTTAGAGAAAGCCCTGCTGAGAGCCTCACTACTCAAAGTGTGGCTCCCAGTCTAGAAGCATCATGATGCCAGGGAGTGTCTCAGGCCTCACCTCAGATCTGCTGAATCAGAATCAGCATTTAACAAGATACCCAGGGCTTTCTTTTGATGACTAAAGTTTGAGAATCATTCTTAGAGCTGATAGAAGGATGGTGGAGGGACCAGTACATTAATGATATTATATCTGTCACAGGAAACAAGCTAAAGGTCAGAACAGATTCAAATGCTCACAAAGAAATGGGATGCTGGGACTGTTCAGAGAAGACTAGGAGAGCAGCTGGCTGACTGTAGTTCCCAATAGTCCTCGGATTCCTCCAGATCATGCTGGTCCTAGTAGAACTAAGCAGATAGTGTCATGGCTGTAAGGTTCCGTAGCCAGTATAATCAGCCAGGTGGCCTCAGAGCTGGTCCTTGGCTAGATGAAGCTGGCCAGCCAGTGATGCTTTGTGGCTCAGATGGTAAAGAATCTGCCTGCAGTGTGGGCAGATCCCACACTGGGAAGGGATCTTCCCACAGGGTTGGGAAGATCCCCTGGAGGAGTGCATGGCAATCCACTCCAGTATTCTTGCCTAGAAAATCCCCATGGACAGAGGAACCTGGCGGGCTACAGTCCATGGGGTTGCAAAGAGTTGACACAACTGAGCAACTAAGCACACACACACAGCCAGTGATTCAGGGCAGATTACTACATCCCCAAACTAGCTGGTTTCAACACCTTCCATTTGAACCTCTGGTGACTTCTATGATCTAGCTTTGCTCCAGGTCATTAAAAGTAAAATTCATTTCCACTGAACCCTCAGGTTTCTGTTAATTTGGCCAATTTCCTTTGTTGCTACTATTTTTGTATTAGATAACAGCCAATTTTAGACCAATTAATGCCATTGCACATAAGAAAAGCCCCATGGTGGTCTCATCTCTTTGTAAGGAAATGGAAAGTTCACTGTGCTCCAAAACACATACAACTCTCAGCTGGTCCAGGAGACAAAAGTTTTCTTTCCAATTAGTCACTTCTGATGCCCTTTTCATTTGAAAATGTTCTTTTCCATGATTCTCCTGGCTACCAAGTTTATCACTCCTTCCCATCTCAAAAAGAGTTGAAGCTTTCGACTCCACTCATATACTCCATGCTTCCATTTTTACCTAAGGCATGACTCGAGGGAGTTGTCAGTAAATACGAATGGGCAGAGATATGGAAAGCTCAGATACTGAATCCCTTCCAATAACAGCTCTCAGATCACATCCCCTGACCACGTGCCCCAGTCCTTTGAATTCTTTCTTACTTTTACTACTGATGTAGCTTCTTCTTCACCTCAGCCAGGCATCCAGCCCTTGGGTGCACCCTTTACTGTCTCTCCAGCAGCCTCTTCCAAGCCTCTCTTCCTTGCCTCTGAAGTCAAGCCACCATATGTGGCGGATCAGTGGGACTGCTCTGTCCCCTGTATTGGCTCCTTCACATTTGTCTCTTTTCCTTGCACCCACCCAACAGAAACCCAACGCTGGATGAACTGATCATCCACAGTCCACCTTCTTTGTTTTTAGATGCAGCTCTGAGTCCAGGTGGAAGAAGAACAGAAAACCATATTAGCCTCATTGTATCTGGGTCTTTACTAAGTTGAGCAATCAGTGCTTCCAGGCAATTTTTTTTCATGGCTATAATGAGATTTGCCACCATTTTTCATCCAGCAGCTAAGGTTCAACCATTACATTGTAAGTGAGAGGCAGTTTCAAAAAGGCCTAGTATGCCTGCTTTGAAACTGGCCAGAGAAACTCTGAATATTTACATTTACTAGTCACTATTCTAAACCTTTTCTTTTTGTCTTCAAGCTTCCTAATGAGTTTTCATCCTTCTTGCCTATAAAAACCAGCCTTGCTCTTACTCCCCTGATAGAAGTGAGAAATTATATCTCTCAGCTTCCTAGCTCTTCCTCCTTGCCTTTGCTTCTCTGACCCCTTGACTATAGCCTCAGGGATGCCTCCTTCTGTTCGAAGGTAAGCTCTTCTCCCATGTTCACACTTCTAAGTCCTCAGTCCTTCCTCTTCTGTCTCCTCTTCAAACTTTCCCTCTCTTTTCTGCTCCTTCATGATCCTTTTCTCTAATATCTTTTCTTTCTCCAAACTTGAAAACACATTTAAGTTTCTGTAATCTAAATTTAAAAATCCTCTCTTGACTCTTTATCTTCCAGCCACCATGATCTCTTTCCCCCATCCCCTCCACTGCCAAGTTCCTGGAAAGTGATATTTGTCCTCTAATAGTCTCTACCACTTACCCACTTCCCACTTACAATCTACTCTCCTATGGCCTCTGCCCACCACTCCACATAAACTGCTCTTGTCAAGGTCATAAGTAACTTCAGGTGTCTAAATCCCTTTGTCAAGTTTCAATCCTCTTTTCACTTGACCTCTTGATACCATTGAGCATGTTGACTGCTCCCCCCTTAAAACACTGTACTCCTTAGACACATTACTACTCTTCTCATTCTCTTTGGGGGTCTCCACTTACTTAATCATCCATCAAATGTTTGACACCCCAGGGTTTCTTCCTCAAGTCCATGCCTTTTCCCTTGGACATTCTTCTCCACTACTATGGTACTGAGTACCACCTTTAAGCTCAAGACCCACCCCCAAACACATACACACACACCCACACGCGTTCTTTCTCCCTCTGACTTTTATCTGCCACTCATAGCTCTCTGAACTCCCAATTCATGTAACAAACTTCCTGCCTGACATCTCTGATTGGACTCCATAGACTCGGAGTCACCAATGCCACGAATTTAGGAGATATCTAACTAGTCACTACAACATACTCATTTCCCTTTGATTAACACTTCTCATACTTTTCATACTGTTCATGGGATTCTCAAGGCAAGAATACTGAAGTGGCTTGCCATTCCCTTCTCCAGTGAACCACATTCTGTCAGACCTCTCCACCATGACCCGTCTATCTTGGATAGCCCCACACGGCATGGCTTAGTTTCTTTGAGATAGACAAGGCTGTGGTCCATGTGATCAGACTGGCTAGTTGTCTCTGACTGTGGTTTCAGTCTGTCTGCCCTCTGATGCCCTCTCTCAGTGCCTACCGGCTTACTTGGGTTTCTCTTACCTTGGACGTGGAGTATCTCTTCACGGCCGCTCCAGCAAAGCGCAGCCTCTGCTCCTTACCTTGGATGTGGAGTAGGTCCTCTTGGCCGCTCCTGTGCCATCGCAGCCGCTGCTCCACTCACCTAGAGCCAGACATCCTGGAATGTGAAGTCAAGTCAGCCTTAGGAAGAATCACTACGAACAAAGCTAGTGGAGGTGAAGGGATTCCAATTGAGCTATTTCAAATCCTGAAAGATCATGCTGTGAAAGTGCTGCACTCAATATGTCAGCAAATTTGGAAAACTCAACAGTGGCCACAGGACTGGAAAAGGTCAGTTTTCATTCCAATCCCAAAGAAAGGCAATGCCAAAGAATGCTCAAACTACCATACAACTGCACTCATCTCACACACTAGTAAAGAAATGCTCAAAATTCTCCAAGCCAGGCTTCAGCAATACGTGAACCATGAACTTCCAGATGTTCAAGCTGGTTTTAGAAAAGGCAGAGGAACCAGAGATCAAATTGCTAACATTTGCTGAATCGTTGAACAAGCAAGAGAGTTCCAGAAAAACATCTATTTCTGCTTTATTGATGATGCCAAAGCCTTTGACTGTGTGGATCACAATAAACTGTGGAAAATTCTGAAAGAGATGGGAATACCCGACTACCTGACCTGCCTCTTGAGAAACCTGTATACAGGTCAAGAAGCAACAGTTAGAACTGGACATGGAACAACAGACTGGTTCCAAATAAGAAAAGGAGTACATTAAGGCTGTATATTGTCACCCTGCTTATTTAACTTATATGCAGAGTACATCATGAGAAACACTGGACTGGAAGAAGCACAAGCTGGAATCAAGATTGCTGGGAGAAATATCAATAACCTCAGATATGCAGATGATACCACCCATATGGCAGAAAGTAAAGAAGAACTAAGGAGCCTCTTGATGAAAGTGAAAGAGGAGAGTGAAAAAGTTGGCTTAAAGCTCAACATTCAGAAAACGAAGATCATGGCATCCAGACCCATCACTTCATGGCAAATAGATGGGGAAACAGTGGCTGACTTTATTTTTCTGAGCTCCAAAATCATGGCAGATAGTGATTGCAGCCATGAAATTAAAAGGCACTTTCTTCTTGGAAGGAAAGTTATGACCAACCTAGATAGCATATTAAAAAGCAGAGACATTACTTTGTCAACAAAGGTCCATCTAGTCAAGGCTATCATTTTTCCACTGGTCATATGTGGATGTGAGAGTTGGACCATAGAAAAAGCTGAGCACCAAAGCATTGATGCTTTTGATCTGTGGTGTTGGAGAAGACTCTTGAGAGTCCCTTGGACTGCAAGGAGATCCAACCAGTCCATCCTAATGGATATTACTCCTGAGTGTTCATTGGAAGGACTGAGATTGAAGCTGACACTCCAATACCTTGGCCACCTGATGGGGAAGAGCTGACTCATTTGAAAAGACCCTGATGCTGGGAAAGATTGAGGTCAGGAGGAGAAGAGGATGACAGAGAATGAGATGGTTGGATGGCATCACTGACTCAATGGGCATGGGATTGGGTGGACTCCGGGAGTTGGTGATGGACTTGGAGGCCTGGCATGCTGTGGTTCATGGGGTCGCAAAGAGTCGGACACAACTGAGCGACTGAACTGAACTGAACTGAACATTTCTCAAGTTGGTTCCTCACTTCTCATCCCCCTGGTACTATCTTTGTCTGAGTCCTCATTGTTTCTCCCCTGACTATTACAAAAACCTACACATTAATTATGGATTACTAATCCTAGAATACGCATGGTAGCATTGATGGCACTTTGGAATCTGCAAGTAAGTTAAATGTAGACAAACACAACTCTGAATCACAGATTTGTTGGCCATGTTATTGATTTCACATTTTCTGGCCGGATGTTATGAGAACTTGGGCAATGGATATCACCAGCAATTCCTTTCTCATATCATTGGAAATAAGCAGGCTTTATAAGCCAAACTTATAGGAAAAAAACCTGGGTTTTGAGTCCTGATGATCACATAATGGAGGATTTTTTCCTCTTAGTTCTGGCTGCTAAAAATGTCTTAAGCTTAATTGAAAGTTCAGGATCCCATGACATGCATTGTATGTACAAACTCACTCTTGGATCCATCATTTTTTATTAATTTATATTTTTCCCTTAGCCTTGACACACTTTCCCTTTCCCTTGTGAGAAAATGAGGAGAAGAGGCAAGACACAAACTGAAGCATTTAACTCCTGCCTTGCCCCCACCCTGGGCTTCCCTTGTAGCTCAGCTGGTAAGGAATCCACCTGCCAAGTGGGGGACCTGGATTTGATCTCTGGGTTGGGAAGATCCCTTGGAGAAGGGAAAGGCTACCCAGTACAGTATTCTGGCCTAAGGAATTCCACGGACTCTATAGTCCATGGGGTCACAAAGAGTCAGACACGACTGAGCAAGTTTTACTTCACTTCACTTCACTTAGCCTTGATACATTAATCTTTCAAAAATCTTACTGTATTCCAAGGGCTTTTAGAAATTCTCTTAATTCCATCTTTATAGCCCACCAGACTTTTCTGTCCATGGAATTCTCCAGGCAAGAATACTGGAGCAGGTTACCATTTCCTACTCCAGAGGACCTTCCTGACCCAGGATTGAACCAGTGTCTCCTGAGTTGGCAGGCAAATTCTTCACTGCTACACCACCTAGCCCAAACAGTAAAGAACCTGCCTGCAATGCGGGAGACCTGGGTTTGATACCTAGGTCAGGAAGATCCCCTGGAGAAGGGCATGTCAACCCACTCCAGTATTCTTGCCTGGAGAATTCCATGCACAGAGGAGACTGGCAGGCTACAGTCTATGGGGTTGCAAAAAGTTGTACATCACTGAGCAACTTTCACTTTCACTTTGCACTTTAACTTGCTGCCCTGATCTCCATCTTGTATCCCAACAATGGCAGCAGTCCTCTCTTCCATCTATCTCACTGTCAAACTGCAATCTAAAATAGGACTCTGTACTGTAGGCAGTGGGAAACTACTGAAGCTTTTAGGCAAAGTCTGTTTAAGACACATTATTTTGGCTTCAATATTCAGAATAAATTAGAGAGGAAGAAAACTAGAATCAGGACAATTTACTGAAAATCGGTTACAGTAAATTAGGTTCAGTCAGTTCAGTTCAGTCACTCAGTCGTGTCCAACTCTTGGATACCCCATGGACTGCAGCATACCAGGCTTCCCTGTCCATCACCAGCTCCTGGAGCTCATTCAAACTCATGTCCATCAAGTCAGTGATGCCATCCAACCATCTCATCTTCTGTCATCCTCTTCTCCTCCTGCCTTCAATCTTTCCCAGCATCAGGGTCTTTTCCAATAAATCAGTTCTTTGCATCAGGTGGCCAAAGTATTGGAGTTTCAGCTTCAACATCAGTCCTTCCAATGAATATTCAGGACTGATTTCCTTTAAGATGGACTGGGTGGGTCACCTTGCAGTCCAAGGGACTCTCAAGGGTATTCTCCAACACTACAGTTCAAAAGCTTCAGTTCTTCTGCACTCAGCTTTCTTTATGGTCCAACTCTCACATCCATATGTGACTACTGGAAAAACAATAGCTTTGACTAAATGGACCTTTATCGGCAAAGTTATGTCTCTGCTCTTAAATATGCTGTCTAGGTTGGTCATAGCTTTTCGCCCAAGGCACAAGCGTCTTTTAATTTCATGGCTGCAGTGACCATCTGCAATGATTTTGGAGCCAAAGAAAATAAAGTCTGTCATGGTTTCCCCCATCTATTTGCCATGAAGTGATAGAACCAGATGCCATGATATTAGTTTTCTGAATGATGAGTTTTAAGCCAGCTTTTTCACTCTCCTATTTTACTTTCTTCAAGAGGCTCTTCAATTCATTTTCATTTTTCTGCCATAAGGCTGGTGTCATCTGCATATCCGAGGTTAGAAGCTAGGTTAAAAGTAGTAAAGGCTGTATCAGTCAGGGTCCAACCAGGAAAACAGAAATCACAGTAATTTTTTATGAGAGGAGAAAGGCAATGTAGATAACTGGTTATATAGGAACTGGAATGATTGAGAAAGAAAGCTGTATAAAATGAAGCAACACAGAAATAAGCAACAGCAGCAAGCTGCTACCACTCCTAGGCTACCGGGATAGAGAATGGATCCAGGGTCTGCAGAGGCCTGAGGAAGGTTGACTGGTGGAAACTGGAATCACAGAGGGTTTGATGGTGGGAGATGGAGACACAGAGGAAATAGATGCAGCTCAGGAACACCCTCTCTCATCCTCCTTCTCACTTCCTGTCAGCCACCAGTCTCCCTCCATGAGGCACAATAGTCAAGAAAATTCATTCTGGAAAACAGAGTGGAGCAGAAGGATGAGGGGTGGATCTGAGGCCAAATGGGCTAGCCTATGCCAAAATTAAGGGCCTATACCAAACTGTGGCAGTGAGCATAAAGAAGAGATGATGGAATCAGAAAGAGTCATTTAGGAGTATAATCAGCAAGAGTGTTGAGCACTGATTTCCAGTCTGATAACTGCTAGATTAATCATGATGTTCTTTCCATAGGTGATGAAAATGTCTGGGGACTTGCTAAAATTTAGTTGCCTGTTGGGCCTCTAGGTAGAGGGTCCTGGGAGACAATAATATGCTTACCTCTGAAGTTCAGAGGATAGGTTGAAGGGAGATCAGGAATGGATATTAGACAGGGAGTGTATAGTGACAGAGATAAGAGGTTAGGAAGACCTGGAGCACAGTCTTTTTCTTAAACTTATGATAATGTTTATTAATCCTTAGTTCCAGTAAGTTGTGCTTAAATTATTTTTTGCATACAGTATCTATAAACATACTATGAAAACAACAAACAAAGCAAAACTGAAAAGTAGAAAGAAAAGTTTAATTATTCTCCTGTAGACTTTGTAAGGCTGTATTTTTGCAGGCTCAGGTTTGAAATTATTCTATTGTTTCATTTTGAACATTTGTACATTTTCTTATGAGAGTGGTATTAGCTAAAATGAAAAAGGATTTCTTTTGCAAATTAGTAGTGTAGAGTTCCAGATGCCTTTTTACAACTACTTTGTTAGAATTTGTAAAGGAAGTATCTTGTATGATAGTGAATTTAATTTTTGTTTCACTTCTATCAAACCTAATTTATATATACTAATAATTAAATTAAAATTATGTAGAATGGGTAATAGTTTAGAGTGATAGTATTTTATAAAGTTTCTTTAAAAAGATTTTATTCAGAATTTGTTTATAGGGCAGTTAATTACAACTTTAAATAACATCAGTAGGGGGGATTAATATGTGTATTTTCTAGCCAAGTTAGAATTACTCTTACTCTCAATTCTAGTATCTTTTTGGCCATTAAAAATTTTTTTATTTTATATTATTTATATTGGAGTAGAGTTGATTAGCAATTGTGTTAGTTTCAGGTGTACAGCAAAGTGATTCAGTTATATAGAGAGAGGTATTTATTCTTTTTCAAGTTCTTTTCCATTTTAGTTTATTACAGGGTATTGAGCAGAGTTTCCTGTGCTATAAAACAGGTCCCTATTGGTTATCTATTTTATATATAGCATTGTGTACATGTCAATCCAAAACTCCCAATCTTTCCTTCCCCACCACCCTTCCCTCTGGTAACCATAAGTTTGTTCTCTAAGTCCATGAGTCTGCTTCTGTTTTGTAAAGAATTTCATTTGTACCATTGTTTTAGATTCAACATAGAATCAATATCATATGATATTTGTCTTTCTCTGTCTGACTTGTTTCACTTACTACATTAATCTCCAGGGCCATCCATGTTGCTGCAAATAATATAATTTCATTCCTTTTAATCACTGAGTAATATTCCATGATATATATATACCATACCTTTTCTATCCATTCATCTGTTGATGGACATTTAGGTTGCTTCCATGTCTTGGCTATTGTAAACAATGCTGCAATGAACATTAGAGTGTATGGATCATTCTGGACCATGTTTGTCTCTGGATATATGCCCAGGAGTGGGATTGCTGGATCATATGGTAGCTCTAGGGCTTTCCCAGTGGCTCAGCAGTAAAGACTGCCTGTAGTGCAGGGGCCCCAGGAGATGCAGATTCGATCCCTGGGTCTGGAAGATACCCAGGAGGAGTGTATGGCAACCCACTCCAGTATTCTTGCCTGGAGAGTCTCATGATCAGAGGAGCCTGGCAGGCTACAGCCCATAGGGTTGCAAAGAGTCAGACACGACTGAAGCAGCATGCAGACATGGAAGCTCTATTTTCAGCTTCTTAAGGAACCTCCCTACTGTTCTGCATAGGGGAGCACCAGTTTACATCATCACCAGCAGTGTAGTGCATCACCAACATTGTCCCTTTTCTCTACACCTTCCTGGAACACAATCTTGAAGAGCATCTACACTTAATGGTTGGATGGAGAAAAGAGAAGGATTGGTCAGTGATAGGAAGAAAGCCAGAAGAAAGTTCTTAGACAACGATTTAACTAAACTCAAATCAAAAGATATTCAGAAGACATCTAAATATGGAAAATTTTAAAAAGTATACTTCAGATAATCCATGACCCAAAGTGGGAATCTCAAGAGAAATTTTAAGATGCATTACACTGAATGAAAATTTAAATACACATTCAAGATTTGTAAGATTCAGCTAAAGTGATTCTTGAGGGAATTCATTGCATAAATGCTTATATTAGAAAAGAAAGTTAAAATTAATAACCTAAATTTCCACCCTAGAAAATTAAAGAAAGAAGAACAAATTAAACTTAAAGCTACCTGAAAAGAGGAAATAAGACAAATTAGAGGAGAAATCAATAGATTTTAAATAAGAAAACAGTAAAGAAAATCAAGAAAGCAAAGCACAACAACATAGAAATAGAGAACACATGAATAGTTACCAGGGGTTACGGTGGGAACGGAAGTAGGAGGGAAGTGGATGTGTCCATTAATGGGCCACATGAGGAACTCCTGAAATTATGGAGATGCTCTGCATCTCGAATGTGTCCATGGCAATATCCCAGTTATGATATTATAGTAGTACAGTTCAGAGAAGGCAATGGCAACCCACTCCAGTACTCTTGCCTGGAAAATCCCATGGATGGAGGAGCCTGGTAGGCTGCAGTCCATGGGGTCGCTAGGAGTCGGACACGACTGAGCGACTTCATTTTCACTTTTCACTTTTATGCACTGGAGAAGGAAATGGCAACCCACTCCAGTGTTCTTGCCTGGAGAATCCCAGGGACAGGGGAGCCTGGTGGGCTGCCGTCTATGGGGTCGCACAGAGTCAGACACGACTGAAGCGACTTAGCAGCAGCAGCAGCAGTAGTACAGTTATACAATATATAATCATTAAAGTTGGCTAAACGGTACATGGGATCTCTTTATTTTTTACAACTGCATGTGAGTTCATGATTAGCTCAAAATTCAATTTTCTCTGCAACTCAATGCCTGCACCAGGATTGAATAACTGCCATTGCTTCGCCTTTGGGAGCCACTATGCCACCACAAGTTTCTTAACAAGAAAGTAGCCTAACTGGTGTTGGGTTTGGGTGTCCAAATACCATTATTTTAGTGGTGGGGGAGTGCCGTCATTGACTTTTAATATTGTGAGATTTTTGGTCATTCTGAAGTCCTACAGTTGCTTACAGTTTATGGTGTGACAGAATAAACACAAGTATGAGGTAAATGGCTTAGAGGTGATGTATTTGCCCTTTTGATATGGGAGGGGGAATACCGTCACCCACACACATCACTCTGTATTGTCATTATTCAGTCGCTAAGTCATGTCTGACTCTGCCACCCCATGGACTATAGACTGCCAGGCTCCTCTGTCCATGGGATTTCCCAGGCAAGAATATTGAAGTGGGTAGCCATTCCCTTCTCCAGGGCATCTTCCCCACCCAGGGATCAATCCCATGTTTCCTATGTTGGCAGGTGGGTTCTTTACTGCTGAGCCACCAGGCGGTTCTTATAATTTACACTTTAACATCATGCTCTGCACCCTCAAAATACACACTGGCAGAAACACCAAGCCCTTTTACTCCTTGTCTATGTAGTAAATTATTATCTTTCTTTGTTGTTGCTTGCTTTCAGTGCTCATACCCACCCAGTCTTATCCTTCATATCTGCCTAACTGTGGGCCTTTTTCTGTGACCCACAACCCTGCAGATCTCTACCTTCTTTCATCCTCATACTTCTGCCACATGCCTACTCCCCACATTCAGAGAACTCATGAAGATGCACACATCTTTTCATAACTTATAGATTTAATTTTAATCATCAGTATTGGTATACACTGTAGGTGTAAGAGTTAACTTATTCTCAGGGGTCTGATGCTACAAAGAACATTTCATGGGAAATGATGCTACCAAGAATATTTCATGGGAACCTGGAATGTTAGGCCCATGAATCAAGGTAAATTGGATGTGGGAAAGCAGGAGATGGCAAGAGTGAACATCAACATTTTAGTAATCAGTGAACTAAAATGGACTGGAGTGGGTGAATTTAACCCAGATGACCATTATATCTACTAATATAGGCAAGAATCCCTTAGAAGAAATGGAGTAGCCCTCAGAGTCGACAAAAGAGCCTGAAATGAAGTACTTGGGTGCAATCTTAAAAATGACAGAATGATCTCAGTTAATTTCTGAAGCAAATCAACCGAGTCTATGCCCCAACCTCTGATACCAAAGAAGCTGAAGTTGACTGGTTCCATGAAGACCTACAAGACCTTCTAGAACTAACACCAAAAAAAAGATGTCATCTTCATCATAGGGCATTGGAATGCAAAAGTAGGAAGAGATAACAGGCAAGTTTGGCCTTGGAGTACAAAATGGAACAGGGAAAATGTTAACAGAATTTGCTCAAGAGAATACACTGGTCTTAGCAAACATCTTCTTTCAACAACACAAGAGACAACTCTACACGTGGACATCACCAGATGGTCAATACTGAAATCAGATTGATTATACTCTTAGCAGCCAAAGATTAATAACTTCTATACAATCAGAAAAAACAAGACCTAGCTAACTGTGGCTCAGACCATGAGCATCTTATTGCAAAATTTAGGATAAAGTTGAAGAAAGCAGGGAAAACCACTAGGCCGTGCAGTTCAGTTTAGTTCAGTTGCTCGGTCATGTCCTACTCTGCAGTCCCATGGACTGCAGCATGCCAGGCTTCCCTGCCCATCACTAACTCCCAAAGCTTACTCAAACTCATGTCCATCAAGTTGGTTACCATCCAACCAACTCATCCTCTGTCATCCCCTTTTCCTCTTACCTTCAATCTTTCCCAGCATAAGGGTGTATTCCAGTGAGTCAGTTCTTTGCATCAGCTAGCCAAAGTATTGGAGCTTCAGCTTCAGCATCACTCCTTTCAATGAATATTCAGGACTGATTTCCTTTAGGATAGACTGGTTTAACCTCCTTGCAGTCTAAGGGATTCTCAAGAGTCTTCTTCAACACCACAGTTCAAAAGCATCAATTCTTTGGTGCTCAGCTTTCCTTATGGTCCAACTCTCACATCCATACATGACTACTAGAAAGACCATAGCTTTGACTAGATGGACCTTTGCCAGCAAAATGTTGTCTCTGCTTTTTAATATGCTGTCTAGGTTGGTCATAGCTTTTTTTCCCAAGGAGCAGCTTCTTTTAATTTCATGGCTGCAGTGACCACCTGCAATGGTTTTGGAGCCCAAGAAAATAAAGTCTGTCATGGTTTCCATTGTTTCCCCATCTATTTGCCATGAACTGATGGGACAGCACGCCATGATCTTAGTTTTCTAAATGTTGAGTTTTAAACTAGCTTTTTCACTCTCCTCTTTTACTTTTATCAAGAGGCTCTTTGTAGTGTCATCTGCATATCAGAGGTTGTTGATATTTCTCCCAGAAATCTTGATTCCAGCTTGTGTTTCATCCAGGTTGGCATTTCACAAGATGAATTCTGCATATATGTTAAATAAGCAAGGTGACACTATACAGCCTTGATGTACTCCTTTTCCAATTTGGAACCAGTCTGTTTTTCCATGTCCAGTTCTAACTGTTGCCTCTTGACCTGCATATAGATTTCTCAGGAGGCAGATAAGGTGGTCTGGTATTTCCATTTCTTTAAGAATACTCCACAGTTTGTTGTGATACACACAGTCAAAGTCTTAGGCACAGTCAATAATGCAAAAGTACATGGTTTTTTCTGGAATTCTCTTGCTTTTTCTATGATCCAGAGGATGTTGGCAATTTGATCTCTGCCTTTTCCAAATCCAGCTTGAAAATCTGGAAGTTCTCAGTTTATGTACTGTTGAAGCCTTGCTTGGAAAATTTTGAGCATTACTTTGCTAGTGTGTCAGATGAGTGCAATTGTGTGGTAGTTTGAGCATTCTTTGGCATTGCCTTTCTTCAGGATTGGAATGAAAACTGACATTTTCTAGTCCTGTGCCAACTGCTAAGCTTTCCAAATTTGCTGACATATTGAGTGCAGCACTTTCACAGCATCATCTTTTAGGATTTGAAATAGACCAGCTGGTTTTCCATACTTTCTTCAGTCGAAGTCTGAATTTTGCAAAAAGGAGTTCATGATTTGATCCACAGTCAGCTCCCAGTCTTATTTATGCTGACTGTATAGAGCCTCTCCATCTTCGGCTGCAAAGAAAATAATCAATCTGATTTCGGTATTGACCTTCTGGTAATGTCCATGTGTAGAGTTATCCTTTGTGTTGTTGGAAGATGGTGTTTGCTATGACCAATGCATTCTCTTGGCAAAACTCTGTTAGCCTTTGCCCTCCTTCATTTTGTACTCCAAGGCCAAACTTGCCTGTTACTCCAGGTGAGCCTCGCACAAGATGGCAGAGTAAAAATCTTCTCCAAAATTGCAACTTGCTGCTGAACAACCATCAACAGGAGAATTTTGGATCCCACAGGGGGAAAAAAAAGATACCTTATCTTCAAGGCAAATGAGATGCCCCAACAAGATAGTAGGAAGGGCAATATCACGTTTAGAATCAAACCCCATACCCACCAGAGATACTTGGAGGGCTCAAACAAAACCTTGTGTGCACCAGGACCCAGAGACTCCAACAGAGACTGAGCCAGACCTGCCTTTGAGTTTTTGAGTGTCTCCTGCGGAGGCACAGATCAGCAGTGGCCTGTTGCGGGGACAAGGGCTCTGGTGGCAGTAGACCTGGGTCACACAGAATATGATATAAGCATTCTTGGAGGAGGTTGCTGTTAGCCCCACCATAGAGCCACCAAGCAGATGACCCACAAACCGCAGAACAATTATAACAAAGAAACTCTTACACTATTAAGAAAGCTCTAGGACCCACAACACTTTTCCCGACCTAGGGATCTGGCAAAGGGACTGAGAACCCCCAGGGAATTTGACTTTGGAAGCCAGTATGATTTGATTACAGAACTTCCACGGAACTGGGGAAACAGACTATTGGAGGGTACAAACAAAACTTTATATGAACCAGGAGCTAGGAGAAAGGAGCAGTGACCCCACAAGAGACTGAGCCAGACTTGCCTGTGAGTGTCCAGGAGTCTCTGGTGGAGATATAGGTCAACAGTGGCCTGCTACTGGGTCACGGGCACTGAATACAGCAGTGTACACACAAGTCCCTTTGAAGTAATTACAGTCATTACTCCTACCATAGTTTTGCCTCAGGTCAAACAACAGGGAGGAAACACAGCCCCGCTCATCAACAAAAAATTAAATTGAAGATTTACTGAGCATGTCCCTGCCCATCAGGACAAGACCCTGGTTCCCCCACAGTCAGTCTCTCCCATCAGGAAGCTTCCATAAACCTCTTATCCTTATCCATCAGAAAGGAGACAGAATGAAAACCACACCACAGAAAACTGACCAATCTAATCACATGGACCACAGCCTTGTCTAACTCAATGAAACTATGACCCATGCCATGTAGGGCCACACAAGTGGACAAGTTGTAGTGAAGAGTTCTGACAAAATGTGCTCCACTGGAGAAGGGAATGGCAAACAACTTCAGCATTCTTGCCTTGAGAACACCATGAACAGTATGAAAAGGCAAAAAAATAGGACACTGAAAGATGAACTCCCCAGGTCAGTAGGTGCCCAATATGCTACTGGAGAAGAGTGGAGAAATAACTCCAGAAAGAATGAAAAGATGGAGCCAAAACAAAAATAAGACCCAGCTGTGGATGTGAGTGGTGATAAAAGTAAAGTCTGATGCTGTAAAGAACAATATTGCATAGGAACTTGGAATGTTAGGTCCATGAATCAAGGTAAATTGGAAGTGGTCTAACAGGAAATGGCAAGAGTGAACATTGATATTTTAGGAATCAGTGAACTAAAATGGACTGGAATGGGTTTATTTAATTCAGGTGACCATTATATCTAATACTGTGGGCAAGAATTCCTTAGAAGAAATGGAATAGTCCTCATAGTCTACAAAACAGTCCAAAATGCAGTACTTGGGTGCAATCTCAAATATGACAGAATGATCTCTGTTCATTTCCAAGGCAAATCATTTGCTATCACAGAAATCCAAGTCTATGACCCAACGACTAATTCTAAAGAATCTGAAGCTGAACAGTTCTATGAAGACCTACTAGACCTTCTAGAATTAACACCAAAGAAAAGGCCATTCACGTATGACCTCAATAAAATTTCTTATGAATATACAGTGGAGGTGATGAATGAATTCAAGAGATTAGATATGATAGACAGAGTGCCTGAAGAACTATGGACAAAGGTTCATAACATTGTATAGGAGGTCATGACCAAAACATCCCCAAGAAAAGAAATAAAATAAGGCAAAGTGGTTGTCTGAGGAGACTTTACAAGTAACTGAGAAAAGAAGAGAAAGAAAAGTCAAAGGAAAAAGGAAAAGATATACGCATCTGAATGTAGTGTTCCAGGAAATAGCAAGGAGAGATAAGAAAGCCTTCTTAAGTGAACAGCGTAAAGAAATAGAGGAAAACAATAGAATGGGAAAGACTGGAGATCTCGTCAAGAAAATTAGAGATACCAAGGGGGCATTTAATGCAAATATGGGCACAATAAAGGAGATAAATGGTAAGGACCTAACAGAAGCAGAAAGGATTAAGAAGAGGTGGTAAGAATACACAGAAGAGCAATACCAGAAAGGTCTTAATGACCCGGATAACCACAATGGTGTGGTCACTCACCTAGAGCCATACATCCTGGAGTGTGAAGTTAAGTGGGTCTTACTAAGTCTTACTATGAGCAAAGCTAGTGGAGGTGAAGGAATTCCAGCTGAACTACTTCAAATCCTAAAAGATGATGCTGTGAAAGTGCTGCACTCAATATGCCAACAAATTTCAAAAGCCTAGCAATGGCCACAGGACTGGAAAACATCAGTTTTCATTCCAATCTCAACAAAGAGCAATGCAAAAGATTGTTCAGACTACCACACAATTTTGCTCATTGCACATGCTAGTAGGTAATGCTCAAAATCCTTCAAGCTAAGTTTCAACAGTACATGAATCGACAACTTCCAGATGTACAAGCTGGATTTAGAAAAGGCAGAGGAACCAGAGATCAAATTGCCAATATTCGTTGAATCATATTTCTTATTCATTGACTATGCCAAAGTTTTGGACTGTGTGGATAATAACAAACTGTGGAAAATTCTTAAAGAGATGGGAATACCAGATCTCCTTACCTGTCTCCTGAGAAACATGTATGTGAGACGAGAAGCAACAGTTAGATCCAGACATGGAACAATGGACTGGTTCCAAATGGCAAAGAAATATGACAAGGCTGTATATCATCACCCTGTTTGTTTAATTTATATGCAGAGTACATCATGAGAAATGCTGGGCTGGATGAAGCACAAGCAGGAATCAAGATTGTTGGGAGAAATATCAACAACCTCAGATATGCAGATGATACCACTCTAATGGCAGAAAGTGAAGAGGAACTAAAGAGCTTTTTGATGAGGGTGAAAAGCTGGCTTAAAACTCAATATTCAAAAGGCTAAAATCACGATATCTGTTCCCATCATTTCATGTCAAATAGATGGGGAAAAAGTGGAAACAGTGATAGATTTTATTTCCTTGAGCTCCAAAATCACTGGGGACATTGACTGCAGCCATAAAATTGAAAGACACTTGTTCCTTGAAAGAAAAGCTATGACAAACCTAGACAACACATTAGAAACAAAGGTCCATATAGTTGAAGCCATAATTTTCCAGTAGTCAGGTATGGATGTGTGGGCTGGACCATAAAGATTGCTGAGCGTCAAAAAATTGATGCTTTTGAATTGTGGTGCTGGAGAAGACTCAAGAGTCCTTTAGACCGCAAGGAGATAAAACCAGTCAATTCTAAAGGAAATCAACCCTGAATATTCTTTGGAAGGACTGATGCTGAAGCTCCAATACTTTGGCCACCTGATGCAAAGAACTGACTCATTGGAAAAGAACCTGATGCTGGGAAAGATTGAAAGCAAGATAAGAGGATGACAGAGGATGAGATGGTTGGATGTCATCACAAACACAACAGACATGAGTTTGAGCAAGCTCCAGGAGATGGTGAAGTATAGGGAAGACTGGAATGCTGTAGTCCATGGGTTTGTAAAGAGTTGGACTTGACTTAGCAACTCAACAACAACAATAATGGTCAGACCACAGAGACTTTGCAAAGTGTTCTGAAATCTCTAGCATTGCTCTGAAGTTACTTGTTGCCCATGTCATCTCTTGAAGTGGTGGATTTCTCCACACTCTCTTTGTCCTGCACTGGCTAATTTTGATTCAGTTCCTCTTTTCTCCAGTGATACTTGTTCCATAATGCTGGTCTTCTAGCTTTCTTAGGTAAGAGTTTTTTGAGAGGCTTTTTTCTGAAAATTCCCTGAAGGTGTTTTTTGACCTCTGTAGTTGTCTTGGGAACCTGAAGGGATAACAGTGTTAGCACAGATGGACATTGGTTTGGGATAATTGTTGGGGAATGAATGGGACCTAAGGTTTCATGAGAAGGGGTGTGGGCTGAGGATGGCTCTGGCAGGCAAGAACAGGGTAGAGGTCTTGGAGAGGTGTCAATGAGGAAGAGGAGGAGGATCTTGGGTGTGGTCATCTCACCTTGACCCTGTTTCTGGACTTGTATTGACAGAGCATCTTCTTCCTCCTTTTGATGCTTGGGATCAGTTATTTCATACCTATGCTAAGGAATTGTGGTTTCCTGGTCACTTTCCCTGTGTCAAAATTTCCTAGTGGTCTGCTTCAGAACTCCTGACCAGCCTATATACACCACTCCCCAGGATAATAAAGGCCACACTCTTTAGGTTTGTTCGATCAAGGGTAGCCTTGGGGAAGAATCTCAGACATGACAAAGAACCATCCTGACATATCCATGGGGGCTTGCAGGAAGAAGTGAAAAGGCCAAGATACTTTGGCTGGAGAAAGAGGGCTTTTCTTTAGTACCTCTAAAGAACCTTCTCAAACTGACCACTGCTTCTTACCATCCCACATTCAATTCTGGTGGCCACATGTCAGGGAACAGGCCTTACCATCCATTTCAATGGTTCAGTGTTATCTCTCACCCTTTACCATGCATGAACTGATTTTTGTATGTTCTTACATAAAATCCCTACAAGGTAAAATGGATGTATTTAAGGTTCGTTGAACATGTGAATCATTTCACTTCCCTTCTGAATATTTCTTTTATATACCTTGAAAACCACTCACTTCTTGGCTATCACCAAAGAAACTTTCCATCCCACTTCGTTTTCTGAGGATCCATATAGCTCTCCTCACTTTTCTACTTTCCAGATTGAAATCACTGCCTAAAGTCTGTTTTTAGTATACAGATTTTCCCAACTGGGCATCTTAGTTTTGTTTCAAATCTGAGAGGGAGGTCAGCGCACCTCACAAGTTATAGTACCCAGATGAGTTTTAACAGGGTAAGGTGAATAAGGCAGATATTAACCTGCCAGATATTGTGCTGGATGTTTGCATGTAGGAAACTGCACTCTTCCTTGCCCACCACCTCCTCAAGGAACTTGGAGATTCAGAGTCTTATCCTGAATGGTGCAGACTCAGGTCCACAAAGGGCAGAAAGTCAAGGCTCTGCTGAAATCAACAAAGTTGGAGTCCCAGGGCTTGACAGATGTGAAGGTAAGTAAGGACCCTGAAGGAGAGCCCTGAGGGAATCCTGGACCCCAGAACAGAGTTGGTCCTGTGAGGCCTTGGGGTGGGACGACCACTCGCAGCACTTTCTGACATCCGAGTCTCAGACTGGGGACCTGGTATAAGGGGTGGTGGCTCAGAGGGACAGATAAGATAATTCCAGGTCCTCCTGGGAGTCAAGGTGAGGACCCTGAAGGAGGATTGAGGGGATCCTGAACCTCAAACAGAGGGGACCCTCCAGCCCCCCCCACCCAGATTCCTACCCTTGCTGTCAGCCCTGCAAGGACCTGGAGCTGGATGAGCACAGTAGGCCTGTTCTGAATTTTTGACATCCCAGTCTCAGAGAGACTGAGGACTCGGTGAAAGGGGCAAGGCTGCAGGTGGGTGGAGGGGAGAATCTCAGGTTCTCCCAAGAGTAAAAGTGAGGACCCTGAGGAAGGATTGAGAGACCCTGGACCCCAGAACAGAGGCAATCCCTGGGATGCTTTAAGGCAGGATGACCCCATGTAGCCTTTCCTGACATCTGGGTCTCAGAGAAACTGGGAACTTGGGGAAAGGGGCGGGGCCTAAGGTCAGCAGAGGGGAGAATCCCAGGTCCCATCTGAAATCAAGGTGAAGACTGTGAGGACGGACTCAAGGGACCCTGCGAGAACAGAGAAGACTCTGGGAGGCCCTGGCGTGGGATGTGCACAGGCAGCATTTCCTGACATCCGGTTCCAGAGAGACTGGCAATCTAGAGTAAGTAATGGGTCCTCGGTTGGAGAGAGAGGAGAATCCTAACAGGAGTCAAGGTGAGGCCCCTGAGGGAGGACTGAGGGGATCCTGGGCCCCAGAACACGGATGGAGAGTGAGGTGTCCCGGAGAAACCCACCCCTGCCCTCAGCTGTGGTAAGGTGCGTGGGGCACCATGAGCCCGTGGCAGCCTGTGCTGACTTCCTCATCCGGGTCTCAGAGAATCCCGCCCCTGCCCTCAGCTGTGGTGAGCCGCGGGGCGAGATGAGCGCGTGGCAGCCTGTGCTGACTTCCTCATCCGGGTCTTGGAGAGCAGGGGTGACCTGTGGTAACAGTTGTGGCCTCGGGAGGGCAGAGGCGGAATCCTAGATCCTTCGTGGACTACGGTAAGGATCCTGAGGGAGGACTGAGGGGACCCTGTGAGAACAGAGAAGGCTCCGAGAAGCCCTGGCATGGGATGTACACAGGCAGGATTTCCTGCCATCCGGTCCCGGAGAGACTGGCAATCTAGCGTAAGTAGCGGGTCTTAAGTTGGAGAGAGGGGAGAATCCTAACAGGAGTCAAGGTGAGGCCCCTGAGGGAGGACTGAGGGGATCTTGGACCCTAGAACACGGATGGAGGGTGAGGTGTCCCAGAGAAACCGCTCCTGCCCTCAGCTGTGGTAAGGTGCGCGGGGCACCATGAGCCCGTGGCAGCCTGTGCTGACTTCTTCATCCGGGTCTCAGAGAATCCCGCCCCTGCCCTCAGCTGTGGTGAGCCGCGGGGCGAGATGAGCATGTGGCAGCCCGTGCTGACTTCCTCATCCGGGTCTTGGAGAGCAGGGGTGACTGTGGTACAGTTGGGCTCGGGGGCAGAGGTGGAATCCTAGATCCTTGTGGACTACGGTAGGATTGAGGGAGGACTGGGGGACCTGTGAGAACAGAGAAGGCTCGGGCTGCATGGGATGTACAGGCAGGTCGTGGCCGGAGGTGGCTTGCGTGTGGGGTTTAAGTGGAGAGGGGGGACCAGGGCGGTGAGGTGGGGGGGGGGGTGGAAGAACGGAGGGGGGGGTTGGTGGCCTCAGGTGTGGACAGAGGGCAGTGGATATCCTAAGATCCTTCCGGTGTGGACCTAAGGCGGGTGAGTATACGGTCCTGGCCAGGGAGGAAAGACTGGACAGGGGATCCTGCCTGCGAGAACAGAGAAGGCTCTGAGAAGCCCTGGCATGGGATGTACACAGGCAGCATTTCCTGACATCCGGGTCCTGGAGGTACTGGGAATCTAGTTTAAGTAGTGTGTCCTTGGTTGGAGAGAGGGGAGAATCCTAACAGGAGTCAAGGTGAGGCCCCTGAGGGAGGACAGAGGGGATCCTGGACCCCAGAACACAGATGGAGGGTGAAGTATCCCAGAGAAACCCACCACTGCCCTCAGCTGTGGTAGCCCACAGGCTGAGAGCAGCCTGTGCTGACTTCCCTCACCCGGGTCCCAGAGAGCCACTGTGGGGTGGTCAGACGCGGAATCCTAGACCCTTCGTGGACCAAGGTGAAGACCCTGAGGGATGACTGAGGAGACCCCGTGAGAACAGAGAGGGCTCTGGGAGGCCCTGGCGTGGGATATGCACAGGCAGCATTTCCTGACATCTGGGTCTCAGAAACACTGGGGACCTAGGATAAAGGGCAGGGGCCTTAGGTGGGCAGAAAGAAAAATCCCAGGTCCTGCGGGGAGTCAAGGTGAGGACTCTGAGGGAGGACTAAGGGGAACTTGGGCCCCAGACCAGATTGGGCTCTGGGAGGCCCTGGGGCGGGATAACTACAGGGAGCATTTCCTGACATCCGCCTCTCAGAGAGACTGGGAATGTGGTGAAAGGGGAGAGGCTTCAGTGGGGAGAGGGGAGACTCCAAAGTCCTAACAGGAGTCAAGGGAAGGAGTCAAACCCCTGAGGGAAGACTGAGGGGAACTTGGACCCCACAAGAGGCCCCAGATGGAATGGGGGAGGGGTTGCAAATGTGCTGTTTCCTGACTTCCTGCATGGCCACCTAAGGTGAGGTATCAGCATATGGTATTGTACTCAAGTGCACAAAGGTAGGAGGCTCAGGCTTTGTCAAGAGTAGTGGTGAGGACCTTGAGAGAGGACTGGCTGAACTCATGCGAAAATGTACTAAACCCCAGCTATCCCTACCCTTTCTGTTGGCCACAGAAGGACCTGAAGCAGTTTGACTGTACGTGGTGCCCTCTCATTTCCATCTTTGTTCTCACATAAAGGTGAGACACTTCATTTAAGGAAGGTGGATTGAGGTAAACAGAAGGAAGCTCTGCCAGGCATTAAGGTGAGAACTGATCAGACCTCCCCACCAATCCCAGGACAGATGGACCCCACAGTATTCAGCCAACCCTTGCTCTTCCGCCTGGGAAGGCCCTGGGCAAGCATAGTTAGATGTGAAGCCCCATAACTTCCTTCTGTTCAGTCTAGGGATACTGTTTTGAGAGTTTTGTCTCAGGCCTGCAGTGAGGAGAGCCCACATCCTGCCAGGGAAAAGGTGAGAGCCCTGCATGAGCACAAATGGGACCACCCATCCCAGAAGAATGAGGACCTCACAGAGTCCATCCTCCTATCAGCACCAAGGGGCCCAGCACCGTACCACAGTTTACAGCCGAGGTGCCCTCTTGTTTCCTCTCACAGGGGCTCCAGGAACCAAGAGGTGAAAGCCCAGATCTGAAGCTCGTGTCTACAGGTCACAGATCAGAGGAGGTCCAGGCAGCACGAGGAGTCAAGGTGAGGTGAGGTGCCTGCCTTGAGTGTGCACCAGGCAGGGACTCCCCACCCCAGAACAGACAGGACCCCACAAGACCCAAATCCCTTCCCCCTTCATCCCCAGAACCTTGGGCTGTGCTGCCCGCACCCTGGGGGGAGCCACCTCACTTCCTCCTTCAGTAGCCATGGGTCAGGCCGCTCAGGAGGAGCTCCTCTATGAGGCCCGAGAGCACACCTCAAGAGGAGACCTGTCAGTGGCCTGAGTCAGACCGCCCAGGGTGGATTTCTCAGTCAAAGCCGCTCACACCCCCTCTCTCCCCCAGGCCTGTGGATCCAGTTCTGCACTGTCTGTCCGTACTCTTGCTACCAGGAGTCATTATGCCTCCACCTCCAAAGCGTTTGTGTTACATGAAGTGTTGGTGCTGCACACTTAAGGAAAACCTTCAGTCCCAGAGCGAGAATTGGGGACTTTGGAATGCACAAGTTCCTCAGTGTGAGGAGGAGACGGAGCACACCTCCTCCTCCTCTTCCTCCTCCTCCTCTTCCTCCTCCTCCTCTTCCTCCTCCTCCTCTTCCTCCTCCTCCTCTTCCTCCTCTTCCTCCTCCTCCTCTTCCTCCTCCTCCTCCTGTTCCTCCTCCTCCTCTTCCTCCTCTTCCTCCTCCTCCTCCTCCTCTTCCTCCTCCTCCTCTTCCTCCTCCTCCTCTTCTTCCTCCTCCTCTTCATCCTCTTCCTCCTTCTCCTCTTCCTCCTCCTCTTCATCCTCTTCCTCCTCTTCCTCCTCCTCCTCTTCTTCCTCCTCCTCCTCTTCTTCCTCCTCCTCCTCTTCTTCCTCTTCCTCCTCTTCTTCTTCCTCCTCCTCTCCCCACCCCACCTCCTCCTGTTTTCTGACCCCAGGCACCATAATTGAAGTTCCTGATACTGCTGGGACACCAAGTCCTTTCCAGGCTTCTCAGAGAGTTTGGACCTTACCCACTGCCCTAGCAACCACTCCATCAATCATATCAGATCAGGGATCTGGCAGTAGAAAAAGAAAAAGGCCAAGCACTTCGCAGGCCCTGCCAGATGGTGGGCACTTGCTCAGAGATGCAATAGATGGTAAGGTGGGGGATCTGGTGTCATTCCTGCTCGTCAGATATCACAGAAAGGAGGTGGCCACAAAGGCAGAAATGCTTAGCGTTATCAAAGATTACCAAGACCTCTTCCCTATGATCCTCAGTCAAGCCACTGACTGCATGAATCTGGTCTTTGGTATTGATGTGAAGGCGTTGGACCCCACAGGTCTCTTCTATGTCTTGGTCAACACCTTGGGTCTCACCTACAATGATTTGTTGAGTGGTGATGAGGAGAGCATGCCCATGGCTGGCCTCCTTGTAAATACCTTGAGTATAATCTTCATAGCTGGCAACTGTGCACCTGAGGAAAAGATCTGGGAAATGCTAGGTATCATGGGGCTGTATGCTGGTATGAACCATTTCATCTATGGGGACCCCAGGGAGCTGCTGACCCAAGTGTGGGTGCAACAAGGGTATCTGGAATACCGACAGGTGCCCAATAGTGATCCTGCCTGCTATGAGTTCCTGTGGGGTCCCCGGACATATGCAGAGACCACTAAGATGAAAGTCTTAGAGTTCTTGGCCAAAGTTCATGATACCATCCCCAGTGCCTTTCCTAGCTTGTATGAAGAAGCTTTGCAAAGTGAAAAAACAGGACCCCAAGCCAGAGTTGTAGCCAGGGCCAGGGCCAGGGATGGGACTTGTGCCAGGACCAGGGCCTATTCCAAGGCCGCATCCAACAGCGTCTCTTGCCCCAACTGAAGTGGAGGAAAATGTTTCATTCTGTTTGAGGAGAATAGTCACTTATCTAAGTAGTGGAGAGGCAAGATGGGGCTTGGGAGTATTGAATATGTTATATCTTTGTGTTCCTGCTGTGTAAGGGTGATTTGGAGATTTTTTTTTTTTTTGGTAATTTTCAAATGCTGTTCCTATTAACAAAAGGCTTAATTAACTTCAAGTTCTAAGTTTACAAATGACATTCATCAAAAATGTATTGCTGTTATCCAGTTTAAGAAGTGAACATTTTACCTATTTTGTAGCTACAGTTATTGTCATAAGCCTGTATAAGTGATGGTGAACTCCTTTAGGTTTTACTTGTTTGGAGCATTTTTTATCTATCCTTTTCTGAATGATAACTTTGTAGGGTAACGAGCATATTGTTGGTTGGAAGTTTTTTCTTTTAGCCCTTTGAGTATATCGTGCCCCTCTCTTCTGGCTGCAAAATTTTGGCTGAAAAGTCTGCTGATGCTCTTGTGGGGTCTCCTTCAAATGTACCAAGTTGTTTTTCTCTTGCTGCTTTTAAGATTTTCTGCATTTTGCTATTTTGTGAAACAAATTGGGAAACCTTTCATTATATTTTACTATCTGGAATAAGAAAACATGGCATTACTTTCCTTGGAAATGTGAAAATAGAGAAATAGAGAGAAAAGTGAAAAATAGTTAATTTTTGTCTTCTGTTATCCCTTTTCTTGTGTTCTTCTGTAAAATTAAAAGATATGTACTTGGATATGCTTTGCTTATTTAAGAATGTATACAGTATTAAATCTAAATAAACAAGATTCTCTGTTCACTGGCTCTGTTATTCCCCAATCATTAATTAGAGATTGACTCTTTGAAAGGCCCTATAGAAGTAGGGGGACACCAAGATAAGGGAGATACACCCCATAGCTATAAAATTGTAAAGTCCAAGAGCAACAGTCACATCAGGAAGATAATGAACTATTCTCTAAATACTAACTAAGGGTTAAGGTCTAAGTATTGGGTTAGCCTAAAAGGTCATATTGTACAGCCCATGGGGTTGCAAAGAGTCGGACATGACTAAGCGACTTTCACTTTCAAAAGGTTGTATGGATTTTCTCATAAGCCGGCATGGAAAAACCCGAACTACCTTTTTGGCCCACCCGATACTAAATAACCAGTAAAAGAAAGGAAGAGGAGGTGAGTACTATGGATAAGAGTAAGTGTAAGTGCCCCAAGTCAGGGCAGTTTGGAGCTTTGGGAAACTTCAGTTCTGGAGGAGCTAGGGATGATGAAGCTGGGTGGTACCTGTGACCAGACTCATGGTGTGTCTTCAAAGTGAGAGGAAACCCTGGAATAGAAAACTGCACTTAGCAGTTACCTTTGAGTCATTGAAAAACCAGAGAAGAATCTCCTCTTGGAGCAGGTAGGGAAGGAGCCCTGCACACGTGTCTCAGTACTGTGGAGTACAGTACATAGACTAGACGCTTTATACTCATCATCTGTAAGAATTTTTTGAGAAATACGGTGATATGACTTTGAAGTGGTGCCCAGAAGCCTCTCAAGGGACACTCTTTTCTCTGGCTGTGGAAAGCCAGAATGCACTGTATTTAAAAAACATTTTAATTATATGATCTTGAGTGTCATTTGGATAGCTCTAAGCAAGAGCTAGATCTTTGGGGGGTAGAATGAATGAAAGACATCATTTGGATGGAAAAGCAGCTGGGAGGGAGGAATAGAGTTGGTCTTTGACTCAAATTCTAGGAGCTGTGAGTTGCATCCAGCTGAGGAAGACCGCCCCCCCCCAATTAAATAACATCTTCTAGGAGGGCAACTGTACTGAGTTTTATTTACAAAGCAATATTGTTGGATGATTTGTTATTCTTCATCCTATTGCTTTGCATATTCTCTGAGATCTGAAAAATAAAAAGCAAACAAGGTTCTCAGAAAAGGGGGTAGTATGGTTTGTGGGTAAAATAATACTATAAGTGACTGCCAGTCATCAAAGTTCCAAGATATGATAGGCA